>NW_012107474.1:3500510-3508332 GCF_000951045.1 Mandrillus leucophaeus | reverse complement strand
TCCTGAGTAAGAGGGTGGACCCAACGAAGTCACAGGGGTCTTTGGAGGAGCCGGAGGAGAAGCCGTGACGACAGAGCAGGGACCAGAGTCAGAGAGTCAGAGAGAGATTAGAAGATGTGGCACTGCTGACCTGGAAGACCAAGGAGGGGCACGAGCCAAGCAGTGCGGGCAGAGCGCAGATACTGGGAAAGGCAGGAGGCAGGTTCCCCGAGGGCCTCCAGGAGAAGCCAGCCCAGCCCACACTTGACACCAGCACCCTGAGACTGAGTTTGGACCTGTGACCTTCCTAACTACGAGATGATACCTTTGTGTCATTTTAAGCCACGAATTTGGGGTCGTTTGTTGCAACAGTCACAGGAGACTCAATCCACCTGCAGTGGGCCAAGCACACCCCCGACACGGAGCGATGGACTCCTCCAGCCTAGCTGGTTTATGTGACCCAGGCATCTTGATGTTTTAAAGACTCCATAGATTTCATGGAGACAACAAAATCCCACAATGACAGGACCCTGAGGGGCTGCTCTGAGGAGCACATGATATCACAAGACACTCAGCTTCCTGCCCGGAACGTGGCGAAACAGCTCAACGCATTATGGGAGAAGATTCCAGCACAGGCTGGGGCTGAAGCCGCATCAGGACAGGGGCTCGCTGGACCTTTTGTGCTGGACAGAGCAGATTGACAGCGAGAAGCAAATCTGCAGCAGGATGGAGAATCTCCTGGGAGGATGAAGCTGTTGCACAGCCTCCTCTTCAGAGCCCAGTGTCATTAGAATGACTCTGGTGGGCTGGGTGGTCCTGAATGAGAGCCCACCGTGAGAGGAAGGGGAGCAAAGATTGGTCTCCCAGCTCCCACCACACACCAGGGGTGCTGGTTCTGATGAAGCTGGAAGGGCCCTGGACCAGCCGCACTGGCTCAGAGCTGGGCCTGGGCCACGTGGGTGGGCTGGAAACTACAGAGAGCTCTGAGTGCCCTCGGCCAGCTGAGCAGCACTGCCAGTGGGCGGGGGGTAAGTAGGCCCCACAGACTCGAAGCATCCGGCTCAGCCCCGGCGTGCCTTCAGCGGGGCGAGGGGCTTAAGTGATCGGTGTTGAGAGGAAAACACTGAACTTCCTGTGTTGGCCTGAACTGTGGGCCCCTCCAAAATATGCCTACCTGCCACTATGGAGCCCAACCTTATTTGGAATAGGGTCTTTGCAGATGTAATTACTGTAAGAATCTCAACATGAGATCTCCCTGCGTTTAGGGTGGACCCTAAATCCAACGACTTGGTGTTCTTATAAGACACAGGAGAGGGAAGTTTGAGATACAGAGACACAGGGGACAAAGCCACAGGAGGACGGACGCTGAGGCTGGAGATCCAGCTACAAGCACAGGAACGCCGGTGCAGCTGCAGCCACCAGAACCCAAGGAAATGGGTCAGAGCCTCCAGGAAAACCACCCTACAGACACCACAGTTGGGTGTGGAAATAAATCTCCACATTTTCTTTTTTTGTTGTTGTTGTTCTTTTTTGTTTTTTGTTTTTTTAAACACAAAGTCTCACTCTGTCACTCAGGATGGAGTATGGTGGAATGATCACAGCTCACTGTAGCTTAGAATTCCTGGACTCAAGCAATCCCACCCCAGCCTCCTGAGTAGCTGGGACCACTGTGTCAGGCTAATGTTTGTTTGTTTGTTTGTTTGTTTGTTTGTTGTTTGTTTTGAGATGGAGTCTTGCTCTATCACCCAGACTGGAATGGAATGGTGTGATCTTGGCTCACTGCAACCTCTGCCTCCTGGGTTCAAGTGATTCTACAGCCTCAGTCTCCTGAATTGCCATCATGCCTGGCTAATTTTTATATTTTTAGTAGAGACAGGGTTTCACCATGTTGGCCAGGCTGGTCTCAAACTCCTGACCTCAAGTGATCCACTTGCCTCGGCCTCCCAAAGTGCTGGGATTATAGGCATGAGCCACTGCACCCGGCCCAGACTAATTTTTTATAGAGACAGGGTCTTGCCATGTTGCCCACGTTGGTCTCAAACTCCTGGGCTCAAGCAATCCTCCTGCCTTGGCCTCCCAAAGTCCTGGGATTATAGGTACATGCCACCATGCCTGGCTAATTTCTGTATTTTTTGTAGAGACGATGTCTCTCTATGTTGCCCAGGAGGGTCTCAAACTAATGGCCTCAAGGGATCCCATAGACTTGGCCTCCCAAAGTGCTGGGACTACAGGTGTGAGCGAACACACCTGGCCACTTTCCATCATTTTAAGCCACCCAGACTGTGAGAATTTGTTACAGCAGCCACAGAAAATGAATCCTCTTCCTACTAACAAAGAAAGTGATTGATGGAAAAACCTAAGACTTGTGACCGGCTCTGTGCCCACACTAAGGAAAGGCACCCAGGCTTCACTTGCATGGACTATGGTTACTGCCACTCCTGCTTCCCTTATTATTACAGCAATCTCATCTGCTGCTGCTTCCACTTGCTCTTTGTAGGATGAAAGAACACATCTTCCAAAGTCCCACAAGGCAAAGAGTCTTCACAAACACAAATCTTTGAGTTCTGAATGAAGCCTGGGAGTGTTGTCTAGGTGGGCTCTGTATGTCCTCAGTTAACGAGGCTGGGGGTCTGGGCAGGGGAAGGGAAACACCTGCTGTGTTTAAGAAGGTCTAACTCTCTCCTGAGAAGGTCTGCAGTGTCATGTTGTCCCCATAACAATGGAACCGTGACTCCTGACCCACAGCTCCTCGGCTGACTGTGTCCTGAGCAGTTGACATACACTCCCTGGCCGGCGTATCTGGGCAGCCCATGGGAACATCACATTGGAATGTTGGGGGAGCCCCCTCCGCAGCCCTCTGGGTTCTGGGTTCCCGGGCTCAGAATCTTGGCTTCAGCCCACTGACCTCCATCCTCTGTGGCCCCCCATCCTGACGTCCAGCACACTTTTCCATCAGGGAAGTTCTCTTCAGAGTTGGGCAGGCACACAGGCTGGATCATCTCTGTTTGAAAGGAAACAGTAGTTCTCAACTCAATTGAAGCAGGAGTCCAAGAAAACCATCTCATCTGTGCTTCTTCCTCAGAGGAGCACAAACCATCTCCCAAGGGAAGGTCAAGCCCTTGGTTACTTGAAAATGATCAGCTCACAGCAGGAGCCCCTTACCCCATCCACCACTCCCAGAGCACTTAAAACTGTAGAACAGCCCTCCACCATGGCAGGGTGAGGAAGCCTAGACCAGGGTCAGCGCACCTCTTGTGGAAAGGGCTGAATAGTCAATGTTTGGGGCTTCGTAGGCTGTGCGGTCTCTATGGCTGCCATTGGAGCATGAAGACAGCCCCAGGTGATAGGTACCCACATAGGTGTGACTGTGTCCGGTAAAATGTCTATTTACCAAAACGCGATGGGGCAGACCTGGCCCTCAGGCCAGCACGTGCCCACTCCTGGTCTAGATCACAGTACACGTGTTGCTTATAGAACACGGCTCCATGAATATTGCTACGGTTCCTGGGACATCTGGAGACGACAAGTTTGCCTGTGTGTAGAGCTGGGTCCTGTGGGCCTCCCCCAAAGCCAGAGTGCTCTGCACATACCTCAGGCTTTCATGTGAACACACCCTGAGGTTCCCCCAAGCTTTTCTGTGCAGCACAGTAATGGAGAGGTAGAGAAGGAATGAAAGAACTCACTTGAATTTTTGTCAAAGAACAAGTGCTGGCACCTCATTTCCTGTAACCAATATCATTAATAATAGTTGGCAAACTGGCACCACCACAACCATTTTCCTGCCTCTCTGGAAATGTTTGTTTTCGGGCATTACGTGTCCATGAGATGGATGCAGTAGTGACTCTGCCAAGTAGAGCCTGCAGCTGGTCTCAGGCCAGGATTCTGCTCCAATAAGAGGGAATTCACCTATTTATTATGCTCTCCCTGTTTTCTTGAGAAGGAGAAAGGGCTTTAATTTATTTGGGAGTGGTCTCCTAGTACTTTGTTTGCATCTACGAGATGTTTGAAAGTTTTATCAGGTGTGTCTCTTCTGGCATTTTCGTAATGTCCAGAGGGCAGGGCTTGACTTTTTCAAGAAACAGGGTGTTTAGGAGCTGCTGGTAGGGAGAGAACTTTTCTGTACTTCCAGGGGGCTGAGGGTGCCCAGCATCTTTCAGCCTGTAAAGAGATGAGAGGATGCCACCACACCACCTGGCCAGCCTGGGAGGTTCTGTTTCTCAACCGAGATGGCCCCTCTACTTGGAGAAAACAGGCAGGTGGGTGGCACTGGCGGAGGCGACGCATCCCCACTAGGCATCTGGACAGGGAAGGGCTCTTTGTCCCTACAGATGGATGACTCTCTTCCACCACCTAGAGGCCCCAGGTGGTCTGGCCTCAAGAAGCTCTTCCTGCCTCCAGGTGGCACCAACAGGGAGAAGGTGGCACCAGACAAAGCACACAGCCCACGAAGGCTCTAAAATTAAGTTATGGTTGGAACCACAGCCCACCAATCTACCTGGCAGAGTCATCAGTGCATTCATTCTGTAGGCCAGGATCTACAAACTACATTTAAACAGGGTAACATTGAAAAGGTACGTAGGACTCAAGTCTGCAAACATGATAGCCCCATTGTCCAGGATACGATTGAAAATCACATGTCATCCCAAGAACTAGGAACATCACAACTTTAATGAGAAAAGATAATCAACTGATGCCAACACCAACATGAATCAGGAGTTGGAATTATTAATATCTGACAAGGATTATAAAGCAGCCATCATAAGACTGCTTCATTGAGCAATTGCAAATCCTCTTGAAACAAAGGAAGAGTCACAGAACCACACAGAGACCCAGATGTACCATTGAACGTGAGCGGCCCAGTCAGCTTCATGAGGGCGATGTCATTCCCCAGCCTCTTTGGCTTGTACTTGCTGTGGTAGACAATCTTCTCCACCAAGTGGGATGGGGCTGGATTGTCCAGCAGGGAGACTAGACCCACCTGGATGGTCCATGACTTGGGGAGGTACAAGCTGAAATGAGAAGAGCAAGAGGTGAAGCACAGGAAAAGTCTGACCACTGAACTCATTGACCTCAGGTGTCTTGAAAACCTAGGAAGATGGTGGGAGAGGTTATCAGGCAAGAGGTGGTCCCATCACCCTGCCTGTTTATGCTGTATACGTAACTGCACTCTCATGCCCTGCAGAAACACAGACCCACACCCCATGTGTTTCCCAGACAGGCCTCACTCTCAGCACCTCTGAGGTCTTCTTGGCATTTGAGGGTTGAACTCAACGTTGCTCACTGCAAGGAGTCTATCAGGGCCCATTCTTCATCAAACAGCAACAAAATTGGGGGTTAAAATATCAGGGAGAATCATTGTGTTTGGAAGTCTTTTCTGCAGTTTTCTTGCACTCTAAGCTCCTGAGATTTTAAGAAGAGACCCAGTACCTGGCCCCCAACATATTCCCTCTAGCCTCCCTCACTACCATCTCACCCTGTCTCTGCCATAACATGGTCCACTGGAATTAGCTACAGGAAGGTCTAGGTCCTTTCACTTTTGTGGGTTTCCTCCAGCACAAGAGCTTCCTTCCTCCTCTGTCTGTCCTTTCTGTAGGAGCTACAATCCTGAAAACAAGCTCAAGGTCACCAGTCACCACCAGCCGATGATGATGGTCCACAGTGAGGCTGGAGGCACCTCTCACCTCTCCAACTGGACATTACTTGGGAATTGGTCTCTCTGTCTTCCCTCTGGACCTGCTTCTCACCACCCAAAGCAGCCCCGCCCTGACATGACCCAGAAGTGAACAGGGGTCTGGGAAGAAGGTCAGCAGCACTCACTCGTAAACACAGTGTGCAGCGGTGACGATCCACAGGGGCGTGATGACAGAGCCCCCGCACAGGTGGTAGCCCTGGAACTGAAGGCTGGCCTGCCAGGGCCACTGCGAGAGCGAGGACATGTTTCCACCCACGATGCGTGAGCTGTAGCCCCTTCTATGACCACAGGCTACGGAAGGGAACAAGGGCTTGTGGCTCCATCCTGCAGACTTCTTTGGGGGACATGGTGTCACCACCATGCACCTGCTCCTCTCTCCCCATCCTCACTGCCCCCCACCCTCCCAGAGCTCACAGCAGCTGTAAGACAAGTGCTGCAAGGGGGAGCTCAGCAGGGGAGGTGGTCAGGCTCTTGGGGAGACCTGAGGATGGTGGGTGCTGTGGGGGATGTGGTGGGAAAAGCACCTGCCCTACTTGGTCAGTGCCCAGCGTTGGCAGTGCCACACCCCATCCTGTTGCCCCAGTGATGACAACACCCTGGGATGTCAGGAGCAGGCAGGAACCTTCTGCAGCCCCCTCCTCACTGCCACAGGTGCACGCACCTCCCTGACTGCTCCAGACCCCACCCTTGCAGTGTGAACACTCCCCTCTGCCAGGAATGAGGGGTACTGCCCGAGGCCTGGAGTGAGCACTGTGCACGTGTAAGGAGGAAGTGGGTACTAAGTCAGGGACTCAAGGCTCTACAGAGCGATGGGACATCATGGGCCTTGGTCCTGTCTGCTGCTAATGAGTTGCTCTGGCTGTCTCCCCCACCTGACAGGTGAGACCAACAGGTGAAGATGACACTGCTCCCCTCGTCCGGCAGGTAGAGGTACACAGAGTTCCCACCTGGCACCCAGGAGGAAGGGACACAGAGCTCCATGGGAGAGAGGACTCAGCGGGCAAGGAGATAGGACTCAGCGTGTGCTTGCTTCCCCTGGACCCCTGCCTTTCTAGAACTCTTACCTGTGCACTGCAAGGTAACCACGTGGCCAGAGGCACATCCTTCCCTAAAGCGGAGAAAAAGTAGGCTCCATGAAAAATGCCCCAGGTCTGTGAAAGGAACACTCTTAAAAACTTAATCTTAGGGTAACAGAAAAACAAATTCTATTTCCCCCTCTCTTGAATATAGATTACAGTTTTAGTCTATGTTAAAAAAAAAAAAATGAGGATGAGGTCACACAATTCATTCCAAAACACTCGACTGACAGTGAAGTATTTTGTATGCAACGGGCTGTTCTGTATTTCTAAGCTTTAGATAGCTAGTGATAAAGGATGTATAAGGAGATATATTCTATCAACATATCACGCTATCACTGCATGGAGATTCAGCCCAATGTTCTCCACCTCCTGGTCCCTGGGGACACAAGAGTGCCCAAGGGACAGCATGGCAAGCTCTCCAGGACTCCTTGTAGCCTGGGTTCACACACCTGGCAGAGGACTCCTCCCCAGAGCAACAAAGTGTGATTGCCCCAAAACTGACAGTCCTACCCCCATCCCCACACACAGGTGGAGACCTGGGTGGGTGCTTTTCTTATAGTGAAGGGAAAAGGATCTCAAAATCTTTGTAATGTTTTCTGCCTTTTGAACCCCAGCTCATCATGCAAGAGAAAGCTAGTGTCACCAGACTGTGGATTTAGCACCCAAGACATGAGCTGTCCCTCCAGACTGCATGTGGGTCCCAGGTGCTTATTCATCCCCGATGGACAGACCAACAAGCCTGTCATTCCCAGAGCAGAAAATGCACATCTTAGGGTTTGGGCCAAGGTGTCAGGAAGATAATATGGAATTGGATTCAGAACTCTTGGCTGTATCTGCTATGTACCGTCTAACCTGGGGCAAGGCAGGTGGTCCCTGTAGGTTTCAGCTACCTGATTGTTATTTAAGGACACCTGGTTTTACCTTCCCCATGAGTTGTTGGGGAAAACATGTAAAATAAAGAATGAATGCTAAAATATTTAGTAAACAAAGAAGGATAAATTTCTATCTTAATTTCTGTTTTTCTTCCTTTTACCCTCCCTCTTTTCCTTCCTTCTTTCCTTCCTTCCTTCCT
>NW_012107474.1:3484646-3500155 GCF_000951045.1 Mandrillus leucophaeus | reverse complement strand
CCTTCCTTCCTTCCTTCCTTCCTCCCATCCTCCCTTCCTCTTTTCCTCCCCACCCCCATTCTTTCTTGCCTGCTTTCATTCCCCACACACACCCAGAGTGCCTGTCATGTGACAGTACCTTGGTCTCACACACACAGCACTGTTACCCTTCTACTCTATTTCCTTCCCTTTCTTCGTTGGGCCATACTTGCCCAGTTGGGTCCAGGTTCTCACATCCCCAGCCTGGTGCATCCACCAGTCTCACCAAGGTGGCCAACTCCCACCTTCCATCTGAGATAACACACGTATGCCTCTTACGTCCTTGTGGAGTTGAGAACAGTGTCACAAATCCAGCAGGTGACTCGATACCCATGCAGACAATAGCATCGCCTGACCACCTACCTCACATATACCGAGTGGTGTAACGCAGTCACCTTGTCGTCTGGCAAGAGGTGATTGATGGACACAAACTCCTCGCGGAACTGCCCCTCCAGCGAGCTCACTCTGAGGTTATCTGAACTTACATAGCTGCAAGTACATCGGAAACACAGACCCAATGTGGTAAGTTTACCCTTTGAAGCATTCAGCCTATGTGCGAGTCACAATATGACAGGGATTGTACCTGGGGGATGTCATTTTGTCCCCCCAAACCCGTCAAAGGCTTCCTTTTGCCAAGAGAATGAAGTTCACTCACCCTGGCAGGGCATTCATTCTAGGCCTGCTCTGTTCTGGGGTGACCCCCGCTTCTGGCCTGCACCTGACGGCCCTGTCCACCCACCCTGGGCTGCAGCCACACGGTGAGTGACCACCTCCTGATGTCCCTGGATGGGTCACTCTTTGCATGTTCCAGTGAAGTGCCCTTTGCTTGGCCTGAAGCAAGTCCAGAGGGGAGGTGAGCACAGAAATAGGCACAGTATTGTTGGGGGGCACCCAAGCAGGGACGCCAAGCTCCCCACGAACAATGAGTTGGAGGAACAGGGGAGACATTTCTTATCTGCCCAGGACCAGCGTGGGGCCCCACTGGAAGAGATGAACACATACAAGAAAGTGATTCCACGAACACCAGAGCCCAGCTCATGTTCGCAGTGCCAGGACACAGGTCTTCTGGAGAATAGTGGAGACAGTGGTGCAACTTTTTAAAAAAGAATCAAATGTTTGGAGAGTCACAAGATGGAAGATGGTGAATAAACAGCCATGTTCTCCTTTCTTTGTGAAATGAACAAAACACAGTGCAGTAGCTTGTTGTCATGGCAAACACACCAGCTTATCAGTAGGATTCTTCAGCTTACTGTAAATGCTATGGGATGTGTATGTAGAATACAAAGTTCAGTCAGCTTTGAGTTTTGAGGAAAATGTAATCAAGGCAGTTGGCATGACCTTCGCAGGGAAGAGAAATGCCCGACGGGGAAGCTCTCAGCTGTGTGCAGTGTGTGTGTGTGTGTGTGTGTGTGTGTGTGTGTGTGTACCTCTTCCTCCTTGTCTCTGAGGAGTAATATATAATTCCTGAAGGTGTTAGTGTGGATGATTTTTGCTGTTCTCATTGAACTTGAATTGCAGCTCATTTCTGAATCTCAGTTGGTGTGGAGGGAGAAGGAGGCAGACCTCAGGGCTGGAGGCTGGAGAGCATTTTGGCTTCCACCGGCTTTGGGGAAAGAGAGCTGAGAATATGATGCATGGAATTTGAAAACTGAGACTGGAGGACTCAGGGCAGTGTGGCTTTAATGACCCCATCTACTTGAGGGCAAAGCAGAATGCAGCCTGCTTGCTTTGAGTGCTGAGACTTGAGAGCAAAAGGGAGTAAGGAGGCTGCTAGGGGAACCCGTGGAAGTACAGCGGCTGCAGGAAGTCAGAAGGAAGGGGCCAGGGAAGAGAAGGAGGCCCCTGCCTGGGCCAAAAATGTGTCGCCCCAATGCAAAAAATCATGTAGGCAACACAAACACTAAAAAGTGAACAGTCAGCTGTTATAGTTCTTTGTTCTACATGTTGCTAAACAACTGTTTTGGATGATTTTGTCTTCACTAAATTTCTGACTTTCAACAATTGGTTCTGTGGGGTTCTTGGGGAAGCCAGGAAGCTACTCTAGGAGCTGCAAGCTGAGGAGCTGGAGGGTTTTTTTGTTTTTGTTTTTGTTTTTTGGTTTTTCACTTTGAAGCTTTTTATTGCATGTGTGCATCTCCGATCCTGGCCTGGCCCTGAGAACCCCCAAACATGCCATTTCCCATGTGCCTTGAGCAAGTCACTTAGCCTGTCTGGCCTTGGTTTGCTTGCCTGTGAAGTGAGGATGATATTGGGCATCCTAAGGTGGCTGCGAGGATGGAATCTGAGAGCGTTAAAGCACCGAATAGTGCCCAACTAAACGGTAGTTGTCTTTCTTCATTGTTATCCTCTCTGTGTTTTGCCCATGGGTTGGAAATGCTCTTTAACTTACCTTGGGAAACCCAGCTGGGCACAGGCAACATTTGCGTAATGACCCTTCCAGTCATCGGAGCACATGGTCTTCCACGAAGCAGCTGTGAACACCTGGAGCACGGCATTCTGACCGCTCACGCGGACTGGCCGATGTGCAGAGAGAAAGGTTCGTTAGTGGCAGGTGGAACCCTGAGACCGCAGGCCGGGGTTTCTCCACAGCCAGCTCAAACCCCTCCTCTGCCACATCTGACCCACTTCTTGTCCACAGCAGCCTCTCCATCACAGAGCAGGGACTCTGGACCCCTGAGACTTCTCAGTGGTCTCATCTTATTGCTTCTGTGGTCTCCCCAAGTGAGGCAGAGCTCCATGGAAGGCCCTCCGTGACCCCCAGTCCAACATGTCTTTGGGCAAATGCCAGTTCAATCCCAGCTGAGGACATGGCCTAAAAATGGCAATGACTTGGACCCATTTTACAGATGGGAAGGGTCAGGGTTGGCTTCTGCTGCTTCCTTCTACTTCCCCGGAAAAGAGCCATGACCTTACCACAGCGGTACTCGTCCTCCCCGTCTCTGCAATCTGAGACTCCGTCACATCGAGCCGTCAGCTCAATACACTTAAAGGATGAGCGACACCTGTACTTCCCGGAGCAGTCGAAGTGGACTGGGAAAGGGAGGAAGGCAGGAATTCACCAACAGCTCTTTCAGAGTGCCACATGAGCAACTGTCCACCTACCACACGGCACGGAGCTGCCCGTGAATAATGAAACTTGTGTTGAAATTGCATCCCTGTCAGCAGCCTGTTTCCTGAAGCCCAGTTTCTGTTTTGAATTCCAAGGGGTGGGGCTGCTGTGTCCCACTTTGTCTGGCTAAGTGGCCTGGCCCGGGAACCACAACGCAAGGTGAATTGAGACTCTGGAGGGCTCAAAGTCAAGAGAGAAACTGCATAGCTGGGGGCCGACCTGCTGAGCCGGCGGAGCAAGGAGTCCTGACTGAGAACTGCTCAGGCCTTCCTGGTTTCTCTTACCGAGGGCAAAAAGTGAACGAGCTGTGGACCACACAGTGGGGCAGGTGGCGAATTAAACTGACCTGTGATTCAGGTATTTGAAAGAAAAATTGTTCCCTATTAGAGACCCTTCGTCCAAATGACCCACTTTCTCAAAAGTCACATGCACCTTATTGTAAAAGCAGCTGATGTGCCTGCATTGCTTGAATAGGCCGCTTTGTATTCTCCCCGCTGCCCCGGTCAGTGCCTCCTTCCCACCTGTGGGATTCTATTTCATCAGCTGCCTTTGGCCACTCCCAACCGGGCAGGTTCCTTGGTGACAAAGCCATGAGCATGGCCAGCAGCCCTTGCTGCACCCCAGACTGGCTTTACATTCATGTGGGCAAATAAAACTTCAAGTCAGCAAACCAAAAGGATGTTTGCCTCCAGTAATTAAGGCTAGGCAGCAGCAAAATGCCGGGGCGAGAGGCGGCGCTCATGAAAGTTTAACTACTTGGCTAGGTATTTGAGATCCTACTAAATAATGAATTGTACTCACTGCCCAGACCAATGGCCAGTGCTAATATCAATGCAATGATCCCAATGACGATGATTGGAAAAAACTTCAATGGCAGCAGTGACAGGATCTGCGCGGCAACGGCATCTGCATCTGAAAACCGGAAAGGAGAAGAGCAGAAAGCCACAGAGCTTGACTTGGAGTGGCATGGAACTTACACATTAGCTATCCATTCCCCCTCCCCTCTTTGCAGAGAAGTCTCAGCCCAAAGAAAGGTGCCTTAATTAGGGAAAGGGCCACCAACCATGGGGCACATTCTTTAGAAGTTCAGTCCTACCTGCTCCACCTCTGACCTGGTTATTCCATGGGGGATGAGGGGATGGTGCTACGGGTTGAATAGTATCCCCCAGAAAGACATGTTGAGGTCTTAACTCTTAGTACTCAGAATGGCATCTTATTTGGAGATGGACTGGAGAGTCTTTACAAAGTCATCTAGTTAAAATGAGGTCATTAGGGTGGGCTCTAATCCAAAGTGACTGCTGTCCTTATAAAAAGGGGAAAACAGCTGGGTGCAGTGGCTCACTCCTGTAATCCCAGCACTTTGGGAGGCTGAAGCAGGTGGGTCACTTGAGGTGAGTTTAGACCAGCCTGGCCAACATGGTGAAACCCCATCTCTACTAAAAATACAAAAATTAGCTGGGCATGATGGTGGGCACCTGTAATCCCAATTACTCAGGAGGCTGAGGCACGAGAATCACTTGAACCCAGGAGGCAGAGGTTGCAGTGAGCCGAGATCACGCCAATGCACTCCAGCCTGGGCAACAAGAGAGAAACTCTGTCTCCAAAAAACAAACAAACAAAAAACGGGGAAATCAGGACACAGGGACAAACATACATGAAGGGAAGAGGATGGGAGGAGGCACAGGCAGAAGTCAGCCTCATGAAGATGAAGGCAGAGATGGGAGCAATGCATCTACATGCCAAGAAATGCCAAAGATTATTGGCAAACCACCAGGAGCTAGGAAGAGGCAGAGCATAGTGCTCCATGGGTTTAACAGGGAGTATGGCCTTGATGACACCTTGGAATTTGGACTTCCGGCCTCCAGAACTAAGACAACAAATGCCTGTTGTTTTAAGTCACCCAGTTTTGTGGACTTTGTTTCAGCAGTTCTAGGACACTAATATGGAGGGGAAGTAGCATCCCAGTTTCCAAGGCTGTTCCCCTGCAGAGGAGGGTGTGAAACCCACACGGGGCTTGCAGGCAGAGGTAGGGCTGAGATCTCCCAGAGGGGATGCAAGGACAAGATGTTGATTTTGTTTGTTTGTTTAAATTTTTTCTTATAGAGATGGGGATCTCACTATGTTGCCCACACTGATATCAAACTCCTGGGCTCTGGTGATTCTCCCCACTCGGCCTTCCAAAGTACTGGGATTACAGGCGTGAGCCACCATGTCCAGCTGAGGACAGGCTGTTGATACACCATTCTTCACAGTTGCTGTGCACAGACACTGACAGCTTTCATTCCAGATCATCTCTTCAAGGTTGTGTGTGGAGCAAACAGCCTTGGAAGATACAGAGAGTGTCTCCCTCCAGAGCAAGAGGCAGCTTTGTTTACAAAGCTCCTTCCAGAGCAAGAGGCAGTCCAGTTTAACAAATGTAATGTCTTCCTCCAGAGCAAAGTTTGCACAGGTCTGCTTTCAGACCGTTATAAAGATGAGGGTTCTCTTGACTCTGGGATATGCAGCAGCAATGCAAACCGCTTGCACGTGCAGCATACACGTAGGCTGCTCCACATGCCTCTGTGGGACTGAGAAGGCAAAGGCAGCCAGCACAAACAGGATGCTTGTGCCCCTTGCTGCAATGAGAGGAACAGAGTCCTTTGTCTCTGACCCAGGACTCTCATGTCTTCCAAAGCACCCATGAAACTGTGGCAGGCTAAATTTTGGCTTGCAAGTAGGGTGACATCTCAGACCCTTTACAATTCTTGCCTCCAGAACCAGGCAAATCTAGTGGACAATATGTAAGGAGTGTCCAGATGCCTGGACAGAAGTATAAGCCTCTCTGGGCAGCAGAAGAATTCCCACTAGCACTCTTCCCTCCTGGGGAGAGCAGGCCACTTCACATAAATTACTTCATCAATCCTGAAAATGCATGAATACCCAAGTTGTCTTTGTTAAAAATTAGGAAGATTGGAATCCAGAAAGGGGAGAGAAGCCTGCCCAGGGCACACAATTGCCCAGGATGAGACTAGCACCTGCCTCTCTCCTCCTAGTCTTGGGCTTGTTGAACCGAGAACTCTCTCATGGAAGAGCTAAAAAGATCTTTCCCTGCCTATCCGTGGAGACTCACAACTTCACCCTCTGGCAATAAGGAGTGTGATTATAAAATGATCAATATCAGCTGAGGCTGCCTAAGAAAGAAGAGAATTTGAAGACAAAAATGATGAAAAGACGTGGAATGCGAGGAGAAAAGAGTGTGCGGAGGGGAGGGTGAGCGGGAGATGGAGGAAGAGCAGGGAAATAGGAGCTGCACGTCGCAGATGTGGAGGCTGCAAGGAACGCAGAGTAAGGGAGGACGAGAGACCGTGGCCAGCTCTGTGTTTCAGGCCTGGACAAGCTCAGTGGTTTGTTGAGTCTGCATTCTCCATACCTAGAACAGCAGGGGACACACCGTAGTCCTTGATAAAAATGTGCTAGATGAATGAATGAATGACGTAATGATAATGAATGCGGTTTTAACTCAGGGTCTGAGACCAAGTCCTTCCAGGACAGCCCATCTGTGGTGGTGAGCGCGTAGAAAGGATCCTCACACCTCAATCCCCCGCACACTAACGATTCTCCTCTATGAGGATGCCTATCCTCCGTCTTACACTTAGAAATCTTCAGGAACCCAGGAATGACCTCTTCGCATTCCACCTGCTCTGTATCTAAGTCAGATTTAGAAAATGACCCCAAATTGTCAAATCAAAGATTGACATTTAATAGAAACGTTGTATCAGTTCCCGTTTGCTCTGCTTCTCTGCCAGGCTGCCCTGAGGGCACTGCAGGTGCCCCAAGTCTCCTCTGTACTTGGTCCTTGAGGGCATTGCCTGGAATAAACAACGAAATGCACAATATTTCTCCAAAGAAGGAATGCAAGTGGCACACAAGTGTGAAAAAGCTTTCAACTTCTTGACCAGCCTGTCCAACATGGTGAAACCTGCCTCTACTAAAAATACAAAAATTAGCGGGGTGCGGTGGCACGTGCCTGTAATCCCAGCTACTCAGGAGGCTGAGGCAGGAGAATCACTTGAACCCGGGAGGTGGAGGTTGCAGTGAGCCAAGATTATGCCATTGCACTCCAGCCTGGGTGACAGAGTGAGACTCCATCTCAAGGAAAAAAAAAAAAAAAACTTTCGACTTCTTGAGAAATGAAAACGATGAACAATGCAAATTACACATAACTATGTACCAACTTCACAATGATTCACATGAAGTGAAAGGAAATGGCCCCCCACCTACAGTCACAGGGGTAGAAATTGTATAAACTTCCCAACTGTGTAAACTTAAGACACCAGAAAGCTCAAAAACAGATGAAAGTTTTGACCTAGCAGTTCCACTTCTAGGAATTTATCCCAAAATGTCACCATAGATATACACAAATATCGACCCCCAAGGGCACTTAGAAGAAAGGCACTTATAATATTGATGCACAGGAAATAGACCAAATTACCCACAAAAAGAACGGGTGAAATAACAAATGAGGTACATACGTAATGGAATACCTATAGGAGGACAAGATGATATAGAAAAGAGGTAGCGAGCTTTTTCTGTAAACGACCAGATAGTAAATATAGTACTTAAACTTTATGGACCAGGTGGTCTGTCCTAACGACCCCACTCTGTTGTTGTGGCATGAAAGCAGCCACAGACAGTATATGAACAAATGAGTGTGTCTGTGTTCCAATAAAACTTTATTTACAAAAGCAAGGGGTGGGCCAGATTTGACCCATCAGCCATAATTTGTCAACATCTAGAAAATACTTAATTATTTAATGCCATAGAAAGGTGAAGGTGATATTGTTAAAATTTTTAAAAAGCTTCAAAATAATACAAATAGTACATGTTACAAAAAGCTTCAAAATAATACAAATAGTACATGTTACTTCCAAGAGGAAATATAGATATATAGATAGAAAAAGGCAAGAAATTCAATAATACATTGCTGATAGGATTATCTCTGAGTAATGGTGCCATTGTGGGTAATTTTAAAAAATCTTTTTGATGAACTGTATTTTCTAAATTGTTTTTCTAATGAACAATGCATTGTTCTATTTACAAGGAAAAGTTTTTGTTCCTCCCCACTACTTAGTCATAGCAAAATAATCAAAAAATAAGAGAAAGGAATATTATAATGCTATCAATATTTATATTATTTATATTATAAAATATTAGGAACAACTATAGGTCAAACTATGACCAAATGGCTATGTAAATTGCATATCTACTTAATGGAATATTGTGATTCCATAAGAAAAAATTTATAAAAACCTTTTATGGAAAAAAACCCAGCTACCTATATCTGTACTGTGCATGAAACCACACGTATTAGCAAAAGCAGGAAGAGACTTTGCAGATGTAAAAACCAGGTAAGTTTTGGGGGTCAGGTGATTGCAAGATTTTTTTTCTTTCATTGACACTTACACTAATTTTGAGCCATATTTTTAAATAGTGTGTCTTTTCAGTTACTTGAAACCTTTTCTCCCACCTCCCATCCTTTCCAAACCTCCTCCAAGCCAATTTTCCAGGTGGTTTAAAAGAAATCATTAGGGTGACCCCCACTCCCGCTTTCTGGAACCTCAGGCAGAGCTCCTGTGGTTCCTCCCCAGAACCAATGGGTCAGGAATCTGCCTGCGTCCAAGCCCCGACTTCCAGAGCCAGCAACCCCACAGCTCCCTTTGACCAGTCCTGACCATCACTGGTCAAAAAGATCCTAGCCATATAGGTTGCTAGAGAGTCCACTGTTTTACCAGGCATTTGTGACTTATTTACAAAACCAACTTTTTTCCTTCAGTTCTTAGGAGCCACTCTGTCATCTGCTGCTCTATTTTAATCTAGGCTTCTAATATCTTTGGCGACATCCAGTTTATCCTGAGTTTTCGGAAGGACTGGTGGCCGCTGCTTCTCAGGACTTCCTGGAGGGCTCAGAGATTTCCTGGCCAGGATCTGACCTCCTTGAAGATTGACAGGGCAATTGTGGAGCCCCAGTCTCTGAAAACCTCCAACAAGGGAAGAAAACACCCATCTCCAGGGAGAGAGCAAGGGGCTTAACCAAACGATCCCCTCTCCAATACCCCTTCTCCCCGAGATTCCGCAGGTCTAGGGAAGTCCAGCCTATGGGTGTCAGAATGGCTGGGAAGATACTTCCCCGACAGGGACAGTTAGCCACATTGGTCATCTACATGGGGCATGTGTGGTCAGAAATCACAGGGTCCTCACCTAGGTCTACTTACCTGGTGCAACAGGACTTATTTTCAAATCATCAAGGCCAAAAAGTGATCGGAATGAGAAGGGGGCTTCAGCGGCAGGCGGATCATTTTCCCCCATGGTGACTATTTCAGGACCTCTGACCTCCGGCTCCACCTCCACCTCTATCTCCTTAGCCGAGGAAGAACAGAAAGCATTTGTTCCCCTATTTTCAATTGTAGCATCAGGTGCATCTTGGTCATACAATAAATCTTTGAAATTCGACAGTCTACACAAAGCGCATTCAGTATCGATTAACCGAAAACACTCGTCTGGTGAGAATGCATTTTTGTCTGAGCTACAGCAGATAACAGAAAACCTTCTAGAATTAGCAAAAAAAAAAAAAAAAAAGTATGAACTTAATTCTGCTAAGACAACGACTTTCCCGCTGTTTGTCCAACCAATCTTCGAATCGATTGCTTTAGAGAGATTCCCTCTCACCATTTAGAAGTTACCGTATCGTTATTCTTCAGAAGATAAATTACTTTCAAAGCCCTTTCCGTTGCTTTTTTGCGACTGTTTTCACCTGTCCCACATAAACGCAATTCTTTCCCTGTGCGTGTGTACACCTACCATAAGCATAAGTTGTTTCGGTACTCACATAATTCCCGAGTCCCAAAAATGTAGATGGCACCACAGAAGAGAGAGTAGGCAACAGTATTACTAGCTTTGCATAAACACAGACCTTTCCTGGCTCACACGGGCATGACCTAATTAAGAATGAAAGTATCCAAGCCATCCGGTTCTCGGTCCTTCCCCCCACATAGCAAAGTGGGGAGTGGCTTTGGACCGACGGCTTGCATCAAAACAATCCTGGGGCTGTGTTTCCTATGAAAGAATTCCACCTATCACAATGCCAAAGACCAGAGACCTTTCCAAGTCATACCCAGTAACTCTGAGAGGGCAGAGGAAGTAGAAAAATAGCAGATGGTTCCCAATTAAACTCCAGTTCCCTCTCCCAGGTATCAGGCATGGCTGCTCTGGGAACCTGCTCCCTCCAAGCGCTAAAATCCACAGGGGCTCCAGCAGGCGCATCAACACAGATACTCAGATCATCCGCTTTCATTCCCTTTGTGACTACCTGTTGTAACGTTTGAAATTCCAAAGGAAACTAGCAAAGTCATTTGAAACAAACCGTGTTTCCCAAGGTCATAGTAAAATCTAAACAAGAGTTTCGTGCCAAAAATGTTTATTTCATTTCTATCGCAAGAAGAGCTTGGAAGACTATCTTAGAAAAACAAGAAGTTCATATTGGGCCATTTTTTTGGCTTTCATTCTTGCTGATACCTCTGTTTACTGTCAGCATATAGCAAATTACATAGTTTATCCATATAAACAGAGTAAGAATAAGTGGAAAAATGGCTTCTGAAAGATGGAACCCGGGTGAGAACGTCCCCTCCCAAACAGGCTGTGGTTGGCAGGCTCTACAACATTGAGAAATGTTGAGAAGCATCTTCTCTCCCCACATCCATTTTACTCACCATTTCTGGAGCTGCCATCATTAAAAACAGAAATAATTTCCTTTTTCATTATAAAAACAAGTGTGATGGTAAGCAAGCCGCCAACAGGTTAGTCCAATCGGGGAATATTTTCACCAAGTCACTCAGCCTTGTCGACTCAATCATCACAGCAAATGGCATTATCGCGGGCATCTGTGTAACCCAAGCTGCAAGCGCCTATCGAGTAGCCCTTGGTGGTATGGTGGCAGAGACCAGGGAGGGAAAAATGTGGCTTCCCTTTAATTAGTCAGTAAGGTGAGCAAACCTTTTCAGAAACTTTGCATCACAGGGTGATTGGAACACAGGCGCTCCTTTTACTTGAAAGAAGGGGTGGGCTCTGCCCAGTGCTGACCGTGCGGCCATCAAGAGGGCAGGCACGCTCTTTGGTGGGGGTTTCTGTTCCTCCCTGTAACTGAGTCGCCAAGTTCAATTCTGCAGCTGCCCCTGCAGACAAAAGACAGGGAGTCTGAAGATGCTCATCGCAGCCAGCGCTCCACAAAAGACAGGTCATGTTTCCTTCCTCGGGGGCCTCTGCGTCCCAAGAGGCTTCTGCACACAGCACTGCTTAAAGGGGTTTAACTGCTGCTGTGGGGACGGGAGCTCCGAGCATCTTTGAAGGGCTGAATTTACCATTGTGGATGGCAAATAGCGAATCCATGCATTTATTCAGCCAATATTTAGCAAGCATCTGCCGTGAGCCAGACTCTAGACACAGCGCAGCCGGCAAGAAAGGCAAAGCGTTCCCATGTGGCCCCAGATGATAAGCGCTAGGAAGAGATGAGCCGGGGAGGGTCCGAGAGAGATGAGGGCAGAGTGGTACAGGACGGCCTCTAGGGAGAGCGATGTTTCAGCAGGGACCTTGATGATGTTTTAGTAGAGACCTTGGTGACCAGCAAAGTGAGTCTTGTGAAATTCCTCCAGGGAGAGTGACCACCAACTCCAAAGCCTGGAAAAGGGGCCACGCTGGAGTGTTTGAGGAACCCGAAGAGGGGCTGTGAGCCTGGAGAGCAGGGAACAGGCAGTAGCAGGAGGTGAGACCCGCGGGGCCGATGGCAGATCCCGGGGCCCAGGGGCACAGGAAGGGCTCCGGTTTGCCTTTGGTATGTGGAAAGCCTTGGGGGGTCTGGATGGGGCAAATCCTGATTGACAGGGCATAGAGTGGGGTAAGGATGGGGGATATAAGGACAGCCACAAGGAGGCTGAACTTCATGGACCACAAGGGCCATGACATGGACCAGGCACTAGCGGTGCCGACAGTGAGGACTGGCTGCCTGAGGTTCATTTCGAAGGCAGAATGGGCAGGATGTGCTGATGGCAAAAGCGTCCAGGCGGTCCTTGATTAAGTCAGTCTTCCTTTCTCCCTCCCAGTAGGACCTGCCCACATACATGCCAGTGCCTTGTGGCTGTGATCTGCGGTCTCCTTCAAGCTCACACGTTTCTCCTTCATGAACTCTTTCCTGACTACTCTCTCCGGTCCCTCAACGAGTGTTTGCCCTCAAAGGCAAGGACAGGAAATGTAGCATGTCATTCTTTCCTTGCTTTTACCTGTGTGTTACCGGAGATGCTCCCCGCTGGAGTGCAGCTCTGGGGGGACAGAGTCTGGAATGCACTTTCACTTTCACGGACCCTGCAGTGCCCAGCACAGCCATGTGTGTGTGACAGGGGATCTGTATGTGTGGATGAGCTGATCATAAACCCTGGGGGGACCAATACCACCAAATGGACATGCAATAACCAACTATGAGGGCGTGTTAACACGTGCGTCAGATGTCGGTTCAAGGTCAAGCCAGCTCCCCAGGGGGTAGCAGGGAGAGGCCTCACGGGGGTGGCTGGTCTTCCTTGCTATAAAATATCCTCTCAGAAAGTTTACCTGCAAATCAATTCCATTGAGCTCAAACTGAAATTTTGAGGAAACAAACAAATAAGCTTATTTGGGGCCCAGCACGTGATAGTTACACAGCCAGTGCCATGAACAGACTTGGTTTCAGGGCATGAACGCCTTATCCTATGCTAATGTCTCCGGGGAGCCCTGCGAAGCTCCTGCAGTTCCTGCAGTAACGATTTGCAAACAGCTTGAGTTACAGGCACGTTCTTTTCAGTTAAGTGAGGGAGGAAACTGGTAGATTCTTCCCTAATGTTCTTGGAAGAGAACTTTTCAAGTTATGAAGGAAGGATTAAGCTAAACAGGGCATCTCCTGGCTTACACAAATAAGATTTTTTTAAGAGAAATGCATAGAAGCATTTTTCATTTTAATATGTTATAAACATAACATAATTGCTCAAAACAGGGTTTATTATTTAGAAGAGAAAAATATACTTGAGTAGAGACTATATTTCACACCCAAATCTGCTTTTTCCCTCTGGGTCACAAGCTTTCTCTATTTGCAGACTTTCAAATGCAAGATAAATCATTTGATTGTGGAATTATTTCATCTTTTGAATTCCTCAAAGAAACAGGATAATGAACTGTGAGGACACTATGCTAAGTGAAATAAGCCAGACAGAGAAAGACAAATACTGCGTGATCTCACTTATATGTGGAATCTTAAAAAAAAAAAAAACTTGACTACATACAGAATAAAGTGGGGGTTCTCAGGGGAGGGCGTGGGGGCAGGAAATGGAGAGGTGTGGGTCAAAGGGTGCAAAGTTGCAGATGTACAGGATGAAGAAGTCCAGAGACAGAAGGTACAGCTGACAGCCAGAGGTATAATATCTTATTGAATACTGAAAATTTGCCCAGAGGAGATTTTAGTTTCGGTTACAATGAAAAAAAAAAGTAAAAAAAGTAACAATGCAAGATGATAGATATGTTAATTTGCTTGATGACAGTGCTTATTTCACTATTATGAATATAACAAAATATCCCATTGTACCACATAAATACATACAGTAGAAAGAATATTACTATTATTATTATTATTTTTTTTTTTACACAGTCTCGCTCTATTGCCCCAGCTGGAGTGCAGTGGCACGATCTCGACTCACTGCAAGCTCTGCCTCCTGGGTTCACGCCATTCTCCTACCTCAGCCTCCCAAGTAGCTGGGACTAGTGCCTGCACTAGACAGGTGCCTGCCACCACGCCTGGCTAATTTTTTGTATTTTTAGTAGAGACAGGGTTTCACCGTGTTAGCCAGGATGATCTCGATCTCCTGATCTCATGATTCACCCGCCTCGGCCTCCCAAAGTGCTGGGATTACAGGCGTGAGCCACCGTGCCCAGCCCCAAAAGAATATTATTTAAAAATCAAGTGGAGTGCAGTGGCTCACACCTGTAATTCCAGCACTTTGGGAGCCTGAGGCAGGTGGATCACCTGAGGTCTGGAGTTCCACCTGAGGTCTGGAGTTTCACATAGTGAAACCCCATCTCTACTAAATACATTAAAATTAGCAGGCATGGTGGTGCACACCTGTAGTCCCAGCTACTTGGGAGGCTGAGGCAGGAGAATTGCTTGAACCCAGGAGGCAGAGGTTGCAGTGAACCTAGATCATGCCACTGCACTCCAGCCTGGGTGACAGAGTGAGACTCTGCCTCAAAAAAATAAAAATAAAAATATACAGATAAATAAATATCATAATACGCTCACATTTAATGGTGAAATATTGAGACCTTGTCCTCTGAGATGGAGAGTTACACAAGAAGGTGCACTAGTACCACATCTGTTCACCATTTGACTTGGGGTCCAAACCAATGCAATAAAGCCAAAAAAATAATAGAAGGAACTATTATGCGTAGAGCTGCCATGAACATTCATAGACCAGTCTTTGTGTGGACACACATTTTCATGTATATTTACCTTTATAAGAAACCCTCCAAATGTTCCCCAAAGTGGTTAGACAGTTACACATTCCCACTAGCACTGTGTGAGAGCTCCTGTTATTCCCCAGCCTTGTGTAAACCTGGTAGTTTCCATTTTAGGTCTTCTGGTGGGTGTGCTGTGGAATCACGTTGTGGTTTTAATTTGCATTTCCCTGATGACTAATGATGTTGTGCATCTTTTCATGTCTATGTATATATCTTCTTTTTGCAAGTATCTTTTTTGATATTTTGCCCATTCTTAAAGTAGATGCTTGTTTTCTTATTATTTAAGTATCTATAAAATATTCTGTATATTCTAGATACAAGTCCTTTGTCAGGTATATGTAGAGTGATACTTTCTCCCAGTCTGTGTTTGACCTTATTATATTCTTTATGGTGTCTTTCAAAGAGCAGAAGTTTTCAACTTTGGTGAAGTCCAGTTCATCATTTTTTTCTTTTGTTGGTTTATTCATTTTATGTCCTAAGAAAACTTTGCAAACTCCAACATAACAAACTTTTTTTTCTAGATTTTCTTAAGGAGTTTTATAGTTTTAGCATTCACATTTTGAGTTAATTTTTGTATATAATGTGAGGTAAGGGTTGAGGTTCATTTTTCCGCATACCAATATGCAGTTTTCCTGGCACTAATTTTTTTTTTTTTTTTCTTGAGACGGGGTCTCATTCTGTCATCTAGGCTGGAGTGCAGTGATGCAATCACAGCTCACTGCAGCCTTGACTTCTTGGACTTAAGACATCATCCCACCACAGCCTCCTAAGTAGCTGAAACTAACACCACCATGGCTTTTTTTTTTTTTTTTTTTTT
>NW_012107474.1:3469639-3484596 GCF_000951045.1 Mandrillus leucophaeus | reverse complement strand
TTTTTTTTTTTTTTCTTGAGACGGGGTCTCATTCTGTCATCTAGGCTGGAGTGCAGTGATGCAATCACAGCTCACTGCAGCCTTGACTTCTTGGATCTATGGTAAGAGTCTCTAGCACTAAACTCTCTCCCGATTTCCAAATCATTTAAAAAATATTTTTTTTTTTTTTTTTTTTTTGAGATGAAGTCTCACTCTACTGCCCTGGCTGATCCCAAACTCCTGGGCCCAAGTGATCCTCCCACTTTGGCCTCCCAAAGTGCTGAGATTATGGGCATGAGCCTGTAGCACCATTTATCAAAAGCATTATCCTTTCCCCCATTGAATTTCATTGGCATCCTTGTTGAAAATCAATTGATTGTAGGTGTGAATCTTTTTGCACTACCCAGTTGACACACTGACACACCATGGCAACCTGATTTCTAAATGCTTATGACAAAGCAAGAGACAAAACCAGAGGGTTTAGCACTATAGTGATTAAAACAGTGTAGAATGGGCACAAAAAGGGACAAATCAAACAAGAGAGCATAACAGTTAGAAAAAACTAATCCATATGCAGTCACTTGATTTACAATAAGCCTCCTACTGCAATTCATTGGGCAAAGGATGGCCATTTCAATAGAGAAGTAGATGAAAGTTTACCCCTACCTCACACCATACACAGAATGAATTCAAATGGATCATAAAGCTAAATATGAACAGCAAAAGTAGCAAAACTTCTAGAACGAAACATAGGTGATCTTCATCAATGTTGGATCAACAACAATCTCTTGAACAGGATGAAGAAAACTAACCAGAGTTCCTACAAATTGGCAAGAAAAAGCAAACAACCTAGTGAGAAAAAAAAAAAAAAAGAACAGAATATCTGAACAGGAACTTCCCCAGAGAAGATATTCAAATGGACAATAAGCCTGTGAAATGATGCTCAATATCATTATGCCTCAGGGAAATACAAATGGAAACCACACGGAGATACCACTACACACCACCCCTGCCACAGAGTGGCTAAAATTAGGGACTGATAATATTAAGTGTGAATGAGGATGTAGAGCTTTGTACAACTGCTTAGCAGCTCCTAATGGAGTTTCACATGCTCTATGATCCAACAACCCCACTCCTAGATGCACACCTAACAGAAATGCATGCACAAGGCACTCAAAGACACATACAAGAACGTCCTCAGCAACATTAGTTACAATAGCAAAACAACTAAAAACTTCCTGAATGCACATCAACAGAGAAATGGATAAATGAATTATGTTATATTTATTTTATTTATTTATTTTTGAGCTGGAGTCTCGCTCTGTCCCAGGCTGAAGTGCAGTGTGGTACAATCTCCACTCACTGCAACCTCCACCTCCTGGGTTCAAATGATTCTCCTGCCTCACCCTCCTGAGTAGCTGGGATTCCAGGCGTGCACCACCATGCCTGGCTAATTTTTGTATTTTTTAGTAGATACAGGGCTTCAACATGTTGGCCAGGCTGGTCTCGAACTCCTGACCTCAGGTGGTCCACGCCCCCCACCCTTGGCCTCCCAAAGTGCTGGGATTACAGGCATGAGCCACCACACCTGGCCAGTATATTTATTAATCAAATACTACACAGCAGTAACAGTGAACTAACTGTGGCTACAAGCAACAATGTGGATAAATTTTACAGGCATAATTTGAGGAAAAAGAAACTAGACATGATAGAGAATATGCTATATGGTTCTATTTATATGAGGCTCAACAACAGGCACAATTCGTGTACAAGCGATATAGCAGTTTACTTTCTGGGGGAGGGAGGAGATAACTGGAGGAGGCTGGGCTGGGGGCAGAGGTGCATCTGAGGTTCTGAGAATGTTCCAGAGCAGGCTTTCTCCACCTTGGCACTACTGACATTTTGCTGGGGAGACTGTCCTGGGCACTGTGACATTTCCGGCCTCTACCCACTAGTGCCAGTACCGCAATGTCCACCCCACCCAGCACCACCACCACCACCTCATTTTGGAAACAAAAATGTCTCCAGACATCGCTAAATGTCCCCTCAGGTGGGAGAGGTACAAAATTCCCCTGGTTGCCCTGTTTTATTTTGGGTCGTGGGGGAATTAGGGGTGTGGGTTCATTTATGGAAATTCCTTGAGCTATACACATATGATTCATCAACTTTTCTGTACACATATTAAGCTTTTAAAGTTTTTAAAATAAAAAAACAAGTCAACGAATGACTGAAAGAACCAGTAAGTTTTCCAGCAGAGACAATAGATAAAGTGGGATTTAATGTCTTGTTTGCAGACAAGGAGACTGGGATCCAGGGTGGGTCAGGGCAGGGGGCCAGCAGGATCCAGGAGGGAACTCATTCCCTGACTTCTCCTCCACTTCCTTCCCCCACGCTCTCATGCGTTCTTGCTCCCAAACACTAGACAAGTCCCTGTAGAGGCTGATCCCATGCAGGGGCTCAGTTGGACCTTTAGCCTCGAACCCCATGGAGGAAACAGTTAGGATTGGTGGACGCTGCACCCAGCATCCTGCAAACAGAATTCTGAAAACCGATATCTCATGCAAACAGGATATCAACTTTTGTCAGAAAGATCAAAAAGGGCTTGAGGTTTTTCTTCGCAGCCTCAGCCTTGCCTCTCCCCCTGTTGCTTTATCTCCTCATTTCTGTGTGCAGGCGAGCTTCTTGGCCCACAGGCAGGAAGAGATGGCAGCCGGGGAGACGCAGCTCTACGCCAAGGTCTCCAACAAGCTCAAGGGCCGCAGCACCCCCTTGCTCCTGGAGCCCCTCCTGGCCATGGGCTTCCCGGTGCACACCGCGTGAGTACTGCCCAGAGACCCCGGGGCCCAGCCAGCGGGGCTGGAGCCAGACCCTGCTGCGGCCCCTCACATGGAGCTGCAGGGGTGGAGGGCACAGCTTCCTGCCAAAGCAGTGCACCTTGCAGGGTGAGACACTGCCTCTGCACAGGGCCCTCCTCTGCTTTTCGTAAATGAGGTGATCTTGACCAAGCTTGTCCAAACCACGTGTGGCCCAGGACAGCTTGGAATGCTGCCCAACACAAATTGGTAAACTTTCTTAAAACATTATGAGTTTTGTTTTGTTTTGTTTTTTTAGCTCATCAGCTATTATTAGTGTTAGTGTGTGTGTGTATTATCAGTGTTAGTTTATGTGTGGCCGAGGGAGGCAAAAGAATACCTCTGATATTCTTGACCTTTTAAAGACCTGCTCTGCTGGCTGAATGGGAGACCCTGAAATGTGTGAAAATCAGAAGCCATGTATTACTCCGGGTGCTCCATTTTGGGGGTCTGGAGGAGCTTGGGCCTGGTTGTAACCTCTTTGTGTGCAGCTCAGTGACTCTGAAGGTAGCATTTCAAGACGTTCAAACTCTAATGTGAAAGGCCCCAAAGCCCGCTGCGTCTCTACCACCAGGACCACCTGTCAGCAGGGCTGTGCTTCCACACTGCCCAGGGAAAGTCACTTGTCCTCAGGGAGAATCGCCTGAGTGTCTGATAACGAAACAAATGGGTAGGAGACTAGACACAGTGTGAGCGTGACCCTGCTGACCCAAGGGAAAGGCCTGCATGTGGAAGAGCTTAGCCCTCGGAGTTACCACTCTCGGAGAGGGAGGACATGATACCAACATTGGGTTACAGCTTTCATGGCAAACCAGTGCCCTAGATCCGACCCATTCATTTTTTCACATGGAAAAATGTATCAGAAACACACTTTTGGTAACTTTGGGTTGGGGAAGGAGCTAAACTTTCCTTCCACACTATAACAAAAGCTTGGCCAAATTGGGTGAAGTAACTTTGAAGCTAGATAAACCCCTTTCTTCTCCCCAAGTCAGTGCTTTGTCGTCACTGTTATGTTCGAGCTAAGTCGGGGGGCTTTGAATGGGGAGTGGGGTCAGGCGTGTGCAGGGCGGCCACCAGGCACCGTCCAGGCAGCACAGACAAGGCAGGTTTTGTCCACTGCTTGCCACCCAGTGCAGGCAGGACACTGGGCCCAGAGAGTGCATTAGTGGCAGGGGTGGGACTCAAACCAGGTCTCCATGCCTTTGAAGGAGTTCACGCTGGATTTTACAGAGCACCTCAAAGTAAGGGCCCTGCACCAAGGCTGCCCTGTTCAAACCTCTCCAGGTGGCCACAGCCCCATCAGTACCCGCCCAAATAGCAGCATTGGGCATCACGTGGTGGGCTCCTCATGGATGCCCGCCATTTCCAGTACGCATTCCTGATAAATTACCTTATCTATATTCCATTCTGTTTCATCTGGTCCAGTTCTACCCAATTCAATGGAATGTACGTACGTCCCAGGTTACCGTGATGAATAAGACTCAGCCCTGCGTTCAGGGAGCTTTGGTCTAGCAGGGCAGAGCCGTGGACGCAAGGGGACTGTGTGAGCTGTGACAAGTGTCTGCCTGGGTGCTTTGGGAAGGGCTGTTTCCCAGCGGGGGAGAGGTGTAGGAGGCGAGCCTGGGGATCGGGCCGTTTCGCTAAGTGATGCTGGGGCGAAGGAAGCGTTTGTCAGGGAAGCGTGTGTCCCAGCTGGGGGCACTTTCCACAAGGTGGGTCCATTAGCTCTAGGCAGTGGGGAGGGGCAGGCCAGGGAATGGGATTGCAGGAGCAGGCGGAGGTCAGGTCCTCAGCACTGAGACCCCGTGCCAAGGGCTGAAGCAGGTAGCCAGGGAAGGAAAGTGGTGGGGAGGTGTGAGCTGGTCAGCATTGTCCAAAACCACAATGGCACACTCAGGGGACAGGCGCCTGGGCACGCGCCAGCTGGAAGTTCAGCATCAGGCCCTCTTCAGAGCACATCCCAAAGATCCTGGGTGTGCAAGGCTACACCCCCCCTCTCTGACCCTTTTCCCAAGAATGGGCTACGTGACTCTGTGCCTGTGTCCGCTCTTCTGCAGGCTGAAAGCATTGGCAGCCACGGGGAGGAAGACGGCGGAGGAAGCCTTGGTCTGGTGAGTGCAGCTGCTCCTGTAGACCTGGGGGTGTTTGGACTGAATGCCCTGTGCTCGAGGGCTCCCTCCCACCAGGGTGGACACCAGGAAAAGCCGGGAGCCTCTGGGTGGGATGGGGCCACTGCGGAAGTAAAACAAAATAACCTCCCTGCCTATCCACAGTGCACTGAGGGAGCAGCACAGGGCTTTGGTTAACCATGGAAAGAGATGGAGAGAACTTTTAACAAGGCTTTTTTCACTTACAAATCTGATTCAATCCAATTTGACTGCCAAGAAGTACAGGTTCATGTGCTTTGTTGAGTAAATGGGGAAGACATAATTGTTGTGTTGTGATAAGCACATAAATTAGGGTAATTGTTAGAATAAAGTAAATAATTAGGGTAAAAATGGTAACATCTGGGTTATATATTAGTACTGCTAATATTCAACCTATATGAGTAATTGAAGAGTAGGCTAGGATTTTGCATCCTTGTGTTTGACTAAGTCCTCCTCAACCGCCTACTATGATGGACAAGATTGAGATAGATAGAAGGATGTTTGTGTTTATTGATAGAAAGATTTGAGACATAATTGACATCTTTGCTGATAGAAATAGCGGCCACCACACTCTGGGGCTGCCTCTGAGGAGAAGGGAGTTTACTGGTGGTCATGAAGCCCTCTAAGGGCGCCAGGTGTGTGGGTCAGGTGAGGCTCTGATTCGAGGTGGCCTCACTAGGTACCAGCTGTGTGAGTGATTCTGCAAGTCACCCGCTGCCATGGGCCTGTTCTCTGCTCTGGGGATGGAGAGGAGGGCCCCCAGTTCTCTAAGACCCTCTCCCGCCTGGATGTGCTGTGGGGAGTCCTTCATCCTCTGCCCTGAGATAGCCACGGGGAAAATCAAACAACAAAAGCCAGGTCCCTGGAGGCTGGAGCCCTCCCCAAAGCAGGGGGCAGTTACTGATCCTGGGCCTCTGAGCGTGCAGAGTTCCCAATGGGATGCTCCTCCTCCTCCAGAAAGTGTAGGCCACCGGCAAAATGGGCAATGCCTTCACAGACCCCACTGAAGCCAGTTGCCAATTTTGAATCAGAAACAAGCCCACTGCTGTGAGGGGCATGGCCAGCACCTGCCCATTGCAACCCAGTCAATAAGACTGGGAAACCCACCAAAAAACAGGGAGGCACTGGGGTCCCCTAGACTCAGTCAAGAGCACCCCAACCTCTCACTGGTAACCAGGGAGGTGGGGCAAATTAAGATATCATTAGAGCAAACAAGGTAACTCCAAGCATTGATGAGGATGAGGGAAGCGGGGGCCTCACACGTCACTGGTGTCACTGAGGGAGGCAGTGCTGGGTGTCTGCCAACCCTGGCAATGTGCACAGCCCACCAGCCTGCTTGAGGATCTAAGCAGATTCCCTGTAGAAACGCAAGGAGCCTAAAGAGACATGTACGAAGATCTTGATTACAGGGTTATTAAATGGTTTTAAAATAAAATAATTTAGATGTTCATCAATGCGAGAATGAACAAGTGCAACATTATATATGTACACAATGAACTATTACACAGCCTTTAACAAATTCACACTGATGAACTTCACTAGACATGTGTGTATCAACGGGGATTAATTGCAAAGACATGGCGGAGGAAAAATGCCAGTTGCAGAATAATTTGAACAACGGCTTATGATTTATGTAAAACAAGTGCTATCTGTAAGTCCATTACTTAACTTTCTGAGAGAAAACAAAGCAGCTTCACCCCCGGGCTGAACCCTGGAAAGGGGGAGGGTAGGAATCACGATGGGGAGGACAGGTAACTTCCTTTGTGATTTTTATTGAAGAGAATATGGTCTTGCATAAGTTCTGTTTCCTTCAGTGATTGAATACTGCTTTCTAAATTGAAAATTATATCACAAGCACTTCGCTGAGTACTTAGAAATTCTTCAAAAGCACGATTTCTCATGAATGCACGATAAATAGATTTGCTATCAATTATGGAGTTTTTCTTCTTTCTTATTCTAAATAACCCTAAATAAATGTTTCACGTGTAAAGTTTTGCCTATACAGTACTTCATGCTCTTTCCTCAGGAGAAATTTCTGGAAGTAGAATTATTAGTTCAAAGGGTGTAGGCATTTTAAGACTCTCAATACCTATGGGCAAATTGCTTCACATAAAAGTTGAAAAGTCTGTCCTTAAGTCCTGCTTCACCTTTGGCACATTGAGCAGAACTTTTATACTTTTTATTTTAAAAAATCTTTGTTAACTTGACAGATGAGAAAAATGCTGTCTCGGAGCTATTTTATTTTCATTTTTATTGTTAGTGACAAAAAACTCCTATGTTGGGTCATCCGTCATTTTTCCTTTAATTTAAAATAACTGTCTGCCTGAAATCCCAGCTACTCAGGAGGCTGAGGCAGGGAAATCGCTTGAACCCGGGAGGCGGAGGTTGCAGTGAGCTGAGATCATGCCACTGCACTCCGGCCTGGGTGACAGAGCAAGGCTCCATCTCAAACATAAAATAAAACAAACTAACAGTCTGAATCTAAAGAAACGTAGTAGCTACCTAAATTTTGTCTAGGTTTTTGGTTTTGGTTTTTATACGTAATTTGAAGTTTGAGGTAAAATACAAATATGAGGTTTTCCCACAAAATTTTCCCACACCATCAAAGAGATGCTGGGCCTACAGATCATTTGAAGACCAGGTTTTGGGTCTTGATGTCAACTTCCTTTCATTTTTTTCCACCTTTGACTTTGGAATCAGACTAAGGTGGGTCTGAGAGCAGCACGGGCACTGACCAGGTCTGTGCCACACACAGCCCTGCTGCAGGTGCCTCCCACCAGTAGGATGGCTGTGAGATTAATTTATGTCATGAGCATATATGATGTGTTCAGTGTGCCCTATAATTCTGCATTGCTGTCATTGTCATTCTCTTGTGTGTCCTCGAAGGGGAAAAATCTTTTTGTTGTGACAGTGGGTGAAGCCGGCTTGCTCTCTGTTGCAGGCTACATGATCATGGCAATGACCCTTCCCTAGATGACCCCATCCCCCAGGAGTATGCCCTTTTCCTCTGTCCAACGGGGCCCCTGCTGGAAAAACTTCAAGAGTTCTGGAGAGAGAGCAAGCGCCAGTGTGCAAAGAACAGAGCTCATGAGGTCTTCCCGCATGTGACACTCTGTGACTTCTTCACGGTGAGTCAACCCAGTGTGCCTTCGATGCTCATCATCACCACAGCTGGAGGCATTTTTTCTATGCTAACTAGGCCGTGATGGGACAAAGTTGACTTATTTAAATGGGATGGTCCAGAACTGCATCATTAGCTGGCACCTTCATGTGAGCAGTCCTTTATTTTCCTTTTTGCCTTCATCTGGTCAACTCCTATTCATCCTTCAGAACCCAACTCATTTATCCTCTCCCCTTTTTGAGTCTTCTCCAGCTCCCCAGGCAAAAGAAGTTGCCGCCCATTTTCTTGTTCACGTGTCTAGTGGCACTTTTGTATCATATGGGCCATGTGTCTAGTGCAGCACTGCATCCCTCACCAGACTGAGTCCCTCAAGGGAAGGCAGATGCTTCACTCATCTTTGCACCCTCAGAAACTAGCACAGCCCCTAAAACAGAGTTGGCCCTTCCAAAATGTGTGATAAGTCAACTCCAAGGACAGGTGATTGTTGGTTACCCCCAAATGCAAAACTTTTCCCTGTCTCAGGGACCAGCCCTCTGATTCAGAAAGAAATGGCCCAGTGGGTAGCTCCACAGTGGCACAAAATGGCCCAGCGGGCAGCTCCACAGGGGCACTGGGAAAGCAAGAAGGATGTGGGGACTGCTCAGGAGAAAATAAGGAGAAGGGAGGGACAGACAGCCACTGCCCTCCTCAGCTCCACCAGAGGGGCCTGAGGAAGGGCACACCCACTTCCGCTACCACGGCCTGGCCCCAACTCTGCTGTTGGCAAACCGATATGTCCCACCCATTTCAAGGGATTCCATCAGGGCCCAAGGAACCCTCCATTCCAACACCAGGCCCCTCGGTGCTGGATGGAAAGGAGGAATGCAAACCTCTGCAGGTAAAAGATTTCTGGAAGATGTCCCAGGAGAAGCAGCACCTTCCAAAGCCTCCAACCACCACCCCAGATTGCCCGAGACTTGCAGGGATTCCCCGAACACAAGACTAAGCCTGGGAAATCCCCAGGCAAACCGAGAGAGTTTTCACCCTACATCGACATCAATGGCACTTGTGACAAGCAGACTCCTTCTGGCTCACCTTCTGGAGCTAACGCGGAAAGGCAAGGCAGCCCAAGTTGTGTGACACAGCTCAGAAATCAGGGTAGGCCTTGGCCCCCAGCTCCTTCCCCAGTCCACTGAGGCACAAGCACACACACACAAACACAGACACAGACACACACATAGCTCACACACATAGACACACACAGATTGACACAGAGACTTACACATGCACACAGATACACACACATACATGCATACAGACAGATATAGGCACACAGACACACACAGATAGACACAGAGACATACACACGGCACACACAGATATACACACATACATGCATACAGACATACACAGAGACACACAGATACACACAGACATACACATATATACATATATACATGGATACAGACATACACAGACACACACAGACACACATACATGTACATAGGTACACATGCACGCAGATACACACAGATATACATACACAGGAATACAAAGATACATGCACATAGACACACACAGACACACACAGAGAGGCACAGACACACACACAGAGACACACATTAGATACACACACATACACATGCACAGACACATAAGCACCACATACACACATATGCACACAGATACACACATGCATACACACAGACACACATATAGACATACGCAGACACACAGACACACATAGACATACCCACATGCAGACACACACAGACACACACACACATATAGACATGGGCAGACACACACACACTCACACACCTCCCTCTGTTGTCAGCTCCTCCCAGTCCCTCACCCTGGGTCTGGCCTGGCCATGGTTAGTGGAGCTCCCCTCGCAGCCAGAAGAGCGTAACGGAGACTCACTGTGTACCTTTGATGCTGTAAAATGAAAACACTAATCTTCTGAAGTGTGATATTGATCACAGCTACATTTATAATCTGACTATTCTTGAAAATTACATATCCGAGGCGAAGAAACACAATGTGAGACGGATTCAGGAATGGACATGGGTTCACTGGGTGGTTTTGTGTTGAGTGCTGTTGAGGGCTGCAGACAAAATAGACAGGGAGGAACGTCAGGCCGGCCTGTCCACAGGGAGGTGGAAGCTGCATTAAACACTGTGATCTGGCCTCATATTTGGGCTTGTAAGAAGGACTATGGAAAATTCCAAGGGCAGCCCGGTGCTGGGAAGAGAAGGGATCAGGTCATCTCCCGCCAGGAGGATGTGGTGTCAGGTTTCCCCTGTGGTCTGATGTGGCCAATGGCACTGGGAAGGTCTTCAAGCCCAGGAAGCAGCCTGACCAGGGCAGTGGGCAACACCAAGCCCAGATGCCAGGAGAGGCTGTGTCTGGCTAGAGGATGGTAGTTGGAGCCCCATGGGCAAGGCTGTTGGGCCAGCACCTGTCGGGCTCTGTGGGCAGGCTGAACCCTTGAGAGGGATTCTCCAGGTGACAGAGAGCCTGCGGCCTCAGGGGTGGGAGTTGCATCAGAAAGAGGGTCCTACAGCCACATGGGGGCCATCATGGAGGCCAGGCCAGGGGCTGTGCAGGCTCAGGTCCTCCAGGGAGCAGACCCCAAGGCAGAATTCCAAGTGCAGGAGACACACAGGGGAGAGACTGCTGGTGAAGGCAAAAGAGGAGGAGAGGGTTGGAGGCAGGGCAGAGCCTCAGTCCTTAGAGGAGGCCCCTGTGGAACCTGACTCAGTGCTCAGCCGTGGACAAGACGGCAGCACCACAGCTGGAAGTGCAGCTGAGTCCCCCTCACTACAGGCTCTAAGCAGTGCCTGGGCAGCCCTGGAGTCTTCTAGAAACCTCCAGAAGCCAAGTCATGCAGACCTGAGCAAAGCAGTGGGCCATGGGACTGAGGAAAGGGCCTGGCAGGTGACGAGCACATGCGGTGGAGGGAGGGGATGCAGTTCAAGGACCAGGGGATTTCTAACCTGGGCACCTAAAGGAGACTCCATTCCGCAAAGAAACTTACCTGAAATATTTGAAAAACCGAGGTCCAGGTATAGAACAAATCCATAACCTCAGACACACAGGGACGCAATAAATTATGTTACAGTGCTTTGAACAGAAAAGAATCTCACTTGAATTGCTGCCTGATTGTTATTAATTAAATCAATAGATGACTTCTGATGAGAGGTGTGGAAACACAGGCTCTGTCTCTGTCCCCTTAGTGTGAAGACCAGAGGGTGGAGTGCCTGTATGAGGCACTGAAGAGGGCTGGAGACAGACTCCTGGGCTCCTTCCCCACGGCCGTGCCCCTGGCTCTCCATTCCTCCATCAGCTACCTCGGCTTCTTCGTCAACGGCAGCCCCGCAGACATCATCCGGGAATTCGCGATGACCTTCGCCACGGAAGCATCTCTCTTAGCAGGTGGGCAGCCCTGACCAGTGGCAAACACAGGGCCGGGTTCACGGTGAGTGAGCTCTGTGCAGCAGGGACGAGCTCCTGGCACATGGATTTCCGTGGGTGGGTTCCAGGGGGGCAGAGCCCAGCAGCAACGGTGGGATGGCTGGGTGGGCTTTCTTCCAGGCTCAGTGGCTGCACCTGTCCTCACCCAGGCACTTCCAGTTCCCACTTCTGGATTTTCAGCCAGGTGCCTGGACATGGCCTTAACCTGAGGCTGAACAATTAAACTAGCGCCTCCCTTCGTGAGCCACTACATCCTTCAAAAATGTAAGCCGTTAGAAAGCTTCCGGACCAGCTTTGGTCTTCTCTTTAGGTGGGAATAACCTTTATTCGCATTATGTGGTTTCTCAAATGCTTAGCTGTATGCCAACAGCCTGGGAAAGTGCCCCAGAAGGGTGTGCCAAGCATCAAGCCTGAGTGGGTGACCGTGATGGGGTTGGAGGCTGGGGCACATAGGGAGTCAGGGCCTCCCCTGCTCGGCCTTGAGTGGGAGACACACAAGTCCTACATGACTTATTTCTGTATTTTCAGTATGAGCTTAGTGCTCTCTCCTTGGCCTCTCCGGGGAAAGATTATGTAGACTCATATCGAGAATCATCAAAATTCCCTTCTCTCCGAACACCAGCCCTGGTCTGGAGACCAAAGCTACCACTGGGGTTTAGTGGAAAGGATTGTGGACTTGATGTCAGAAGGCGTGATTTTTTTCTGTGTCCCTGATGAGTGGCGTGACCTTAATCAAGTCATGTCCACTATCTCTGTCTCTTTTTCTTTCTCTACAAAACAATGAGGGCTCTCACTCTTCAAGAACAGTGTTGCCTGAGTCTGTGGCCCATCCCACCATAGTTCCCAGGACACAGAAGGCACTCAGTATTGCCGTGATTTGTCAACTCTGAAATCTGATGAGGCTGCAGTGCCTTGGTGGGAGGGCTCCCCACTTTCTCTCCCCGGGAGTGTGTCCGTCTCTGTCCTCAGACATGCATGAAACACAGATCCTGGCCTGTAAATCCATCCATGAATCCTGGGCTTCCACTTAGATGGCAGCTTGTGAGTCTGGAGATCGAATCTGCTGGATAAGTAGAAAGTCACCCCCGGTCTTTGTGGATTAGTCTCCTTTATCAAATGATGGCTCTTTCACACCCAAGCCCTCCCCCAGTGAACCTCACTGGCAGCATCTTAAAAACAGAAAGACTGAGGCTGAAAAGGGTAAAGTGCCTGCCCAAGGTCACTGTGGTGTGTGGAGTGGTATCCCCTAAAAATGTATGTCCACCAGGAACTTCAGAATGTGACCTCAGTTGGGAATAGGGCCTGTGCAGATGCGACTGGTTGGGAGGAGGTCACACAGGATTAGGGTGGGTCCCGGGAAGTGTAGAGGCCGCACAGAGACACGGATGAGTGGCGTGACCTTAATCAAGTCATGTCCACTGTTTTGTCTCAGTCATGCGCTGACCGAGGCAGAGACTGGAGTGATGTAGCCACAAGCCAAGGGATACCTGGGGCCACCGGAAACTGGAAGAAGCCAGGAAGGACCCTTCCCGGGAGCTTTCAGGGAGAGCACAGCCCTGCCAACACCTTGATTTTGAAACTCTAGTCTCCAGACACAGGAGAAAATAAATGTCTGTTGTTTGAAACCAATCCAGTCCCCTAACCAGGCTGGTGGAGCTGGGACCTGAACCCAGCTCTGTTCTGGCTGGCTGGGTTTATGCTGGGCAGCTCCACTTCCTGTGGGAGCCAGCACTGACCTCACATCCACGCCCTGAGCCTCAGCAGGCTCTGTCCTGCCCTTCCATGGCCCATGCCCTATGCCCTCAGCCTGACACTGAGGGGGTAGAAGGCCTCTCTCAGTGATGAGTGACCAGTCACTGCTCTGAAGTGGCCGAGGTCCCTCTTGGGGCAAGTGCATGAGGCACTCTGCCTGCGTTGGCCCTCCCCAGTGAAACGTGCCCATAGGCACAGGTCCGCAGAGAGAAGGAAACACAGGGGCCCGTTCAGAAGTCGGTGTGACTCACTGTGACGTCAGCAACCGGCAGTGGGTCTTTACCAGGCTACACTCACTCACATGGCAAGGCCGTCCTCCCTGACTGCTAAAAACAAAAGTCAGAAAAGGAATTTCCCCACCACCTACACACTCACGCCGCTCTGGGCTGCGCAGCTTCAGTGCTCGGGCTTTCCTAGAGACCGTGGGAGCTTCCCATTTGCCTCTAAAGGCTCACCTCTCACGTGGGAGACAGCAGTGGGCCCCAACTTCGGGGCTCCAGGGAAAGACTTGCATCACCCTTGACCTATTTTAGGGGATGAGCAGATCCTGTTTGTCAGTGCCTTGCCGTGGAGTGGGGGAGGGGACCTCTGTGCACTGACCCAGCGTCTCTAGCAGGAAACTTGAAGTTAGGAGGCTGATTTCCCACTGCAGCCTTGGCAAGCAGGCGCTGCCGTCCTCCAGCGAATGCTGCTGAAGCAGAAACTGGGTCAGGCCCAGAGGCTCGGTCAAGGTCGCCCTGCAAAAGGGGGCACAGCACGGCTTAAAACTAGGTCTATCCGACACCAAAGTCTGTGCTGTTCCCGTCAAGACACCGACCGCCTCCCTAGGACATAAAATACTTTGTGGCTCCACTGAAATCAGATCCTGGCTGCTTGAGTGATGCCAGCTGCTCTGCTCACTGACCCGAGAGCCCCTTGCAGACCAGGGAGGGCTAGGACCGCAGGGGCAGAGGACACCTAAAAAGACGTGAGGCTCAGCCACTCCCAGGACTTCCTGCTTCACCAAAACAAGGTGAACCTTAAAGATACTGTGTGGTTTATAGTTTTGTTGCCTAAAGAGTTTTCTTCTTGAAATTAAACAAGCCACTGAACTGGAGCTCGGGCCTGCGAGTCCAGGCCACTGGGTAACGCGCACAGCCCGGGAATGGAGCAGTCGTTTCCTCTGTGCATCTGAACCGTGCATTCGGGCAGCTAGCCTGCAAACTGATAGGCCCCCAAGACCCTGAACCCACATCTCCACATCCTCCTCCTTCCTACTTCCTGGAAAAATCTACAGGGATCCAGCCATCTCCTTTATGATGTGAGTTCTGGGCGGGCCGAATGAGCTCTGAGTTCTGACAGCCCTTGCCTTGTTGAGGAAGCACGGAGGTCAGAGGTAGGAGGCATTTAGGTAACGGTGCCCTGGCACCCTCTGTGTTCCCCTGATTTCACAGACTGCTCCGTGAAGCCTTGCACCAAGCAGCTGCATCTGACCTTGGCCCACAAGTTCTACCCCCACCACCAGAGGACGCTGGAGCAGCTGGCCAGAGCCATCCCCCTGGGCCACAGCTGCCAGTGGACAGCTGCACTCTACTCCCGAGACATGCGCTTTGTGCACTACCAGGTAAGAGAGCTGAGCAGGGGCTCAGAAGAAGCAAACAAATGGGCCGG
>NW_012107474.1:3468775-3469359 GCF_000951045.1 Mandrillus leucophaeus | reverse complement strand
TTTGCTCAAGACGTGAATCCCCTTGCCTCTTTTCTAGACCCTGAGAGCCCTATTCCAGTACAAACCCCAGAACGTGGATGAGCTGACGCTAAGTCTGGGCATGGTGGCAGGCACCTGTAGTCCCAGCTACTCAGGAGGCTGAGGCAGGAGAATGGCATGCACCCAGGAGGCGGAGCTTGCAGTGAGCCGAGATAGCGCCACTACACTCCAGCCTGGGCAACAGAGCGAGACGTCTCAAAAAAAAAAGAAGCAGATGAATGAACGGCCACTCACCTGACAGCACATACCCCCTGGAGCCCTCCAAAGCAGATATGTTAGTAGCAAGGAAAATTTCTATTGCTTCTCTAAAGACATTCTCTTTCTTGTGCAATTTACAACCAGCATTCTTTTATATGTGAGTTAGAGATGCACAGACATTTTTCAACAAAATAGAAGCATTTCCAATATTAGAAAAGGAAGCTGGATGTGGTGGCTCAAGCCTATAATCCCAGCACTTTGGGAGGCTGAGGCAAGTGGATCACTTGAGGTCAGGTGTTCAAGACCAGCCTGGGCAACAGGGCAAAACCCTGTCTCTACTAAAAATA
>NW_012107474.1:3459120-3468030 GCF_000951045.1 Mandrillus leucophaeus | reverse complement strand
GTATTGACCAGGCTGGTCTCAAACTCCTGAACTTGTGATCCACCCACCTCGGCCTTCCAAAGTGTTGGGATTACAGGCGTGAGCCACCGCGCCTGGCCCCAAAATGTATTTCTAAATCTATCCAAAGAATTCTATGCTGCGTTTCATTATATTCTATGCTATGTATTGCCAGACAAAGCTTTGGACAGCGTCTTGAAGGCACAGAACACACTGGAGGGGAAGAAAGCAGGAGGTAGCCGGTGATAGGCCTCCTATTGCTGCCATTTTCCAATGTAAATCTTTGCTCAAGACGTGAATCCCCTTGCCTCTTTTCTAGACCCTGAGAGCCCTATTCCAGTACAAACCCCAGAACGTGGATGAGCTGACGCTAAGTCCTGGCGACTACATCTTTGTGGACCCCACACAGCAGGACGAAGCCAGCGAGGGCTGGGTGATTGGGATCTCGCAGCGGACGGGCTGCCGGGGCTTCCTGCCGGAAAACTACACGGATCGAGCCAGCGAGTCTGACACGTGGGTTAAGCACAGGTGAGTGCTAGCTCTGGCTGCAGCGCCGTCATCTCTGTCTGAGTTACTGTGTGAAAGTGCCCACCTGCAAACAGTGTGCTTCTAGGCCATTCCATTATTGGTAAAATTGCGTTCTCTATGCTGGCAAAATTATTCCTGCAGGTATATAGGAAATATCTTGGTTCATCCGTGGTTTTCTGATGATAACATTCAAAAAAGAATTAATTACTCTGCATTAGAGTAGTTTGAGATGGTAATCCCCAAATTATTGCAAAACACTACTTCCTTATCACAAACATAATAAATTATACTCAGAGGTCCTGAGCTTGGGTTTATGTATTCTTCTGCTCCATGTATGAACTGTGAAGTCCTAGGCGTGTTATTAGTTTTCTATGACTGTGTAATAAATTACCACTAAAACAGAGCGCAATTATTATCTTATTGTATTTACGGGTTGAGAGTCAGAGTCCAGCTTCACTGGGTCCTCAGCTCAGGGTCTCAAGGCTGTAATCAAGGTGCCTGCCAGGGCTGGGCTCCCAGCTGAGGCTTCACGCCCTCACCTGAGCATACACAGTTGGTGGAAGTGATTTCCTTGAAGCTGTAGGGCTCCTGATGAGTTGCTTCTTCATCAGTTGGAGAATCCCTTAATTGTAGCGCCTTTAGCATCATCTGGTGAGGCTAAGGATTTTCAGAATGGTTCTTTTTGTTCAGTGTTCTTCCCTCAATTTGTCTCTTTCCTCTCCCGCTTCACTGTAAATAACATGAAGAAACCAGGTGATACATTTAACACTTTGTATGGAAATAGCCTTAGCTGTGTGACCAACATCATCGCTTACAAGTCCTGCTTTCCATGGACAATTTCATTAGACTCTCTGGCACACATGGGAAGGATCCTCCTTGCTCCGATTTCCTGGAACATGTTTCATATTCCTTTCTGAGTTCTCCCCGGAAGATTCACCTTTAGCATCCCTATTTCCATTAGCAATCTGTTCATGGTGATTTGGGCTTTCTCTGCCGTGCTACTCAAAAGTCTCTCAGCCTCTACTCACTGCCAAGTCCCAAAGTTGTTTCCACATTTTAAGTTCGGAAGGTCTCCAACTTACAATGGTTCAACTTAGGATTTCATAATGGTATGAAAGTGATATGGGTTCAATAGAAACTGTACTTCAGGTGCCCATATGGTCATTCCATGCTACACTTTCAGTACAACATTTAACGAATTACATGAGGCACTCAACACTTGATTATAAAATAGGCTTTGTGTTAGATGATTCTGCCCTATCGTAGGCTACTGTAAGTGTGCTGAGCGTGTTTAAGGTAAGCTAGGCCACGCTGTGATGTTCAGTAGGTTAGGTGCATTAAATGCATTTTCAATTTATGATGGGTTTGTTGGAACGTAACGCCATCTGAAGTTGAAGAGCATCCTGTTTGTTAGAACGGCACCCCATTCCTGATACCAAATTTAGTAAAAGTTTAACCAGAGATGCAGAACCAGTCACTTTCATACAATATATAATACATACAAATATATGTACAGTTGTCCCTTGCATTTGGCAAGGGATTGGTTCCAGGACCCCCACAGATACCCAAATCCTCATGTTCTCAAGTCCCTGATAGAAAACACTGTAGTATTTACATGCAACTTATACACATCACCCTGGATCCTTTAAATCATCTCTAGAGTACTTATGATACATAACACAATATAAATGATATGCAAATGGATGTTACACAGTATTGTTTTTATTTGTATTTTTAAATTGTTGTATTGCTATTTTTTATCAATTAATTTTTTGAATATTTTTGACCTGCAGTTGGTTGAATCTACAAATGCAGAACCTCCAGATACAAAGGGCTGACTGTACATACAGAATATTTTATATACACGTATATCACACACACATATATACATGGAAAGGTATATATATACACACATCTATATGGATTTACTACAATGAATTGCCTTATGGAATTACTGTGGCGAGCTAAGCAAGGACAGACAGGCAGGAAGGGAGAATCCTACTCAGGCTGAAAACCCACGGGCAAGTGGAAGCTTATTGTCCACATGTGGGCAGTTGGAAGGACCACCCAGGGGATGGGAGAGCAGTTGCAGATACAGCTGCTGTCGAAGTCTCTGAGTGTGGGGAAAGCCTAAGTTTTTAAAAAATGCCTTCCAACTGCATAAGTCAGGCCTGCTCAGAATAACCTTGCTTTTGATTAATTTAAGTTCATATGATTAGGGGTTCTAGTCACATTTGTAAAATCTCCTTGCAGCAGCACCTAGACTAGCATTTGATGGGATAGCTGGGAAGGCTGTGTGTGATGCTTAGGATGACTACTGCCTCCCTTCCATCCTCCAGCTCTCATGAGAATGCCTCTTGTGGCCCACCCTGATCAGACATGTGCTAAAAAGGAAGTCTAGGGACTGTCGTTCAGTCTGGCCAAGTTGCCACACACACCGTAAAGCCATTACAAAGTGCTAAGGTGGCTCTCGTGAGCTTTTTCACTCTCTTCTCCCAGGTTCCAGTTAGGAGAGCGGAAAGAGCAGGCAGAGGTCAGAGAACACAGGGTGAAAAAGGAGAAAAACTGCTCAGCCTCATGGGTGTGCATGGTGGGGGAGAGCTCTTGCAGGTGTCAAGACTGATGCTTGGAACAACTGAATGATGAGAGTGGGAGGAGCAGGGCAGAAATACACAGAAAAACCCTGTGTTGTGGTTCTGGGCTTCCTGGCACCTTCAGAGCTGTGTGGCTGGGGAAGAGAGCCTGGAAAAGCACCATCATGGCCATTCCTCTGTCTCCAGGCAGGAGGTCTTAAAACCATTTTATATTTCACTCATTGGTTTAATTCTCTCCTAAAATGTTCCACAGCTTCTCTAGGGTTCCCCCCACCACCCAGACAAATAAATAAATCATTAAGTTGAACACAGATGTATCAGCGTCTACTCAATCTACAGATTTTCAGATCTGTGCTGGACATTTGCTGTGGACATCTATTTCCAGAATCTATCCATCCAGGGAATTCTTTTCTGTACGCTTCCTATTGAGGTTCATATATAAGGCAAAACTATGAAAATTGTGACATTTTATTTGAATAGTCATTAAAAACTACTTAAAAATTGTCAGAGGTTATATGGATATCTAATAAGACTAACATTTTGAGTAAATTAAGAAAGAATATATTTTGAAGAGCTGAAATAAATGATTACTTATTGGTCATTTTTATCCAAACCCCCCAAAAAAGAAAAGATGGTTTAATAGTACCTGATAGAAGCTCTTGGTGAAATGATTAGAATTTGCAAGAAATAGTAGTAAAAATAATGAAAGTATTGTCTGAAATATTTATAGAAGGAGATTTGGTGACTATGGCTGATTTCTTTAGGTATTATATTTCTTTTTGCTAATTATTCATACACTGAGATTTGTATAATGAGCCAGGGACAGCACCTATGTCCCTGGGCCCCCCCACTAAACATAGTAGCCACTTGACACTGAAGGAGAGCAGATTCCAGCCAAAGCCCCACAGCTGTGCATACATGACATTTCATATCATCTTCTCTTGAGGCCATTTAACTTCTTACCCTAATGAATAAGAGCTTAGGACCACAAAATGCAAATATGGGATGAAAAATGCAGCCGTTGTCACATGCATTTATTGATGTGTTGACTTCTAATCCACTTAAATCTATTTTAAGGCAGCTTAAGAGATGCCCAATAGCTTTACACACTAACATCACCTCCTGTGCCTGACTCTGTGCCATGCATTTCCCTTATTAACTGATTTACTTCTCCAATACCCCCAGGGTGGGCACCGTTATTGCTCCATTTTATAGTTGATGAAACTGAGACACAAAGAGATCAACTCACTTGCCTATGTTCACACAGCAAGTGAGCAGAGGAAACAGGATTCCAGCCTCATACCTAATCCCACACTTGGGCTTTCGAATCTGACCTCAACTGCCTATAGAAGAGATCATTAAAATTTAAAAATAAGTCCATAAAGTAAATTATGACACATCCATACAATAAAATATTTGCAGCTTTAAGATAATTAAAAGGGAGAATTTTACGTTATTTATTTGAAAAAATATGCAAGATTGATTGATAAATGAAAAAATAAGTTGCAGAATGATATGTCTGGCATGATATACTTGTGGGGGAAGGGGAGAGACACACATAACCGTCTGTAAATACATGTGCACAATATGTATTTCTACATATACGTATTCCTAAAGGTTCCCTGGAAGGGAGAATGTCTGGAAACTTCTAATCATGGTTACCTGTGGGTGTTGGGAGTGGGAGCCAGGAGAATGGAACAGAAATGGGAGGGAGTCTTTTCAAACACGAACATTTCATAATGTTTAAATGTATGAAGCATATAAATGCATTACTTACTCAAAACATAAATTAATCCATTTTAAATTTTAAGAAGAGAATATAAGAAAGCTGGGTCAAAGGGAGAATAAAGGTGGAAAAGCTAGACAAAGTCAGGGCTGAGGTTTGTCCACACTGCGTGTGCTGTGAGCTCCCAGCTCCGAGCTTTCCCACATCCAATAAGAAAACGGACACACGTTCAACCAACAACCATGGCCATCCCAGACGTGTGCAGACCAGTAGTTCAGGAGAAATACACTTTGTGACATAGACATGTCCATGGGTCCAGGGGCCACATCAAAATCACAGGATGTGGGTGCCACAAGGGATTGTAGAGATAACCTAAGGCAACTCGCCTGCTTGAGAGCTGAGAAGACTCGGGCCCAGGAGGCCAAGTGATGTACAATCAAGGGAGTTCTTGCTTTCTTGCAAGCTCAGTTCATCACCCGATCCAATCCACAGTTTAAGGAATAGAGAGGAGATGCTGGCTGTACCCTAACTAACCATCTAAATTTCAGGAAGGTTGGGGCTCCCCTGTGCCCCTGCATCATTCAGCATGTCCTTCGCTGTCTGCCCAGGACGGGAGAGTTTCACTGTCACAGAGGAACCACAAAGACTCTGCAGAAGATGAGTCAGCGGCTATGATACTTTTCATTTCACAGTGAATACATTAGACACCTGCCTATCAACATAACCATTCCGGCTTTTATGCTGGAATATATTAATGAAAACTGCAGTGAAAGGAAAGAGAAATAAGCACCAGGCTAGGTGCTGTGGGGTGTCTGATTGGTCCTGCTTTGGAAGCACCCTCATCGTGGCTGGAGGAGCAGCAAGGCACCCTGACAAGCTGTGACCTGTGCTTACGGGCCAGTGAGGCAGATGATGGGAGCTGTTGGACTCCGCTGTGCTGGCTAAATCTTTTCAAACTGCTGAAAGTCCTTATTAAACATCTAAAGCTTTCAAAATCAGAAAATCATCCTTGAATGTCTCCACACATCACTCATGTATTCATTAGTGGAAAATGTGGTCAAACGGTAATGTCCAGAGGCCAACTGACCCATGGACGGACAGAGAGCTGTGCAGATGTTTAATAAATACTTCCTTCGAGCCCTGATCAGGACTCACACTTGCGCGATCCAAGTAGCAGAACCGCTGGCGTTACAGTGCCTGGAAACAGACCTGCAGGTGCACCAGCAGGAATCCCCCTCCTCACCAAAGAGGGCGCCCTTCCAGGTACGAGTCTGCAGCTCCAATGTGTAGGACCTGTCAATTAACACATCAATCACCCATCACCACCATAATGACCCCAACCTCCTTGCCGGATAGTGCTGGGATTCTTTGGACTTACCTACTGCAAACTCACACTATGATGTTTGTCCATTGCTTTGAAGATCAGAGATGGCCTGGAGAGACTGGTGATGGAGGACCGTATTCACAAACCACCGCAGCTTCCAAACTCTGTACAGGAGAGCAGAGGGCGCACCCCTGGAGGACAGAGAACAGGGAGGCTTGAGTGTGAGGGCTCAGGAGAATAAGTGCCATCCCCCAGTCAAGATGAGGACGTTCCCGAAACTGAAGACAGACACAGCAGGATTACTTCAAAAACCTCACAGCAAGTTTACAGCAAGTATCTCAGACATAAGAAAGATACAATTAAGGGCTATATTGCATCCTGCCAACATCCATATGTGGAGGTCCTGACCCCCAATACCTCAGAATGTTACCTTATTTGGAGACAGGGTCTTTAAATAGGTGATTAAGTTCAAATGAGGGCATTAGAATGGGCCCTGATCCAATATGACCAGTGTCCTTATAAGAAGAAATGAGGACACAGACACACACAGAGGGACAGCCTGTGAGGACACGAGGAGAAGATGCCTGTCCACAAGCCAAGGAGAGAGGCCTCAAGGGGAACCAGCCTTAACGATAGCTTGACCTCAGACTCACAGCCTCCAGGACTATCAGAGCATCTGTGGCTGTCGTTGAAGCCACTGTGGGACTTTGTTATGACCGCCCCAGGAAATGAACACAGGAACCTGGTGATGCAGCCCCCAGATGGCAACTGTGTCCTTTTAAGAACCAGAGAGAGGCGGGTGGATCACCTGAGGTCAGGAGTTCAAGCCCAGCCTGGCCAACATGGTGAAACCCCATCTCTACTAAAAATATTTTTTAAAAAAACTAGCCAGGTTTGGTGGTGGATGCCTGTAATCCCAGCTACTCGGGAGGCTGAGGCAGGAGAACTGCTTGAACCTAAGAGATGGAGGTTGCCGTGAGCCGACACAGTGCCACTACGCTCCAGCCTCAGCGACAAAGTAAGACTCTGTCTCAGAAAAAAGAAAAGAACCAGGGAGAATTCAAACACGTCTGTTTTATGATGAAACACGTCTGTTTCATCAAGAGATCAAGAGACTCTCTTAAGTTAAAGAGAAAAATGGAAACGTGAAAATGCTAAGCTCTTTTCTTTCTCCTCCTGTCACCCATGTTCACAGCGTAATCTTGATCGTATTTCATTTGAAAGACCAGCAAAATGCACTCCGTTTCTCTCTGTAAACCTCACAGATGTCATCAGTTGATAGCAAAGCCCTACCGTCTGCAGAGCGAGCCGCAGGGAGGGTGTGGGTGCCCTCGCCTTGCCCTCAGGAAGGGGAAACCAACCAACATTTCCTGTGCTAATGTGGGGCTATGAATTGGGCCTCGCTGCTCTGAGCATGTTAATTTGAAGAGGAAACGCTGGATTGTTCCAATGAGACTATCTATATTCTTGGTCTACTTAAGATCAACTCAAGGGTGCATTTCCTATCTATTGGCATCTGACAGCTTGAGGCGATGCAAAGTAAATTGGCCTGGACCTGCCATAGTTTATAGATGGAGACAGGGCAGGCAATAGTGTGAGAAGATCAGGTGTAACGTGCAGATGATTCAAGAAACACATGAACTAAATCAAGATGCCGTGCAGGGGATGGGTGGTCCAGGGTGCATGTTCAGAGAGTGCAGGGCGGGTGCTGAGATGCAAAAGAAAAGATGCCCTTCCTGGCTCTGGACGGGTCTCGGTGGAGGCGCAGGAGCTACTGCTGGTTTTATGAGAATGTGGGGACTTAAGACCTCTATGGGAGAAATGCAAATATTTGCAAATAGGCTGGAAAAATAGAAACATGCCCTGTGCATGGCTGAGAACAGTAAACTGTGGCAATTCCTCCCATAGTCATTTCCAGGTATAATGAAATTCCAGGCTAAATCTCAAAGGGACCATTTGTTGGAACTTCACCAAATGCATGAAAAGTTTATCTGGAAGACTAAAGAGGAGAGAAGACCTGAGAGAAAACTTTGAAAAATAAAAATGAGTTATTTACCCAACCAGATGTTGAAAATAGTTTATGAATCTACAATATGGTCCTGGCTTAAAGGAGGTTAAAAAACAGATCAGAGGGACAAGATAGAGATCAGAGGAGCAAGTCTAGTGTCCTGGAGAGGTCACATCTGACCAAGGGCGCATCAGAGATAGGGACAGAAATGGGTAAGAAATAGACAGTACTGGCCGTACGTGGTGGCTCATGCCTGTAATCCCAGCACTTTGGGAGGCTGAGGCGGGTGGATCACCTGAAGTGAGGAGTTTGAGGCCAGCCTGGCCAACATGGCGAGACTCCGTCTCTACTAAAAATATAAAAAATTAGCCAGACGCGGTGGCGTGCACTTGTAGTTCCAGCTACTTGGAGGCTGAGGCTTGAGAATTACTTAAACCTGGGAGGCGGAGGTTGCAGTGAACCGAGATCCCCAAAAAAAAAAACATTAATTAAATAGACGGTATTTCATATCCCTTCACATTGTACACTGAAATCAATTCCTGGCAGAGACAAGGATTAAATAGAAACAGGAAAACATTTTAAAAATAGAACTGCTTAGACTGGGCGCAGTGGCTCATGCCTGTAATCCCAGCACTTTGAGAGGCCAAGACGGGCAGATCACGAGGTCAGGAGATCGAGACCATCCTGGCTAACACGGTGAAAACCCGTCTTTATTAAAAATACAAAAAATTAG
>NW_012107474.1:3443668-3456870 GCF_000951045.1 Mandrillus leucophaeus | reverse complement strand
GAGAGAGAGAGAGAGAGAGAGACAGAGAGAAATCTAGTTGAAGATTCAAGACTGTGGGCCTGGTAAGTCCACAGTTTGCAGGGCAGGCTGGCAGATGGGAGACCCTGGGAAGCACTGAGGTTACAGCTCTAGTCCAAAGGTGGTCTGGAGGCAGGATTTCCCCTTCCTCATGGCCCCCAGTGTGTTTTCTCTTACGGCCTTCACCTGGTTGGATGAGACCCACCCACAGTGATGTGTTGAGTCATTCAAGGACCATTTTCTGATTTTAAAAAGCTTTAAATGTTTTTAATAAGGACTTTTAGCTGTTTAACAAGATTGAGCCAGCACCGTGGAGTCCAACAGCTGCATCATCTAGGGGGTGGTCTGCTTTACTCAGCATAGTGACTCAAATGTTAATCTCATTCTAAAAAATACCTTCACAGTGACATCCAAAATAACATTTGACCCAATACCTGGGTACTGTGGCCTAGCCACGTTGACACGTAAAATTATCCATCATAGATGGTGATCGTTGTAATAAAACAACCACATCGTCCACACTTCCTGGGGCCTGAGCACTTCGCATGCGCTACTTCATTCTCTGCTCATGGGAACCTTTCTGGGGAGGTTGTCCCGGACATCCTCAAGTACATACGTGACCAGATGCTGGGTCTCCATGGCAACAACACGGTCTCACCTCCGTTCAAACCGTGCTTTCCTTCCCCCGCAGGATGTACACCTTCAGTCTAGCCACGGACCTGAACTCCAGAAAGGACAGTGAAGCCAGCAGCAGATGCAGTGGGGAATTTCTTCCACAAACGGCAAGGAGTCTTAGCAGCTTACAGGCCTTGCAGGTAATAAAACATTCCCTTTTTTCTTTTTAGTAAACTAAGCAAAACCACACTTTGTGTTAACTTCATGGTGGATGCAGCTTCGTGGGTGTAGCTTCTGTTCCATAGACATATCCTCCCTGCTGCCCTAGAGCACAGACCCAGGTGTAGGTCAGCAAGGGGGCCTCCCACCGGTGCTGAGGTGCCAGGGGCTCCTGCCTTGGTCTGTCTGCTCTGGGCAGACAGGGAGCCACCCCTCCATAGCAGAGTGCCCCACCTTCGAGCTCCTCAAGGCAGCTTCAGTCATGGCACCAGGACACGGGGCACAGAAGAGGCAGGGACACAGCACTGCCCAGAATCCCGAGTTCTCACCTCATTCCCTCATTCATGAGCCAAGCGGCCCCCAAGACGTCACCTGCCCCGATGCCTTGGCCCCTCATCTTTTGAGGCAAAACTCTGCATAACCTGGGGGGTCAGCAGACTCAGGCCAGGGTCCAGGACACAGCAGGGCACCCCGAGCCGGCCACCCTCATGGGGCACATGCAGGAGTGCAGGCGCCAGGCAGGGACACCAAGGAGCAGGCAGCCCCTCCCTGAAGGCAAACAAGTGACACCGCATCCCTGATCCCTGAAGATCTGAAGCTTCACTTTCCTTACAGAGGAGCCCTCAAGAAGGGGCTGCACCTGCTGCTGGCCTTTGTCCGGTTGCCACAGTGGTGGAAATGCCTCTCTGTCCTGTTGTTCCCAAATTCGCCCGCCTGTGCCCTGCCACGTGCTGCGCACGTTACTTTAGGATCTCTCATCCCTGCTACCCAGTGCCTATCTTTCCTTGTTGTTCCCAAATACGCCCGCCTGTGCCCTGCCATGTGCCGCACACGTTACTTTAGGATCTCTCATCCCTGCTATCCCCAGTTGACATGGGAGGTGCTATTCCTGCCCCCTACCCATTTTACAGATCTGAAAACTGGGGCTCATGGAGGCTAGGAAGCTTGTCGGAGAGCACACAGACTCCTAACCACCCTCCCATCAGATTGTTGGCAGGATTACATGAGATGGGCCATCCAGTGCCCACCACGGCCAGGTCCCTGGTGCGGAGAGACTGTTGTGCCCAGAGGGTGGGGGCGCAGGAGCCTGGCTTATTCCCTAGTCCCCAGGGCCCAGCCTGCTGCCTGGTCCATAAATCTCCAGAACAACCACAGGAAGACGCTACCGGGACTTGTCACGGGCTAACATTAAGGTCAACGCTCACCCTCTGTTACGGATTGAATTGTGTGCCTCCGAAATGCCTTTCTCGAAGTGCTTACCCCCAGTCCACTCAATGTGATTGTATTTGTAGACAAGGCCTTTAAAGAGGTATTTAAGGTTAAATGAGGCAACACAGATGATGCAATCTGATCCAATCTGACCACTGCTCTTATAAGAAGAAGGAATGAGGAAACAGACACACACAGAGGAATGATCCTGTGAGGACACAGGGAGGGGACGCCACCTGCAAGCCCCGGAGAGAGTCCTCAAAAGGAATCAGCCCTGGCAACGCCGTCATGTCTGACTTCCAGCCTCCAGGACTGTGGCAGAGAAAACTCCTACTGTGGAAGCTAAACAGTCAACCCACACGCAGCGTCCCTGTCGCCATTGGCGCCTCCTGGCAGCTGGTGCAAATCAGGCCAAAGCTAAGTGGCCTTGGCAGGTCTTTGCTGCCTTGGTGGCTAGGTGAGGAGGCCTTTTCTTGAGAAATCAAGAATGTGTCTCTGAAGCTGGGTGTATGTGAAGCTGGGTGTATGTGAAGCTGGGTGTATGTGAAGCTGGGTGTATGTGAAGCTGGGTATATGTGAAATGGCGATCAGCGTTCACCATGCGAGAAAGGCCCAGACTTGGGAGAGCCAAAACTCCCCAGGGCTGTGGCCTACTTTCTGGATTGAAGGAGGGGGAGAGCCTGGAATGGATGTCTCCACTCGTAGCTCAGCCTGTGTCTAAACCGTGCTTTCAATGGCTGAAAACAGAACATGCGTCTGCCTGTGAACTGGCCCCCCTCACATGGTCTTCTCTATAGGGATTTCATCCCTTCCCTATAATAAGAAAAGACAACTGGCCGCAGGTCTGGTAGAACGCACCTGTGGGAGGCAGAATCATGGCCCCAGAGATGATGCCCTAAGCCCGGGAACCTGCGCATGTGACCTTATTAGGAAAGAGAGCTTCTGCAGATGGGATTGAGTGGAGGGTCTTGAAATGGGGAAATGATCCCGGGTTATCTAGGAGGGCCCTGAACCCCATCACGAGTGTGCTGATGAGAGAAAAGCAGAGGGAATCTGATACAGCAGCAGAGAAGGCCATGCAGCCACAGAGGCAGAGACTGGAGCAAAGCAGCCACAAGCCAAGGAATGCCTGGGGCCACCAGGAGCTGGAAGAGGCAAAGAATAAATTCTCCCCTAGAACCTCAGAGGGAGCACGGCCCTGCCAACACCCTGACTTTGGACTTCCAGCCTCTAGAGCTATGAGAGAATAAATGTCTGTTGCTTTGCACCACCCAGCCTGTTACGGCAGCCCCAGGACACCAATGCAGTACCTTCCATGTAGAGAACGTATGCAGCCCTGCCTCATTCCACAGGTCCCAGGGGTCAGTCCATTCCACTCCCCACAGGCCTTTCTTTTGCTTTATCATCATATTCCTGTGGCAAAGCGCCACAGAAGAGCATTTTAAATGCTCTGAGCTCTTCCAGGAAGAAAATACCCCAAATCCAAAACTTCGGGGACTTTGTTACCGGGCAGAATGAGGTTCCAAGCACATGCGTGCTTTGCAACCTACTTGCAGATCAACTCTCTACAGGATAATGGGCTAGTATGTTTTAATATTCATTCTGGGATGGGGCAGTCGGTGCTGCCTCTTGGTGTCAGCGTAGGCAACCTCTGCATAGCCACACTTCACAATTGCAAGACAGCGAGACAAACCTTCCCCTGAAGCTCTTCCCCAGATGAGTGTTTCTATCCTGAAACACACATCTGAAGTTCTCCAATAAGGGAAAACAATACTATTCACTTGGTCTCACCGTCTATCCACTTTGAAGACTCGGCCCTGTGACCCTTAAGAAAGTGTTTGCATGGCAACTGCAAACATTCTCGCCAGTTCACCAATCCCATAGTTTATGCACCTACCAAATGTAGTCAGGGCCATCAAGAACCGTCTGGCTCTGATAAATTTCAGCAGCTGGAAATTCTGCATTGTCCAGGCCAGTGTGGACTTCACAAGGCATCCACAAGATCTGGCAGGAGCTGCCTGTTGTGCTGACCCCAAGAACGCTTACAAGACAGGTTAAATTGGCCCCCACCCTGCTTTCTGGTGTCCTTTCATTCCCAGTAGTTTCCAATCACTTCCCAAGGTGCAGGGACACCACTGGGGACCACTCTTGCCAGAGCCCATGGCCAGTTAGCGCAGACCCTCGAGACTGGATCACTGTTCACAGAAGCAAGTCCAGACAGGAATGATCAGCTGCACTGGCCAGGTGGAAAATGAGTCCCTTCCTCCCCGAGGCTGTTTGGATGTTAAAGGCATTTGCGTTTTCCTCTCTAGGATTTGGGGGGAATCAGGACGATGCTGGGGCTGGTGTATGAGGGTTTACGCAGACAAGGCTCACCTCTCCTCACCTCTCTTCTTTACCTGCTCAGTAGGAAAACACACACAAGAGCCGCCCTGTCATTTTAGCCTAGAGAGAGCTGTGTGGCCAAGAGGGAGCAGGGCAGGGATAGCGACTGTCTGAGCTGCCTCCTGCCCAGGGGTCCTCCCTGCCCTGTCCCTCCCTGGTTGCCTCGGCTCCAGGCAGGACTTGGTCCCCAGAAGGCCTCGCAGCCCACCTCCCGTGGCAGGCCCTGTGCACTCTGCCCCCACCGTCTCTGTCAATGACTCATCTTTCCATGTTCATCTCTTGGCCCAGGAAGACCTGCAGCTCCCTAAAGCAGGGATGCTGTGGACTGCAGCTTCATGTCCCAGCATGAGACACGCTCCCTCCTGTGGTGCCATGTCACAGGGAGGCTGAGGCACAAGTCCTGGGTGCCAGAGGGCAGGACCGCTGGGCCTGTGTTGCTGCAGGGGTCCCCACCTCTTGCTCTGAAATGGACCCCCCTGGATAGCCTGGGCCTGGCTCTGGGGCTGGGAATGTAGGTGTGGGGCCAATGTCAGCTGGCACAATAGTGCCCTCCAGGGAAGCAGCTGAGACTGGTGTCTCCCTCCAGGGTCCTGGTGCAGGGCTTACGCTCCACGCAGCTGTCCTGGTGGCCTCTAGCTGGCTTGGCCCCTGTAACTCTGCTCTCTGCTCCCGGGGGACCATCCTCAGCTCTCATTCACTCTCTCCATCTCATTTGCAGTGGGTTCCTCTCAAGGCTAGCACTTTCACTTGATCAGCCCGGCACAGCATGGGGAGAAGGGTGACCCAGCACCCCCTGAGGGCAGAGCCCCCCAACACCATCCCACACAGAGGAGGCCCCTCCCAAAGGATAGCCGGCCTCCCTGCCCCAAGCATGACCCTTGGGCTACTTCCCCAAAGCACAAGCCTCCCAGAAACAGGGCGGGCACGAGCCCTGTGACTGGGAGGCTCCAAGGCCATCCCGGGGCTGCCTGAGGCCAGGGAAGAAGGTGCCAGAGAGCTGCTGTCCCCGGCTCGAAGCTGCTGGCCACCACCAAAGCCAGTCTCATGCCAAGAAGAAATAAATAAACTGTAAAATACTGTTTTCCTCTAGCATTCAGCCACACAGAGAATGACCAGCTATGGGAAAACAGCAAGGGAATGGATGAGGGCTTCTCCACTCAGTGTTCAGAAGCAGAACTCACACCTGGAAGCCATAAAAGGACGGCCCCTCAACATGCCAACACCAGGGCAGTCCTGCAGGGCTTCTCAGAAGAAGTGTGCCAGCAAGAGAGGAGACTAGATATACAGATAGATAATCTATATTATAACAGTACATATTATAATATAGATAGGGATAATGTCCTAAGACGTCTCTATGGGAATGATAAAGACTTAGAAAAGACAGAAAAGTAGAAAAACAGATGTGTCATGGTAGGGGCCAATCCTGTCTCTTTTCATTTCCTTGATGTTAGAATGCCCAGGAAATAAAACGTCAGAAGAAATTGAAGAGATTGCCAATTTCACATCCTCTTTCATTCTAATACTTTGGGCAAAATGGGCTAAGCTATTGACTAACGAAGGAAGAGATTCCCTCCCAGTTGCTGGGTGACTGGGAGAGCTGCTGTAGGTGCAAGTCCAGTGAGTTGAGTGTTAAACTGTGTGTGTCTTGCTTCCTGCCCAGGCCACCGTTGCAAGGAAGAGCGTGCTGGTGGTTCGCCACGGGGAGAGAGTGGATCAGATCTTCGGGAAGTCGTGGCTGCAGCAATGCTCCACTCCTGACGGTAGGTCATGCTCAGGCAGATCTACGGACAGAAACGCTATAGATCTGACCAATGAGATCTCCTTCTCAATGACCTTACATGGCACCAGATCCCCCGAGGCACCATTCTGTAGAATGACCATGGGTAGACGTATATGTGGAAAACGTGCCTGCTACATTTTCCTCCAGGGGTGTTCCATGTATGCATCTGAGTGTGTGTGTTGCCTGTAAGAATCTTCCATCAACTTCTCTGTGGATGATGGAGGAATGGTTCTCAATAGGAAGCAGATCTGCTAGTGTGAATGCTTGGACAGGTCTTTTCATCCCAGCAGCACATATATAGCATTTCGTTAGTGAATGCACCCCGACCTGTGGTCTCTGACCCTGCCGCTTCTGGCACACGCTGTACCTCTCGGTCTCATCTCTGAACCTCTCCAAACTAAACTTGACTGCTGTAATTTTTGGCTATGCTGCTTAACAGATGGACGTATTCTTGAACATGCCTCCAGCGCACCCCAGCTTTGCTCCTTTGAATGCCAGGAAGTAAGAACAGTGCTTATAAATACACATACCTACAAGCCAACCTCTGTACTTACGATCAATGTCCACATCAGTGCTCATCTCCTAATAGGAAGCCTATAGTGTCACAATTTCTAAGCCATGACCCATTACATAAATTAAGGCATTGAACATAGTGACAGAACCAATTCACAGTTGCTAGGTTAGCTGAACCCTTTCAGGATCCCCCTCCAGAAGCCCAGCAGACCCAAGAAAGTGGGAAATGAGTAGGGAAAACCATTGGCAGATGACAACCATACACTAGAAAAGATTCTGAGCACATAGCATCATGATCAAACATATTTCCAAGAACTCACAGAGCTAATAATATGGTCACCTCTATAAAACAAGGTCAAGTAAAGATACAAGAGCTTAAAGAAGCAACAATAAGACAATAGGCGGCTATCAGGATGCATTAACAAACATATAAGAAACTTCCTTGGAATAAAACACTTTTTTTAGCTATTGAATTACTGAAGCTATAGATGGAACTGACACACCATGTCCATGGTGGGGAAAATCAATACAAAACAATCAACACCAAAAATACTTACTGGACTTCATAGAAAAAGAAAAAATATTTGGTCATCTGGACAAAAGATCAAGTCACTTATAAGGGAAAATATTTTAAAGGCACTGGAAATCCCCAACTGAAAGGAAACTCCTGGCGGATCTTTTCCCAAGGTAGAGCGGCCCTTGATAAAGTAAAAAATGACATCTAGTTTGTCTGAGTTTTGTACATCACAAGGTTTAATAAATCACAATGAGGTATAGCCACATCCTCCTCCAAGGTGACCAACCTCAGGGGGCCCCTCACCTCACCCCATATTCCACACAGACTCTGCTCCCATCGGGACCTGACCTTGGCCCACATCCTTGTCATCTCCTGAGCTCTGCCCTCTGCCTCCAGAGTGATCACAACTACAGTGTCGATGACAGCAAAGTACCTAAATGGAGTGTGTTGACATTTTGGTGGGGATCACAGATGCCTTTGAGAATACAACAAAATTGATGGACTTTCTCTGTGATTTTAAAACTACCTTTCCCAACAGCTAATGCTGGCGTTGAATAAACACCTCTAATTTCAAACAAGAGTCTCTGCCCGTGGAAATCCCAGGGAGGGAGTCTTCAGAAAACTCCTACATGGAACCTAAAACATAGGCATGAAAAATAGCCATTGTGCCCCACTGACCCCTGCTGCCTCCCACTGCGCCCCACCCCCACTCTGGGTTCGTGCAAGGCAGCGGGCCAGGATGAAAGGGCCTGGCATATTCCGGGGTGCAAAGGGCAGGGGCTGCTATGTATGGCAGAGCAGGTCTCAGGAAGGTCAGTGTGGCTGCTGGAACCTACTAGTAGCCAGGAGGCTTGGGGTCCCTTTGGAGAATGTGAAGGCAAACCAGAGTGCACTGGAGGGTGCAGTGTGTCGTGGTGCCCTGTGTGAGGATAATCAGTCACCCTGACATGAGACCAACCCCCCGACTTGTTGGCCACTCCCTCTCGCACCAGATGCTGGGGTATGGGTGTTACCTCACTGGCTCCTCACAACTGCTATTCTTTCCCTGTTTTTTACTGATAAGAGAGATGAAATCATTTGCTTCTGGTTGCACAGTGAGGAGATGGCGATGCCAGGATTTGCCACCAGACTGTCAGATCTTAGAACTCAAGGTCAAACTCCACGTGAACCCTGACACTAGGCAACCTCTGGTGGGAGAGAGTCCCAGTGAGCCCACCTGGCTTCCGGCCTGGCTTCAAGCAATTGACTAAAGAATGCACAACACAGGCATCTCCAGTTCAAGCACTCTGTCCCCTGAGCAAGAAGGATACGTTTAAAGCTAGGGGGAAGGATCATTGATGGCAACTTCAGATACTTACTGAGTTATGCTAAACCAGTCATGGAGATACTTTATCAGGTTCTTTATCAGGAAAATGTAGGAGTGAATCTTCGTGGGGCATTTGGGGAGGACAAAGAGGGTTGCATAGTTCCCGGGGCTGAAACTTAAGTTTTCTGCGTTTGAGAAAATGTTGTGTGCACAGCCGAGCAGCACTTTCTTCTCAAATTGAAGCCGCGTTGCAGAGCATATTCAGAAGCAACACAGTTGACAATAACTTCAATAATAACCTTGCTGTTAGAGTGGGTCTTGGTCTTGGGGGTTTTGTGGAACAAATCTGTACTAACTTGATGAAACTGAACATCTGATGCTTCTTTATACTTCAGGGAAATACTACAGGCCAGACCTGAACTTCCCCTGTAGTCTGCCCAGACGGAGTCGTGGGATCAAAGACTTTGAAAACGATCCCCCATTATCATCCTGTGGCATTTTCCAGTCCAGAATTGCAGGTATGTTTGAGGGCTGTATAGTAGGAAAAGTAACAATAACAGCAACAATGATTACCCAGCCTGAGCCCTAGTTACACACCCTTTGATACAGTGTTAGCTTTGTCTCCAGTCTGTTGAGGAGGCTGGGGCACAGAGAGGTTAAGCAACTTGCCCAAGGTCACACAGCAAGAAAGGGGCAGTGCAGAGGTTTGATCTAGGGATGGATGATTCAGGAAGTTGGGAGGAATGAAAGACAGGCGTAGAGAGAACGAGAGAGGGGAGGAAAAATCAACAACCACTGTATGCACCAAGGAGCTCACTTTACAATGGAAAACCACATCCTCTCATTGGTTTTATTTCCAAATCTGTCATTTTGGGCTTCTGTTTCATGTCTGGCGGTTCTGCTTCTACGTAACTGAGGTTTTTTAAACAGAAGAGACCACTGAGTTCATCAAGTCTTCATTTCCTAAATTCAGAAAATGGAATCCAGAGAAGCAAGTTACCCCAATGGTTAATTGTAGAGACCCCCATGGCCCACTCTCCCGGGCCCCCACCCAGTGGTGTGCTCAGAAATGTTTAGCCACCTGCTCTGGGCAGGGTGGGAAGCCCGAGTAATAGAGTTATAGAGTCACAGAGTTATAGTTATAGCACTTGCTGAATGCAGTGGTGAGAATACTGCACTCCCTGACAGCTGATTCCAGGCTCCCACTGTGAGGTGCCAGGACGATGAGTCGAGAGGAGACGGTGGTCCCAGGCCTCTGTCCCTGGCTCGTAGGTGACATCTTTTGTCTCCCTCTCCTCTTCTCTGCATGTCTCTGTGCACAGATTTCCCCTTTTAGAAGGACGCTGTCATACTGGATTAGAACCCATCCTAATTTAATTGATTGAGGTGCACACCCTTATTTTAACTTATCACTCTGTAAAAATCCTGTTTCTAAATGAGTCACATTCTAAGGCACCAAGGGTGAGGACTCTAACATGTTTTGCAGGGGAGGGGACACAGTTGAACCCAGAAGAGCCTCCACTGGAACCTCACTCACCAGCTTTGGGGCTGTGCAGTTTTTCTGCCGTAGGGACTCCCATATTTCCCTGAGAGCAGGGCTTCCAATATCACAGGGGGAAAGGCGATGTACAGGCTTGTCCTTCCACGAGCCGCAGTGGGTCTTGACTTTTCTCAAATGACCACACATGTGAAGCCCGGCCCGTTTCTGAACTCACAGTGGTGCAGATCCAAAGCCCAGGCCCACAGGGCTGCTTCTCTGCTGAGGGTCTTAAGGCCTGAAGTCAAGGTCTCTGCTGGACTGAATTTCCATTGCGAGCTCAAGTCTCCTTCCAGACTCATTCTGCTGTTGGCCAAATTCAGATCCTTGCAGTGGGAGGACTGAGGTCTGTTCCTTGCTGGCTATTAGCTGGGGGCTGCTCCCAGCTCTAGGTGCTGCCCACATTCCTTGCCATGCGGTCCCCTCCATCCTTGCAGCCAGCAATGGAGAATGTTTTGCTGAATCCTTCTCACTTCACAGTTCTCTTTTTTCCATGACTGGCTGGAGATAATCACTGCTTTTAATGGGCTCACCAACTTGGTCAGCCCCACCACCTTGGATCCCCTCCCTTCTGCCATAGGATGTAACCGTCCCAGGAGCAACAGATCATCTTGGTCACAGGTTCCGCCCATACTTGGGGGCTATGCAGGGTGTGTCACACTAGGGGGGTGGAAACCAGGAGCCCTTTGAGGACCCTGCCTACCACAGGGAGCACATGGCTCATCTGCCATCAGAGGCTAGGATTATGAAGGGGCATTTTCTGCCTTTTTCACTATTTTCCAGGGGACGCGCTACTGGACAGTGGTATCAGAATCAGCTCTGTGTTCGCCTCCCCAGCCCTCCGCTGTGTGCAGACGGCCAAACTCATCCTGGAAGGTCAGTGAGAACCTCGGTGAGCTTCTCCTACTGCCTTGACCTTGTGGCTATTCTCCAAGGGGAAGTGGGAAGGGAGTGGAGGTGGAATTGGATGACTGGCAATGAATGCCCACACCAAAGTCATCAGGCAGGTATGAGCCAGCCCTCCAAGGATGCTGGCAGGCATGCTGAGTCCATGAGCGTGTCTGGAATACTAGGACCGTCAGACCAGTAGGGGCTGGTGTAGCTGAATGCCAGGGCCTGTCCTCACACTGTTTCTCTTTGGCCTCCATCAGCTAGACATTTTAAAAATACACCTGGAAAGGAGCATTCAGAAACCTTCAGAGCTGGGAACAGCTGCTATGGTTCCTTCTAAGTCTGAAATGCATGACCTTTCCCAGGGCAATGCACTGCACCAGTGGAGCTGTCCAGCATCCTCAAGGGCTGATATGTGTCAGGAAGCCCTGGGCAGACCCTTCTGCAGCTCCCATCTACGGGAAGAAGAAAGTTTCTGCCCAGAGGAGAGCAGCCTGTCCCAGAGGCCTGAGCTCTGCCTTCAGCCTGAACCCTGTCCTGCTCCTCTTTGTCTGGGAAGAGGGATGAGATCTCGGTCCCCAGGCAGGGACTGGCTGTGGCCAGGAGCGCGGGTGACATGGGAGAGGGCATGTGACCTCCATGGTGACAGGGGAGAGGACAGAGCACACAGATGCAGATGCAGCAGGAGGGCAAATGTCAGGGACAGGGCTTGCCTCGACTTTCTCAGAGACCTAGGAATTCGGGCCACCAGCAGAAAGTGGGGGCAGGGACTGTGGGAAGTTTGGAGTGTGCTAAAAGTATGAATGGCTGTCAGGGAGAGGGGGCCCAGGTCCTGGGAGATGCAGGGTGACCGCTGGGCAGCACTCAGAGCCCACTCACAGTTTGTGAGCATGAGCTTAAATGGAGATGCGTTAGCCGGACTAGGGGGGCCTCTTCCAGCTTAGACCGGGAGTGGGTGGAGAGTGGGATGCAGCTAAGAGTGGGGTTGAGCTGTGAGTACAGTGGAGCCAGAGGGGACGGGAAGACTTGAGGGCATAGTGAGGGGGTGACCGTGCCCATGGACTTCTAGCTGGGTCAGCTAGGAGGCCGAGCACGGGGGAGGTGAGTGCAGGAGAAAGGAGGTGATCCGAGTGAGGGTCAAGATCCACGAGGGGGGCTGTTTGGAGACAGCAGAGTTTGGCACTGCACCATGGCAGGGCTGCCGTGGCTGGAATGACAAGTCCCAGGTGGAAGGAATGGGTGCTCAAGGCAGAGAGGAAGCTGTGTCCTGCAGGAAAGGGGCAGGAATGGAGGGGCCATGGAGGAGCCATCCCGCAGATGGTGGTCTTGCTGGCGCTTGCACATGGGGCCACATCAGAGCTAGGGTCACAACTGGTAGGAGCTGTTGGGACAGTAGTGCATCCATCGCACACGTGTGCATTGCCAGTTCCCATGTCCTCAGATCCCCTCTACCCCATCAGAGAGGCTCCCTCAAAGCACCTTCAAATCCAGGTGCCCAGGAAGCCGTGGCCAGGAGCGGACCTGACTCCACCCACAGAGCCTCTCAGGCTCATCATTCCTGTCCTGTGCTCTCCTGAACCTTCCATCCCATAATCCAGTCCTAGTTTCAGGAGGCACAGAAATCCATTTTATCAGCATGGAGCACCATGATCCACCTTCCACGCACTTAAAAATGTCGAGACACTTTCTGCCCACCTCAGTCTTGCAGCTTCATCCTTTCATTTTCCTCCCAATTGTGGCACAGGACCCCAGCCCCCTGCACAGCATCTCAGATCACAAGACAGAAATGCAGATTTATTTCACTTTGCCTTGGAGGTTCCCATGTTAATTGCATCGCCGCCCCTCTGGGCTCTCAATGAGCCGGATGAAGACCAAAGAACAATATCAGCTTATTGGACCAAACCACGAAAGGATTCAGGAATCCCCAAAGGTCTGACGGCAGTGTAGCCGGAGGCCAGAGGCAGCTCCACCAGGAGGGCAAGCAAGGCCTCCACAATCCTTGTCCCTCCTCACAATGCTTGCATGCACATACACATACCACACACCACACACACACCACACACACACCACACGCCACACATACACGCCACACACACCACACGCCATACACACACACCACACACACCACACACACACCACACACCACACACACCACATGCCATACACACACACCACACACACCACACACACACCACACACCACACACACCACA
>NW_012107474.1:3430142-3441152 GCF_000951045.1 Mandrillus leucophaeus | reverse complement strand
CCACACACACCACACGCCATACACACACACCACACACACCACACACACTATAGACACCACACACACCACACACACCACACACACCACACACCACACACACACCACACACCACACACACACCACACACCACACACACCACACACCACACACACACCACACACACCAAACGCCATACACACACACACCACACACACACCACACGCTACACACACCACATGCCACACACACACACCATACACACCCACACACACCACACACCCACACACACCAGGCACCCACACACACACCACACACCACAGGGAGGAGTCAGGGAGGACTCGGGTGCCTGGTTGAGGAAGGAGGACTCGGGGGCCTGGTTGATGGGGAAGGACTCGGGGGCCTGGTTGATGGGGAGGACTCAGGAGCCTGGTTGATGGGGGAGGACTCAGCGCCCTGGTTGATGTGGGAGAACTAGGGGATCTGGTTGATGGGGGAGGACTCAGGGGCCTGATTAACTTGCTTTAACTCTCTTTTCTAAGTATGCTTGATGAAAGAGCTCCTTCCATGGACCTAAATCACATTTGAGGAACTAATTTTATGCCCAGCATTTGAGTTCCCAGTGAAAACATTCAGGTCCTTTTTTCCACTCAAAAAGAGGTGGACTTACTTTATGGCTCTTCCTTTAATCAAAATATAAAATGTTCTGGAAGTGTGAGTTGCAGGGAGTCAGAATGTTCCAGAAGATGGCTCCTTCTACTGTTCACCTCTTGCCCAATCTGTGTAAGTGTTTATCAGGAAAGGGCCTCATGAGGCCAGCATTCTTCGAGATGGGTCACATCTTGTCCATTGATCATTGGATCCGCCATGTTGGAGGATGCGGGTGGTGGGCTGGTTTCATGGGTGCTCAGGTGAGCCCCAGCATGAGCCTGCTGCCTGGGACACTCACCAGCTCTTGGGAGACTCTGGTCCTTCCTGGCACATGGGGGGCCATCACTCCTCTGATACCTTCCCACTGCTCATCAGTTTTGACCTCAGAAATAGCATGGCTATTCCTAATCACAGAACGGTATTTGCCAAGAAGAAAATCACACTGTTTAAAAGGTATGATTTAGACTTGTGTGTGACGGTCTTAGATCTAAAAGGAGACTTATTTATGCAAAGTCAGGGTGGATGTTGAGGATGATAAACACTTGTATTCTGTTGAGTCCAGAACTCAAACTGGAGGAAAAAATCAAGATACGAGTGGAACCTGGAATCTTTGAATGGACAAAATGGGAAGCTGGAAAAACCACCCCAACCCTCATGAGCCTGGAAGAGCTGAAAGAGGCGAATTTCAACATCGACACTGATTACAGGTATGCTGTTCGAAAGTTCTCTGCCACTGGGCCTTTTCCAGTTCCTATTAAGGAAAAATTTCATGACACTGTTAAAGTGGTGAGAAAGACTTTATTCAAGAGGGACTGCTGCAGTGGGGTTTTGCAGCAGGGGAGAGAGGTGGGGCTCAACTCCGAATACAAGGAAAAGTGGGGAGTTATAGCCACAGAGCAGGGTGGGAGTTGGTGGATGGCAAATTCCTGAGAAGGTGGGTCATTCTTGCTAAACTAACCTAAATGGGGACTCTTGGTAAAGGCAGGCCGAGGTGATCAGACATCACCTGGTGGGGGTGGTAGAGGACAAGGAACTTGATCAGATTTCGAGGGTAAGAGGTTCTTGCTAAATTCACTCTGCAAGAACAGACACAGAAGCCCAAGGGTCAAGACCTCATCGAGAAGAAGGTTCAGAAGAGCTGGACTGGAGTTTGGTCAAGGAGAGAGTCTTTGTCATTCTCCACCCATGTCTGACTCTGCCATCGCAGAGCCCTCCTGGTGTTGAGTAAGAATGTGTGCTGGAGATTGACTGTCAGTGCTTTGCCAGTTTTCAGCACAAAACTGGAGCCTCCCTGTTGACCACGAGCCTGCCTGGAGGCAGAGCCATCCCGGAAGAATGTTCTCCTTCCCCAGCTAACCGTAGCCACGCCCTCCTAATCCCTACCGAAGGGCCAGGGCAGCAGCCTCTCCATCTCCTCCTTCCAGGCCCGCATTTCCCCTGTCTGCCCTCATGCCGGCCGAGAGCTACCAGGAGTATGTGGACAGGTGCACGGCGAGCGTGGTGCAAATTGTCAACACCTGCCCACAGGACAGTAAGTGCCTCACCATCCTCTGTATGAACGGCCCCTGGGGCTTGGGGAATTATCTCTGAGATGGAAATTGGCCAATTTTTGGAACCGATGAATGCCCCCACTTCCCCTGCCGCCCACCCCCCATTCTCCAGCAACAAAGTGTTCATCGCCGCTGCTACTGCTGCAGTAACCACGTGCATAGACACGCACTCCCCTGCCGCCCAGGCCCTGAGACCCCCCAATCCTGGTACTGAGTGCTGATGGGACCCAGGCCAGCAGGGTCAGCACAAACCACCCGTGTCCAAGGGATTTGAGGCAGCTTCTTGGGAAACAAAAGAGACAGAGAGAAAGAACAACCAACTTCCAGGTGGAGCCCCCTTCCCTGACCATCACACGGGTCTCCTAACCCTCCCGTATTGCTTTGTCCTGGATGAAGCATATGCAGAAGCGCTGGCTTCCCACACCTTCCCCCGAGCTCGCAGGGACACGCGCGTCACCTGAGCGAGGCCCACTCGGCCTGTGGTCCCAGGTGTTCTTATCTAAAGCAGGAGTCGTAGCAGGCTCATGTGATAAAACCACCGGCTGACCTTTCTCAAGTGAATCAGCCTGGGCGGCAGCCACCGCTACATCCCTGTCTGTGGCTGACGGGACCGAGGCAGCCGGCCACCACGGGGGTGGCTCAGCTCACTTCCTAGGCCTCCCTGAGGCTGGTGGGCAGCTGCTGAGTACAGGGGAATCCACGAGCGAGGGTGGGATGCAGGCGTCACTAAGCGGTTACCAGCCACACTACTTCTAGCCCAGGGGTCTCGCCAGGCTTTGGGGCACTCTGAGGTAGCTCTGCCCCCACCAGTTTGGGGACCCTGGTCTAACAAAAGGTGCTCTCTGGGGCTGCTTTGACCTGGAGGTGTTCTTGTTTCACACAGCGGGCGTCATCCTCATCGTGAGTCACGGCTCCGCGCTGGACTCCTGCACGCGGCCACTGCTCGGGCTGCCACCCCGGGAATGTGGGGATTTTGCCCAGCTCGTGAGAAAGGTACGTGCCCACTCTTGGCTTTTCGGGCTGCAAAGTCAAGCACCCCGAAGACACAGGTTTATCACATCCACTTCTCAGAACGAAAACAAGTGTCTGGCTGGCCCAGGGCCGCCAGGATCCACGTGCCCCTGGAGACTGTGCCCACCTGCTCTTGTGTGAAGGGCGACTTCGGGCCGGGGCTGGTGGATAAGTCAGTCATCCTCATCATCATTGGTCACTTGCCAATTTTTTACCAGTCAGCTCACGCCATAACCCCTTGCAGCTCTTGTAGAAAAATGGACAGTCTGCCGGACGTGGTGGCTCACGCCTGTAATCCCAGCCCTTTGGGAGGCCAAGATGGGTGGATCATGAAGTCAGGAGATCAAGACCATCCTGGCTAACATGGTGAAACCCTGTCTCTACCGAAAATACAAAAATTAGCCGGGCGTGGTGGCGGGTGCCTATAGTCCCAGCTACTTGGGAGGCTGAGGCAGGAGAATGGCGTGAACCCGGGAGGCGGAGCTTGCAGTGAGCCAAGATCACACCCCTGCACTCCAGCCTGGGCCACAGAGCGAGACTCCGTCCCAAAAAAAAAGAAAGAAAAACAGACAGTTCAGGAAGGAGTCAGCAGTTTGGATGAGGAGGGAAGAAACGACAGTAGTACTCACTTCTGGCCTCTTCTGGGGACCTGGGGCAGGGTGGCTGGTGGATGAAGAGGAGCCCCTTGATCCTCTTGCCCTTGGAGTCACCCAGCATGGAACAAGCTTGAGCTAGTTGTAGCTGTCAGAGTGCTCAGGTGCTGGCAAGGGCCTTGTGAATGACAAACAGAGGATAATGCACAAGTGGCATCTTGAACAACCTTGATTATCACCCAGCAAAGCGAGAGGGTGCCGTCCAGTCCATGGGTGAATTGAGGCAGGCAAGCTCAGGAGTGTAGATCCCGCCCGAGGCCCAGCCCTTCCCTGCAGATCTACTCAAGGCTGGACTCCCCATGGTTCTGACCTTTTTATGACATTCGTGAGTCCATTGGTCAGTGCTCAGGCAGCATGTGCAGCACGGACAATGCCTGGCATCGGAGGGACTTGAGGCCCTGACCTGGCTTCTTCACACAGCACTGCCACAGGACCACACTGGCCACAGCTTGTTCACCATAAGTTGTGGGCAAGAGAGGGTGTTGCTGAGTCCCCCCAAGCAGTCGGGGGCTTCAGAGGAGCCCAACTCCCAGACCCAGTTCAGTGACGCCAGCCAGGCGCCTGCAAGAGGGCTTAGCTCTCTAGCTGCACCTGCCTTAGCAGCTGGATGAGAGCTTACGCACACGAGGAACATGCCTGCCACGGGTCATTGTCACTCAGCAAGTTGGCATCAGACACCCGAATCCCCCTGTCTTGCTCCATTTTCCTCTGCACCTGAGTAGAAACAGGCTTCCCCGGCAAAATGTTTCCAGGGTGGTGTGTCCCAATTATGATCCAGACGTTTCCAAACGCTCTGGGTTCCTGAGCCACCAGGTGAGCATTGTCCAAACAGAGCTGCTCAACCCCCCCAGGTCACACTGGTAGAGGTCTGCATGGATTTTCCTGGGGACTGTCCGGGCAGCCCCGGCACCACCTGCTCCCAAAGTGCTGCTTTTGTTTCTTTCTGCAAATGGATCTCCCACACACGTGCTCTGGTGCATCCCTCCTGTCCCTGCCCGCCTTCCCACAGCCCCATATACACATACCAAGCCCCCAGCCCCAGGCGCTCCTGGGGGTCCCTGTAACCAAGGGTGGCAGCACGGCACACGGCAGCTGCTGACAATTCCCCAAATCCATGAGCCTTTGTGGCCAAAGCTCCACCGGCTCCTTGGACCCTTCACCCCCTTCCATAGATGCCAATCCGGAACTTCCAAGCTCCTGGACTTTCTTATCACGTGGTGTCCACCCTGCCCCCACCCCAAAATAAGCTGGACTTGCTCATGCGTATCAGAAAATGCAAAGGGGGCTCTGCCAAAAGATAGGTCCCCATATCAGGGCAGCTGGAAAGGGAGCACTCAGGACCCTCCCCGGCCAGCCCATCACCGCCCCCCGCCCACGGCCTCTACAAGCACGAGGAGAGAATCACCCCAGAGTCAACACCAGCCTCGCTCGGATCCCCCTGCCCGTTGGCATTTTTGTAAATTTCATCTGCCTGAGGAATTTCTAGACATTAGAAAGAGGACGGAAAAAAAGAAAAGCAAAAGACAAATAAAAGGCTTCACCACAAAGCTTTGTTCTCACACATGCATTTCACAGATGAAGGGATGGAGGTCGGAAGGTTCACTTTGTGCTTTTCTTTTGGGTCTGAAAACTCAATGTCTGTGTGTTTTTGTGATGCTGAATGTGAGAACATAAGTCACTCCTTAAGTGGTGGACAGCAATCTCCACCTCGGCCTGCAGACCTTTGTGGTGGGGGTCGTTCTGTGCATTGTAGGATGCACCACCTTGTAGGACCTCTGCCTGCTAGGTGTCGGCAGCACCTCCATCTTCAGTTGTGACAATCAGAAATGTCTCCAGAATTACCCAGTGTCCCCTGGCTAGGGGACATCCCCCACGGGGCACCGCCTGGGCAGATGTTGGTGCCATTTGATGGTGGCAGTGCCAGCCTGGGCAGTCACAGACCCTCCAAAATAGAGAAGCGCCTGACCATTGGCTTTGGAGATAGTCTGAAGTTGATGGACTTGTAAGATATTAACAAGTGATTTAAAACTCCGTTCTAGATCCCTTCCCTGGGCATGTGCTTCTGTGAAGAAAATAAAGAGGAAGGAAAATGGGAGTTGGTGAACCCACCAGTGAAGACCCTCACCCACGGGGCGAACGCAGCATTTAACTGGAGGAACTGGATCTCAGGCAACTGAGAGCCACGGTGATGTTCTCATAACCTCAGAGTGGAGAGGCAGAGACCATGTGCAGAGGCTGGGAGATGCTGCTCTTTCCAGAGGCGTCTTAGTCTCACCCAATGTGATTTGTAAAAGCACAAGACGCACTTTTATATTCCGGAATATTTCCCTCCAACTTTCGCCTTTGTAACTCCCATCTGTGGACCCATCCTCCACCAGCTCAGCTGTGGGAAGCACAGGGCAGATGGCTGGGTGAGGACGCCACCCTGAAGCACGTACACCGAGTGTCTGCAGCTGGAGACACAACTGCTCGGGACTCTAAATTCCAGGAGTTAAAGACTCACCACACACGAAGGATCTAACCACTTCATTTTCCATGGTCTGATCATTAAATTCCCAATCGTTTTTTCTTTTTCTGCGTCCATCACTCTTTAGCCATATCCACATGGGCTAAAACAGGTGTAATAGTCAATAAAATGGGCCCAGAATACCGTCTACCAGCTCAAAACTGGGTTGCTGTTCAGTGCTGTCAACACTCATGTTACTATATCTCTGTGGTTGCTGTAACCAATGACCACAAACCTGGTGGTCATGGAAAGAACACAAAATTCACACACACACATACATGCACATACACACACGCACATATGCATACACACACAGGCACACACGTGCATGCACACACACAAATACATGCACATACACATACGCACACAGATGCACACGCACACGCACGCATGCACACGTGCAGGTACACAAGCAAACACACACACAAACACATGCATACATGCACGCATGCAGACACATACATGCACACGAGCACACACAAATGCACACATTCGCACACACGCACATGAAGGCATACACATGCAATGCACACAAACACATGCACACACAGGCACACACATGTTCACATGCACACACACACACGCTTACTCTCCTACAGTTCCGGAGGCCGGAATTTTGTCAGCAGGCTACATTCCTTCTGGAGGCTCCAGGAGAGGATCCTTTCCTTGCTTTTTCTCGCTTTTAGAGGCCACTTGCACCCTCCCTCCTCAAGGACGGTGGCATAGCAGTCTCCAAGCTCTCTCGATCTCTGCCTTCACAGCCACATCGCCTTCTCTGCCTCTGACCCTCCTGCCTCCCTCCTACAAAGGCCCTTGTGTTGACATCAGGCCCACCCCATAACCCAGGATGAATTCTCATCTCACGAGCCTTAACCACAGGTGCAAATTTCCTTTTGCCACATAAAGTTGCATATTCCCTGGTCCCGGGGATTAGGACGTGCACATCTTTGAGGGTTATCCTGTAGCCTGCCATAACATACCCCAATCCTTCCAAGCACAGCAGAGCTGCTCCTACAAGGCCTCAGACATAGGGATTTGAGACACTCCCCTTGCAGGCCTTTTTTGCCTTCTCCTATTCTTGTTTCCAATCACGTACAGGAGAGAAGAGGACTTTGCCAGTGGGAGAAGTAGGCTCCCCCGATTTAACGGGTCCCCAAAAGAAGGGCCACCAGCAAAGTGGAGTCTGTCCATGATGGTGATGCTGAGGAAGCTGGTCCAGCAGGGGATGGGGTCTCCCCAGTGGGGAGTCTCATGCCCCAGCCCACAGGTCACGCCTGCTCCCACAGCCCACACGTGTGGTGCCTCGTGCTGCAGCCAGAGATCCCAGCATGCAGCAGTGACAGTCCATCGATCTTTCATCTTTTCTAGCCCCCTGATCCAATGCAGGTATTAGTTCATGATTGCAGTTTGGGGCTGTGGTAGTGGCTCTGTAAGTGCCTTTTATAGTGTGAATGCAGAACCAGGGCAGGAAGGACCTGTGCTACACCCTCAGCCTCCCGCTGTGAGCACCCAGGCAAGCAGAGGGCAGCACACACAGGGAGCTCTTACAGAAATAAAGACGGTGAACACGGTGGGCTGTGATGGAACCAGCCCACATCGTGTAGGACGCACAGGAGGCCAGACCCAATAAAAGGTTCCTCGCTGTTTTAGTCAATCAAACACGACCTCCTGAGAAAAAGACACATCTGTCTGCTCCTTGTTTTATTTCGCTAGTGATGCAGTTTTTCTGTGTCTGAACATAAAGAACTTTGAAGCTGGCACAGCCACAGAGAGCAGAGCGTGCACCCCACTCACCATGGGAACTGGCAAACACTGCTGCAAGTCAGCCCCTCCAGGGCTCGCTGCTAAGAGGGCATATCATGTCCTCAGAATGAGGACTAAGAAGCTGCAGGTGACGTGGACCCATCGACAGGCCACATGATTTTACAGCGGTGAGTCTGAGGCACAGAGACTGTGTCTGAGGTCACCATGTGCAGAGGACTGAACTGAGCTTTAACGCAGAGCCCCTGGATCCCAGTGGAATTCCTTTGGATGAAGCGCTGTTGTTGATGTTTATCTGCATTGAATAATTAATGTCTCATTTGCTGTTGGAAATTACTTCTTGCAATCTCCTGAATGTGTGTGCAGCCGCTGTCTGCCAGCACATGGGGGTTCTTCACGAAAAGTGACAGGTGTCCACCTGTGTGAAAGGCCTTTGCAAGTTGCCACAGCAAACTCCCGGAATTATGATGTACTTACTCCTGTGTGGTTTCAAGTAAATGCCACTTTCAGTTGTCCAGTACCATTTTTTCCTAGGACTTAAGGCCACAAAAATAAATTAAGAAACACGCATGCACGTATGCCATCTTCCTGATGAAATCTTCAAACAAGGAAGTTCTCTAAGAAGTCATTAAAAAATTAATGATCTGGAAATGTCATGTTTCTCCTTCTCTCTCCAAAATGTATTTCTTTCAACCATTAACTCATTCTCTTTCATTGTGTCCCATAATGAGACAAAACTGTGTGAGGACAATAAACCAAGCAATTTTCCAAAGAAGCTACGCACAAAAGCAATGTAAATCCCGAAGGAGAAATGCCTGCGAATGAGCTCACCGCAGCTCGCTTTCCTCCCAGGTGTCTCCCCGGAGAGGCAGCCCGTTTATTTGAGTTAGTGATTTTAGAAGACGCTGCATTTTCTTTGCCTCCAGCTATCCTTAAACCATTCTGTTCTCCTTTTCAGGTACTAATAGCACTTATTACCTAGAAAATATAACCAGACTTTGAGGAAAGGCAAGGGGCCCTATAAGTTATTTATTTTTTTGCTTCTCAGACTCTGGCCTGAGGACCAGGATTACGGGCATTGCCTGGGAGCGTGTTAGAAATGCAGGGCCTCAGGCGCCCCCATCTCCCATGTCAGCAGCTGTGTCTTAGCAGGATCCCCAGGGGGTTGCCTCACAGTCAGGGTGGAACAAATGTCCTGCCTGGTGTCCTGGTGAGTGGACCAGTAGGGGGCAGGTGAGGGCAAAGTTACTGGTCCTTCGACTCCAAAGAACTTGCAGCTTAGCCTGTGGAGAGAAAATAGCCCATTTGATGAGACACATCTGATGATGTAAAGGATTTTTGTACTTATTCCCACATATTTAGACGCGGCAGCATGCATACTCTTAAACCCGAACTTTAACATACTGTGACTTAGAGCCACAAACAGCAAAAGAGAGTGCAGGAACCAGAGCTCTCCAGAGAAACAGCCAGTAGGAAACAGGACCCACATCCATATAGATACAAACATACAGATACAGGCTGGGAGAGGAAAGGAGAGAGGGGGATTGGCTCACACAGTTACAGAGGCTGAGAAGCCTCACCATCTGTAGGAGCCGTTGGCCTCCTGTCTGGAGGCCAGTAGGCTTGAGACCCAGAAAGAATCGGTGTTTTCATTCAAGTCCAATGGCAGGAAAAAGTCAATGCCTCAGTTCAAAGGCCGTCAGGCATGAGGAGTTTCCTCTTAGCCTTTTGTTCCATTCAGACCTTCAACTGATTGGATGAGGCCCACCCACCCTGCGGAGAGCCGTTCGCTTGACAATCTCCTGATTCGAATGTTCATCTCATTCAGAAACCTCCTCATACACCCCCAGAGTGACGCTGGGTCAAACATCTTTGCGCCCTGCGGCCCAGTCAAATTCACACACGCAATTAACCAACACATAGAAATTCACCACATAGAGCTTCACATTGGGTGTTTCTGCCCTGGTAATGTCCTCCCATTACCAAGAGCCTGGCATTTGTCCTTCTTTTCAGGGGGTTTCACAGCCCAGCAGCAGGCCCTCTCATAGAGCAGCAGTCCCCAGCCTTTTGGCACCAGGGACAAGTGTCGTGGAAGACAATTTTTCCACAGACCGGGGTGGGGGTGGAGAATGGTTTTGAGATGATTCAAGTGCAATTTTATTGTGCACTTTATTTCTATTACATCGTAATATGTAATAAAATAATTACACAACTCACCATAATGTAGAATCAGTGGGAGCCCTGAGCTTGTTTCCCACAACTAGACAGTCCCATCTGGGGGTGATGGGCGACAGTAACAGGTCATCAGGCGTTAGATTCTCATAAGGAGCGTGCAACCTGGATCCTTCACATGCACGGTTCACACTCCTGTGAGACTAATTCCACCGCTGATCTCACAGGAAGCGGAGCTCAGGCAGTAATGACAGCAATGGGGAGTGGCTGTAGATACAGACCAAGCTTCACTCACTCACCCACCCACTGCTCACCTCCTGCTGTGCGACCTGGTTCCCAACAAGGGTGTGGGGGCCTCTGTTACAGAGGACCCCTCCTGATCGCCCATGAGCCCGCCCTGTTGTCTGCCCAACCACAGCCCAGGCTCCATCCACAGCCCACGTTCCATCCACAGCCCACCCTCCATCCACAGCCCAGGCTCCCTCCTCAGCCCACGCTCCCACCTCAGCCCACGCTCCCTCCTCAGCCCACGCTCCCACCTCAGCCCACGCTCCATCCACAGCCCACGCTCCCGCCTCAGCCCACGCTCCATCCACAGCCCAGGCTCCATCCACAGCCCACGCTCCTCCTCAGCCCACCCTCCATCCACAGCCCACGCTCCTGCCTCGGCCCACGCTCCCTCCTCGGCCCACGCTCCCGCCTCGGCGCACGCTCCATCCACAGCCCACGC
>NW_012107474.1:3385962-3429842 GCF_000951045.1 Mandrillus leucophaeus | reverse complement strand
TCCACAGTCCACGCTCCATCCACAGCCCACGCTCCATCCACAGTCCACGCTCCATCCACAGCCCACGCTCCTGCCTCAGCCCACCCTTCCTCCTCGCCCACGCTCCCTCCTCAGGCTCAGCACTGGGAAGAGTTCATCCCTCCTCACCGCAGCCCCCATGTGTGGAGTCCGCCCCTCAGTCACCCACTCAGCAGACGTTTCTGAGGGAATGCTGGGTGCCATTAGCACGGCTGGGACGGCCGCAGTGGGTCAGATACAAGCTCACTCTGCATGAGCTTATATTTCAGTGGAAGGTGTGGGCCGTGGACTCATAAGCCAGCGAGCACATAACACCTCCTCTGCCAACACGTGAGGTGACGAGAAGGCAGCAGAGATGGCGACAGACGGGGACGCCGCTGGCGGGCGCCATCTTGCTGCGGAAAGCTGACGTCACCCCTTGCTGACCCTCTGAGGTCCTGGCGGATTATTCTCACATCTGCTGAGCTAGTCCTCTTGCTTTGCTTATTCCGTAAGAATAGTGAACTCCTGTTTTTACCACTAGAGTTAAGAGTTTCCTCAGTCTCGAGACCTCATAGGAAGCCCCAGGGTTGAAGTGAGATGAACAGGGAGCATCTTCTACCTGAGCATCCCTGCAGGCGACCTCGTGATCCACCTGCCTCCGCCTCCCGAAGTGCTGGGATTACAGGTATGAGCCACCGCACCTGGACACTGTATTGTTATTTACTCACATACATACCTTGCCATGATGTTGCAGGGATGCAACATGAGTTTACTGCTCCATGCTCCTTCCACCTAACCACCCCTACTCCTGCACAAGCCTGACTCCAAGCGCAGTGTTTGATCATAACCCCATTCCATAAGTTGTTCATATTAAAAGTGAATAAAATCTCCAGAGTTTAGTTGTGTATAATTCTATTTCAATAGTTGTTTTTATTGGAGTGGCAAAACTAATATAGCCTAGTTATTACACTCTTTATGATATTCATATAGCCTCTAATGTGTCAAAGTTTCTAATTCTGTGGGCGCTCATTTTTATTGTATTTGCAAAAAGCAGTAAAATCCAGGAATGCAGTGTACTCTTGTTCCAGACCAAGCTGAGTGTTGGGCACCTGTTTCTTGCGGCCCAATAACAACATGCAGATGAACTGGGAAGGAGAAGAGTTTTTATTTCTGGAACCAGTTACAGGCAGAAGGCCTGGAAATTATCACCAGACCAATTCAAAATTACACAGTTTTCCAGAGCTTGTATACCTTGTAAGCTCTATGTCTACATGTAAGTGTGTGTTCATCTAAAGACATAAGTGATTAACTTATTTTAATCTATAACTAAGGTCTGAGTCCTGAAGACCTTCCTCTGGAGCCTCAGTAAATTTACTTCATCTAAATGGGTCCGGGTGCTGAGGTATTAACTTTATCTTGCCTTCTGCTAAATCACGGAGGTCTGGGGAGTTCCTTCAGACCTCCAATAAACTTGTTTGTGGAAGCCAGGGGAGTTTTTAACCCCAATAAAACTTGTTTAATCCTAAATGGGTCCTGTGAAGAATTCTTTCATTATTTTGTCATGCTTTAAGGTCCAGGAAAGGCCTAGGCAAAACCCTTGGTGGCTTTTGTTACATTTCAGCTTTTGTATAAGGGCACTGGCTTTTTTAAGCTTTTAATATTTAACTTAACCACTCGGTCAGTACTAAAACAGTTGTTATGGAGGCCTGCATTAGTGAAACCTGGCCTGCCACACTCTGTTTTATATACTCTTAAAAATCCAAATTCTAGAAAATTGTTTTCAAATAAATCTATTTTATGCAGCAGGTGTGTTCAGGATTGCAAGTGGAGAAAATGAAACTGAATGGATTTCACCATGCAGCACCAGTAACTACCAGGTAGGGGCTTCCCACCTGGAGGTGTCAAATGAAGCATGTTCCCTGCACTCCTTCATGCAATCCTCAAGATCACAAAGCTAGCCAGCCGTGACGCTTATGCCTGAATCTGGCACCTGGAAGTTACCTGTCTTTGGACTGGACAACTGTTACACTGAGCCATGAAAGCTGGTGGTTCTCAAAGTGTGGCCCCTGGTCTAGCAGCACTTGTCCTCACTGGGAACTTCCTTCAAATTCATATGCTCAGGGGTGGATCAGAAATTTGGGATGAGGCCCGGCCATCTGTGATTGGAGAAGCTCTCCAGGTAATTCTGATGCAGCTCAGGCTGAGAATCATTGCTCTTGGGGAAGTGGCTTTGTAGAGGAATGTCACTACAGATTCAATACAAAGAATGGTCCTGGGAGGTTGGCGGTCAGGTGTTCATGTCAGGTTTGCTCAAAGGCAAGACTCCTATGTGACAGGAAGATGATCCTGTGACTTTATAACTACAGATGTGTGTGTGTATGTATCTAGGTGTGTGTGTCTATGCCATTTGTATACACGTGTTTTTTTCTTTCTACAGTGTGATGAAGAATCACATTGCAGGATCTTCACAGAAATTCCCTCGTGATCTGAGGCTCTGCAGAGCAGTGGCCCCTCCTGAAAGCAGCCCCAGTTTTCCACTTCCCTCCTGGCCCCACCCCTGATCATGGCTCCTGAGCATTTTGGCTTTTGCCCAGGGGCTCACTAAGAGCTCTGAGCAGGAAGTTCTCACTACAAAGATTCAGCTGTGGGAGAAAACCATGTCATTTCCCCAGGTGAGGTGGGGTGTGAGGGCAGGGCTGAAGTGCCACTGGGCTCACTGGGGAGCTGCGGAGACTTGCTTGTCTTCCAGGAGCCCTTATGCTGTGCCAGCTTCCACAGGACTGCGGTGGAAATGTGGTCAAGGTCTTAGGAGCAGGCCACATGGGGATGGTTCATGCACTGAGGGAGAGGTGTGGAGCCTCTGCTTCCAATAGGACTCCCAAGGATGCTCACAATGGCAAATGGGCTGCTGTTCCTCCTAGCACTGGACTCTGGGTCACCTGCACGTGTAGGTCACTTCCTTGCTGGTCGGCAATGGGGCACAAGTCACCACGGTATGCGTTGCTCTTCAAACTCTCTTCAGTGATAGCACAGGAGGAAGTGCAGGCAGTGGGCAGGGCATGTTCAGTGACGGCACAGGAGGAAGTGTAGGCAGTGGGCAGGGCATGTTCAGTGACGGCTCAGGAGGAAGTGCAGGCAGTGGGCAAGGCATGGGGGTTCATGTGGTGCTTGGTCACTATGGCAACTAGAGATCATAGAGCCACAGTCGCCAGCCCCCTAGGGCACCTGCCCAGGGAAAAAGAGAAATGTAAAACCATGAGCATAAAATTAAGAATAGGTGTAGAGACCCAGCGGCTTCCAGGGCAGCTTTGAAGGGATCCCTCATCTCTCTGGTCCCAGGACACCTGTGCTGAGGCACAAGCATGGGCCTGATTGTTAGGGGGCAGCACTGAGGTGCCAATTAAATGCTCAACCCTGCCTGATCTCTTACAAGGAAAGGGTGTGATATGGCCCCACCCAAATCTCACGTTCAATTGTAATCCCAAGTATTGGAGGTGGGGCCTGGTGGGAGGCGACTGGATCTTGGGGGTGGATTTCCACCTTGCTCTTCTCGTGATAGAGTTCTCACGAGATCTGGTTTAAAAGTGTGTGGCACCTCCTCCTCCTGTCTCGTCCTCCTGCCCTGGTCATGTAGGACGTGCCTGCTTCCCTTTTGCCTTCTGCCTTGATTGTAAGTTTCCTGAGGCCTCCATGCCTTGCTTCCTGTACCGCCTGCAGACCCCTGAGCCAATTAAACCTCTTTTCTTTATAAATTACCCAGTCTCAGGTAGTTCTTTATAGCAGTACAAAAACAGATTAATACAAGGTGTCCATGGGGAAAGACACAATGGAGACATTTGGGCAGAGATGAAAAGAGAGACTGGAAATTTGGAGCTGCCAATTCCCCTGAACCCCTGTTGTCTACAGAGGCGGCACCCCTTTGCTCTCCCTTCTCTTTCTCTCCTCTTTTCCCTTCCCCTCCCTTTTGCCCCCTTTTCCTCCTTTCACCTCCCGTCCCACATGGAACCCAACATTCCTCTGTTAAAAAGTCTTGCAATGACTGCACCTGGGGAAGCTGCATCCTGAGCTGATACCAGTCCCCCAGGACCCACTCCACACCTCTCATTGCCTGCAGTCCCAGAAAACAGTTGAGAACAGCAGAGGCAGGGTGAGGAGGCCCAAGACCTCCCTGGGAGGAGATTGCCTCAACATGGAGCTGCAGGTCCACTCTAGCAGGTAGCAGCTAGAGCCTGGGAGCAAGCGTGGGGTGGAGTCTGACAGCACCTGCCCCACGTGGAAGAGAGTGAGCCTGGATTAGGCTGGGTTTCAGCGTTTAATATGTTGGCTCAAACCCTGAGAAAGTGGTTAATAATCCTCCAGGTTGGCTAATTGGACAAAGTTAATGGGATCAAAAAGCTTGAAATGCTGGCACACTACAGAGAACAGAGCTCAAAGTCTCAAGGAAATAGAAATGTAGAAAGGCACCTACTATTTGCAGCTGACTCAGACCTTCCCTAATATGCCTCTTCCCCAGGGGGCCCGGAAGAAGAGAGGAAATGCGTTGGTGAGTCCTTCACCAGCTCTGTGGACCGCCCTCTGTGGGCTGGAGGCAGTGCCACTCTAAACACCAGAGTAGGGGTGGCTCTTAATCATCAGAGACAGGGCAGGTCTCAATGCCCCAAGAAGCAAGGGATGGCAGGTAACAGTTGTTTTGACCCATACTTGTCTATGGCAATGGGTCCTTGGTCACAAGCACCCCAGACATGAGACAGAGGCCTACTAAGTGCTGCTTGACATATTTAGGTGGGAAAAGCCCAGGTCTGCTAAGAAGAATTCTGCCTCATGGCTAAGTCCCAGGCACCAGACTTAAGGCAGTTATGCCACCTTTACCACAGGTTTCCAACATGAAGGCCCTTGAACTCTTCTATGGTGAGAAGCCATCTGTTTCCTGCTGGGATGCTGACTGAGAAGATGGTGCCTTCACAGACCTCACATTTCAGTGAGGGGGAGAGTCAGCACAAAGGTAATTATACAAATTAACACAGCAGGAAATTCTCCTTATCAGGAGATAAACAGTACAAAGTCGTGCACAGCACATCCTGTTAAACCAAAATACAAAGTAAATAGAAGTACAGTTTGATTTAGAATCTATGTTGATCAATTAAATTAAAAATGATGAACATTGGTCCATTTTACCTTGTATTTTAAAAAGGTAAATTAGGCAAAATTGCAACTATGCCCAAATTCTTAAAATCATAGTAAGTCAACATTAACGGTGGCAGTGGAGTTCTTATACCTTTTCTGACTATGTTTTATGAGAGCAGAACGCCACATTTTTAACTTCATGTTTGACGTGATACATGATGTGTTCAGCAAGAGAGTCATTAAAAAATATGTATGGCCTTTGATTTTCCCCAGCGCTCTTCATCATCCTTTGAATTAAATTCCTTGTTTTGTCAGGGCTGGTTTGTTTCTGTTTGTTTGTTTTTTCTTTTAATGCCCTGAGTAAGGAAACAAAGGACTAGTTGTTGACAGTCTCAAATAATTGTTACTTAGTCTCATTTTTCCAGAATCTCCTTTGTCAGTAGCTTTGTGTATAATTTGAGCAATTCCCCCAACATAACGTCAATCAATTCCGTGAAACCTTACAGCGTTTGCAAGATTGAAAATTTCCTTTTGCCATCCATTGGTGTTATATTTGTATTGAGTTGTGGAAAATTTGACAATCAGAAAAATTGATTGCCAAGCGCGTGGACACAACGGTCAGAGGCAGAGAGATGCTCATGCTAAACAGGGCAGGTGTTCAGTGAGGGTACAGCCTTTAAATGGTGCGTTTGTGGCAAATATTTTCAAGGCAGTCTGACCACTTTTGCTTCTCTACCAACTTTCTAATACAGGGTCCGAATAACGAATCCTTGGAGGGCATCCCTGGCCTACCCCAGCCCCGGGCACAGTGCCTGGCACACCTTTAGCTTTCCAGAAATAGTTATTGACTGGATGAATTGCAAATTATGGTAAATGGCATTGGAAAAAAAAAAAAAAACTTCAGCCAAATTAAAAGAGTTTCATTGAGCAATGAATGATTTGCGAATGAGGCAGCCAGGGTAGGCTTAGAGATTCTAGCCACGTGGTGGAAGCTTATTTATGGACAGAAAAAGGAGAGTGACGTACAGAAAACAGAAGTGAGGTAGGGATGCAGCTGGATTAGTTACAGCTCGGCATTTGCCTTATTTGAATGCAGTGCGAACAGTTGGCTACATTTGGCCGAAACTCAGTGATTGGCACAGGTGTAGGCTATGCTCTTCTTACACCTCCGCTTGTTAGTGTTCACGACTTACAAAGAAACCCGTAGGCTGAACTTAAATATGTAAGGAGGCTAAACCTGGTTTAACAGCATAAAGAAAAACAAAAGAGCTAGGAAAGAGGACACCAGAGAGGCCTTAAAGAGTCTAGAGGCAGGGAAGGCGTCTGTGTGGGGTGAAATGGGAGGAAGAGGCTGAGGAAAAGAGGAGTATGGGGCAGGAGGTAGGGGTCAGGTCGGGCGAGGGCACCACGTGTGAATGTGAGGCAGGAGGGCAGCAAGGTGGACATGGGGAAGGCGCGATGACGTGAGCCCTGCAATGACGCTTGTCTCTGTAAACCACAGAGCAGCAGCAGTGGACAGGGACAGAGGCAGCAAACACAGGGCATAGTCCCCTCCCCACACTGGGGCCAGCGGCCCTCACATGTCACTAAGGAAGAATGACTTAGGAGAGCAGTGCCTGACCAGCTCCAGCAGGGCCTGGGGTCTGTAATCCTGCTTGAGGGCTTCCAGAATTCCAGTGCTGCATTCTACTTTAGGTTTAGAAATAAAAATATTCAGCTGGGTTTTGTGGCTCATGGCTGTAATCCAGCACTTTAGGAGGCCAAGGCAGGAGGATCGCTTGAGCCCAGGAGTTTAAGACCACTCTGGGTAACATAGCAAGACCCTGTCTCTATAAAAATAATGAGTCTGGCTTGGTGGTATTCACCTATAGTCCCAACTACTAGGGAGACTAAGGTAATAAGATCTCTTGAATTAAAAAGTTGAGGCTATAGTGGGCTGTAATTGCACCACTGCACTCCAGCCTGGGCAATAGAGTGAGACCCCCATCTCTAAAAAAAAAAGAAAGAAAGAAAAGCATTCTCATAGTGTGATTCCCTTCTACCTGTAACGGGTCCATTGCCTGATGCACTCTGCAAATCAATATGCCAAGACCCCGGGCTACAGCGGAGAAAGAGGCTTAATCATGGGGCTACCAGAAGAGAAGATGGCAGGAAACCTCAACTCCATCTCCCCAGGGAGTGTGGGGCTAGGGTTTTTCAGGGTTCTGGCGTAGGCTGCAGTGTGGAGATTGTTGATAGGTTGGAGAGTGTGGAATGAAGCTGTGGACAGGGAGATGGAAAAAATGGTGTTGTCATCCTGACTTGGTTCCTGTTGTGGGGATCTTCAAACCGGTTGGCATCAGCTGTTCTGCTGGAATTCAGGATCTGCTTAAGCAACTCTTAAACAGAAGCCTTACGATTCTAACAGCAGAGAAGTTCCTAGATAGGAACAGTGGGGTGTAGATTGTTGATATCTCATGCTATGGGACTTGCCCTTACAAGGAAGTGGGTCAAAGTGCAGCCTGATTAATGTTTAATTATAACAAGATTTCTGTCCAGAACTATTCTTAACCCTGAACCATGGCTCCACCATGATTTCAGATAGCAGCAGCAGCTCCCTTCACCCTCCACCTTTCTTTCTCCACCCCTTTCTACCATCTGTCCCTTCCCTGCCTCCCTCTATTAATGGTGCCCTGACCACAGTTCCTCCCCTTTCTCCACTATCCACTTGCCCATTCAAAACCACCACCACAACCACGAAATGCTGTGTGCAGACCCAACTAGAGTGTCTTCTGAGGCTGGGATCTCAGGACAGGAGAACAGAGAAGTTATCCAGGGTCAGGGCCAGCCCTCACACCTGCTGGGGGAAGAGCAGGTGGAGTTGAAGGGTGTCTCCAAGGTGGAGATCCCAAAACCCCCTCTCAGGAAGGCATTGATGCAGGGTGGTGCTAGATATCCCCTTGACAGGCTCCAGTGAAACTGCCTGTGCAGTATATTATGACAGTAAGAGAAGTCTGACATCGTCGACTCTATCTTGCTTCTGACTACCATGTCATCCTTGGTCATTCCTGGGCATAGGCCAAGCTAACTTTGGGGAGAATTTATAGTTTAACTTGAAAGCAAGGATGATAACAGTCCCTTCCTAAAATTAACCTCATCCGTGCTCGGGAACTGAAAACCACCTTATAAGACTAATGAAAGACCACAAGAATAGGATTATAGGAGGGATCTGAATTCTGCTAAAATGTAGGCATAGTTTCTATAATCCCTTCTTTCTAGGGGCCATGTGGGGATTTTCACAATTACTTCTATAAATAACATCACTATTGTGGAATCTACGTTTTTGGTTTTTTTTGGGTTTTTAAAAATTTTTCCAGACTGGCCCCATGGGGATCCAGGACTTATGACTCAACCGGTCTTGTGGCCCCACCCAGATGTGGACTTAACACAAGAGGACCCTTTTCTGCACCCCTGTGATTTCATCCCTAACCAATAAGCAGCACCCATTCCCTAGCCCCCGACCCACCAAACTGTCCACAAAAACCCTAGTGTCTAAGCCTTCGGGGAGAATGATTTGAGTAGTAACTCCAGTTCTTCTGCGTGGGCCAGCCTCGTGTCAGTGACACCCTTTCTCTACTGCAATGCCATGGCTCGGTAAATTGATTTTGTCTGTGCAATGGACAGGAAGAGCCCATCGGATGATTATACTGGCAGAGGGGGTGCTCTGAGGATGCCGATGCCAAGGAGACTCAAGACAGCTGGCAAAGGCCAGGAACAGCCCAAGGTGGTAAGGATATCTGAAACAGGAATCACGCACATCTTGAGATCAAGATGAATATCTTAATATTTCAGTTTATGATAAAGGTATTTGGTGATCGAAACTTTTCTCTACCCAGAGTCACATGCTGCAGGCTCCATACCTAGTCAGCTCCTGCCAGAGCCAACTTTCTGCAGACAGCAGCTGTCCACACTGGAGAAATTACAAAAAGCAATTGCCTGATGCCAGCGGAGAGTGAACAAGATGCAACCAATTCTGGAAGGGAGTTGACACTTGGAAGAAAGGAGGGCAGCGGAGAGCTTCTGTCAGGAAGGCTGTGGCGGTGGTTATCGTAGCCATGAAGAGTGCCCAAAGGAAAACAGAGAACCGCAGCCTTTCTCTTCTGCAGAGCCAGCGGACTAAGCTCATGGCAGCCGCAGCTGATAAACTACAAGTGAGCACCCAGGACAGAAAAGGCCATGAGGGGGAGCCTGTGGCTAAACTCTGCCCAAATTAGATCATCAGAACTTCAGCCTTTGGTGACATAAGCCCTCATCTGCACATCTTCCAGCCAAATGGAAAGTGAGCACTCCCAGTGCAAAAACCAAGTGCACTAGACTTCCAGCCACTGGCCTGAGCTCTTCCCCCAGCAATGACTCTCCGCCGCTCCCAGCTGTCCTAATTGAAACTCAGAGTGGAATACCAAGGTCTTCTTGAAACAAACAAACAAAATTCAAACTTCTCATCAAGGACGAACTTGAGAAAACAGAAACCATTTGTTCTTGAGCCACAGATTAAGCATAACCTTGCTTCTGACAAAGGACAGAAAATGTAGAGGATTTCTATAATTCAAAGAACAAGACAGCTCAATACAAACTTGAAACATATTTGAACAGGCATTTCCCAAAGGATGATATACAAATATCCAATAAGTACATGAATGAATGCCCAATGCCATTAATATTAGCTAAAAAGGACACGATGGGGGCAACTGATACAATGTGAATATGCAATATGGATTACAAAAATTTTATCAATGTGAAATTTCTTAATTTGACAGTTATACTGTAGTTATATGAGAATATCCTTGTTTTTACAAAATAGATACTGAAATAGGCATATCAGACTCAAAAGGTTGTGAAGAAATGGTGTAGGTCTACTGTGTATTTATATGTTCTCTACATGCTATTCTGTCTGTCTCTCAGCAAGATGATAAAGCAAATGGGGCAAGATGCAAATAATTGCTGAGTCTGGTTAAGAAGTATAGAGGAGTTTCGTTCTCTACTCTTGCAAGTTTTCTTTAAGTTTAAAATTATACAAAAATAAATTACAAAACATCAAACACACTAAAAAGTACTGAAGTTCTCAAGAACCAATGGAGTCTTGTCAACAGGACAAAACAGTGGCATGAAGAAGCTACCACTGGCCAAAGTCGTGTCTGTCTGTGTGTCATAAAGGAAAGTGATTGGAGTGGATTGAAACGCCTTGACTCAGTGAACATCCATGGGTCCATGGTGACTATACAAAAAAGATTCAGAACAAAGGGACTTGTCGGCTTTGAAGCATCTGCTAAACTAACACCTCGCTTATAAAATTGGTCATTCAAGGGAAAGAATGAAAGGTTTTATTCTGTTTTTCTAGGAGGAGCTGCATTTCATGGGAACCAAAGAAATCCATGATTTACAGCCTAATAAATTCAGAAGGAACAGTGGAGTTGGAAAAACACCATCTTGTAAACCATACTTGTCGTGGGCTGAATCATGACCCCAAAATTATCAGGCCCTGATCATTTTCTGGGGTTAACTGCTAACAGTGGATCAAACAGATGGGCTATGCCTTAGGCTGTAATGAAGGAGGAAGTCTGTAGCACCACAAATGTGAATTCCAGCTAAGAACATTACCGTGAATCCACCAAACCTTTAGCTCTAGCTTCTTTGGCAGTAAGAAGTGCCCAGAGCTTGAAGAACAAGAGAGCCCAGATAAGCCCAGAAGGTGAGATATTCTGCCAGGCAGCCCGCCCAGTCCCTTCAAAGCCAGCAACATGAAAGGGACTGCACCGAATGAAAAGAATGGGGTGCAGGGATTTCCACGAAGCCACCAGCCTCCAGCTTCAGACTCCGCACAGGCACAGGCCCCTTCCAAGGTCCAGACAGGGTGTCCACCCGGTCCTGTGTTTCATCTGTTTTGCAGAAGTGAAGCATTTTAACCATAATCGTGCCTCTGCCACTTTCCCCTTTAATTTCAATCAGACATGTGTCCCCTCAGGTGGAAGGGCATTGAAGTGGCCACAGGCACCTTTCGAATCTGTTTCAGGGGGCACTGATTAAATCGAATCAAGGGTAGATGTGGGTGTCTGGGTTCTGGAGAGTATTTGTATATGCCACTGGTTTGCAGTAATTTTCATATGTAGTACAGTTGCCGCCACCTGTCCTGGAGTAGTATCACTTCCAGAAATACTTCTAACACCCATTTTGCTACTTACCTAGAATGGAGACACGTAAGTGCAGGGTCAGAGGTCAAATCCCAGGATGACCCTGTCCTCCAGCTCCAGCAACATTGCATGTGGGAGTGTAGAAGAAACTAGGTTCGAAGTGCACCGAGTCAGAAGCTGGCCTATGGAGATTATTTCAATCATCCGACATGGAAAACTGTAACAGTACACTGATGGCTGCTTCTAACCAGAATATCTCCTGTCAGGGGCATGATGATACATCATATACTTTTTTTTTTTTTCTTTTTTGAGACTGGGTCTCAACTCTGTTGCTCAGGCTGGGTTGCAGTGGTGTGATCACGGCTCACTGCAGCCTCAACCCCCTGTGCTCAAGTGATCATCCTGCCTCAGCCTCCTGAGTAGCCGGGAAGCCAGGCTAATCTTTGTACTTTTTGTAGCGATGGGGTCTTGTTATGCTGCCCAGCTGGTCTTGAACTCCTGGTGCTCAAGTAATCCTCCACTCAGCCTTCCAAAGTGCTAGGATTACAGAAGTAAACCACCGTGACTAGCCCATCATATCATATCGTCATATATATACGTGTGTGTGTATATATACACGTATATATATGTGTGTATGTATATATGTGTGTGTGTATATATACGTATATATGTATGTGTATATATGTGTATATATATGTGTGTGTGTATATATGTATATATATTTTTTTGAGATTGAGTCTTGCCCTGTCACCCAGGCTAGAGTGCAATGGCGCGATCTCAGATCACTGCAACCTCTACCTCCCGGATTCAAGCGAGTCTCCTGCCTCAGCCTCCTGAGTACTTGGGATTACAGGCACCCACCACCACTCCTGGCTAATTTTTGTACTTTTAGTAGAGACGAGGTTTCACCATGTTGACCAGGCTGGTCTCGAACTCCTAACCTCAAGTGATCCGCCCACCTCAGCCTCCCAAAGTGGTGGGATTACAGATGTGAGCCACAGTGCCCTGCCCCTATCATATCTAATTTTGGATGAGAATCACCTGCAATTGGATTTATCAGCATGCCTGTTTGTCATTCACGATCCTGTAGCAGTTTTGTGCATGGTGTTATGTTTGTATGTGAAAATGAATGTTTTATGCCCCTCAATTATCAGTAATGAAAAAACCACCCTAAAGAAACAGTGTAATTATCTTGCTAATATCCCTATACAAAATATTACAAACTTGTCGTAAAAAGAGGTAATCAAAGGGTATGCTGGAAAAAAAATGCAGGAAAAGACGTATTACAGAGTTGTATTAAGCAGTGAATTAATAACAATATTCTAATAGTTTTCTAGATTTTGTGCTGCTTATCCACTTTTCATTTGTAATTTTATTATAATTTATTTTCCTATTCTAAATAAACATTTGTTTTAACCTAATTTTATATTCATAATGCTGTATGCTCTTTCTTTTTTAGATTTTTTTAAAAATGTATTTCATTAAGCCGGGCATGGTGGCTCACGCCTGTAATCCCAGCACTTTGGGAGGTTGAGGTGGGCGGATCACCTGAGGTCAGGAGTTCGAGACCAGCCTGGCCAACATGGAGAAACCCCGTCTCTACTAAAAATACAAAAATTAGCCAGGTGTGGTGGCTGGCGCCTGTAATCCCAGCTACTCGGGAGGCTAAGGCAGGTGCAACATTTGAACCTGGGACAGGTTGTAGTGAGCCAAGATCACATCATTACACTCCAGCCTGGGCAACAAGAGTAAAACTCCATCTTAAAAAAAAAAAATTTATTTCTTTAGAGATTTTGCCCAGGCTAGACTCAAACTCGTGGGCTCAAACAGTCCTCCAGCTGCAGCGTCTCGTGTAGCTGGGACTACAGGCTAATGCCACCACACCGGGCTTGTGTGCTTTGTCTTAAGGAGGCCCTGTTCCATGAAAGGGCCATGTATGCAAAGTAGTCCCCAAATGCCAAAGGAGCCAAGAAACCAAAGGAGAAGGCAGACAAATCCAGCTTGTCAGTATGGGTTGATGTATTGGGGAACTCACACATGGAAGCGTAGCCCTGGGCAGCCACAGGACAAGTGACTCTCTGCACTGTTACTCCCCAGACCCGGGGCTTATATACCACAGGGAAAGAGCATACACGCTCCAGCAAGACAAAGGCAACCTTCAGGACAGCAAGAATGCCACGTGCACTATGGCCTCTAATTTGTGCGGTAACGTCAGGATTGACACGTTCTCACACTAGAGACAGAAGATAAAGCGGAAACCAGGAGGTGTTCACGGGACTGGGGCCGAGCAGACGTCAACATGGTGGGTTAGCATCCAAGAAGGAGCCATTTTTGTCTCCACATGCCCCCTGTTTAGAGACATAGCCCCCAGATTATGTCTCTAAAGGACATTTTGGAGTGAACTGATAGTGTCTGGGGTGAGCTGTTTCAGGGTGAACTGAAGATGTCAGGGATGAACTGAAAATGTCCTTGACATTTGTTAAACCAACTCGAAAGGACATTTTGGGGTGAACTGATGACACTTGCCGTCTGAGTAACTCAGGGGAGGGGAGGGTGCGTGAAGCAGAGCCATGCAAGATGGGGAGTCGGGCTCCCCTGGGAGGTGCTCGCTTACCTGCCCAGGAAGAAGGGGGCAGCCTGGCGCTGGGGAGAGAAAGGAGAGGCCGAGTCTGAGACAGTCCTCCAGAAATGTGAACGAGGTGCAGGCGGCAGCCTCCAGCACACTAAGAAACCGAAGCGTGTGCAAAACAGGCCAAAGCCTGGCCTGCGGGCGGCCCTTCTCCCCAGCCACCTGCAGGGCCCCCACAGTGGCCTGGGCTCCACACGGAGAGGGGAAGGAGTGAGAGAAAGCCCTGTAGGGCAGCGGGCGATCTCCTACCCGAGCCAGCCATGTACCCAACGCTGCATTTGAGGAGCGTTGCATATGGCAATCCTCGTGTTCTAAGTGCTTCCTACCTCCCTTGTGGGAAATCCGAGCGAGAGGTTTGGGTACAGAATTACTCTCCCAGCTCAGCCAGAAGCCAAACTTCCATTCACCGTCTCCCGCAGAGTTACAGTTTTCTCTATCCAAGGAAAAGACACCACTGAGAAGCCATGGCAAAACCACCTGGTAACCTTCAGTTTACAAAACTCGAAGCAGAGGCTATTTCAAAAGAAAGGATAATAAAGAGGTTTATTTGCTATTGTAAACCAACTTAACACACAGCTGAGAAAGAGAGACTAAAAATCCTCTAATAAAGATTGTTAACTGACAGAAGGATTTTGTTTTTGTTCATTTTTCGAGACAGGGTCTCGCTCTGTCACCCGGGCTGGAGTGCAGTGGCGAGGGTCTCGGCTCACGGCAACTGCAACTTTCCAGACTCAAGCGATCCTCCTGCCTCAGCCTCCCGAAATGCTGGGACTACATGTACACAGCACCGCGCCCGGCTAATAACAGAAGCATTCTTATGACACAGTCTCCTCTCGGCTCACTTCATCTTAGTCCTGGAGGTCTGACTGTCTAGTTTCTTCTTCTTCAGAATTAATGTTTCCTGAAAAGAAAAGAGAAACATGAGTATATCACTATTTACTTTGTTCTATTTTTTAAAGTCTTTATTCACTAACAGATCTTTTGCCAAAAAAAAATTATTATAACTATTAAGCATTCATCAGTCAAAAATGGAATGTTAAATTTTATCTCATATGCATTTCAACAGTTTTTTCTTTTGGTACTAGAAATAAAATAAGTAAAATACATACTCAAAGTGAATGCTAAGACAAGACTATCCTCAGTAACATCAGTAATCCTCTTACGCCTGCACACCTGTCCAAAACAGCCAGCTTTGTGGATAAAACATGTAATTGCTTGGCTGTTAATTAAAAGAAAAGCAGGCTGGGCACAGCGGCTCACGCCTGTAATCCCAGCACTTTGGGAGGCCAAGATAGGCGGATCACTTGAGGTCAGGAGTTCAAGACCAGCTCGGCCAACATGGTGAAACCCTGTCTCTACTAAAAATACAAAAATTAGCTGGGCGTGGTGGCACATGCCTGTAAACCCAGCTACTTGGGAGGCTGAGGCAAGAGAATCACTTGAACCTGGTGGCAGAAGTTTCAGTGAGCTGAGATCGCGCCATTGCACTCCAGCCTGGGCGACAGAGCAAGACACCATCTCAAAAAAAAAGCAGAAATTTGCCACATTCTTATAAGATGCTACATTTAAGTGTTTTATGAAAGGTGGAGTTATTTTTTGTTACTAATTAAACTCTATAACTTTCACTGTTGGGTATATTAAAGAAGAAATTGGTAGGGTAAGTCTCCAATGTAATGTGGGATTCATGATGAGTACATGTTGAACTTGGATTATTTTGATAAATGTTCTGCCAACTAAGCCTATTTTGTATTACTCCCTTTTCACTTAGGGCCCTCCTGACACTGTGGCCTGGGTGACCCTTTGCTGGGGGCTGTCCTGTGCCCTGAAGGGTATTCAGCACCGTCCCCGGCCTCCACCCACACAGATGCCAGCAGCATCTCCCTCACCATCCTCCCAAGTCTCCAGACATTGCAAATGTCCCCTGGAGCCCCCAAAACCACTGAGTTAAGGGGTGTTCCCTCTGCCCAAGGCTGGTGCATGAACCCACAGTCTCAGACGCCCGCTGGTACTGGGCATCATCCCCTGGGTCCCACCTCTCCCAGTCTGGTTTTCAGGATTCCTCCTGCTCCATGCCCCCCATGATCTCCTCCACCAAAGTTTCTGGGGCCTCCTGCCTTGCCTGGCTCCAGGGTACCCATCCTCATTGCCCCAGAGAAGCTCAGAAAGCAAGCCTGATACAGGCAATCCCTATGGCCCCCAGAGGTCTCGTCCACTGGGCTCAGCATCAGGTTCAAAGGCTATCCGGTTCCAAGGGAAAGGGGCCACCTCCCTACCTCCCACTCTTCTGCTGTCAGACTCTGCTCTCTGCCTGGAATTTCCTTCCTGGTTTCACCCATTCCTTGCCACCTCCCTCCCAGCTAACCCAGAGTATCCTGGTCCTGCCCCAGGTGAGTCATTACCTCTCCTGCGTAGATGGTAACACGTCCCTGTCACTGCAGGGAACTCACTGATTCCTTTATTCCAGCTTCCCATTAGGTATCGAAGGGTGAGAGCCCAGCCCCTCACTTCCACACTGCCTATCAAACCCAGTGTCTCCCCCTCCAGCTGTGCTCCACGTGGCTCAGGACTGACATCTGTGGGCACAGCTGGATGCTGCTCTGACACCGCGCATACTCTAGCCGCACAGCCCTAACAGAATCCTGTGGACCCCCTACCCACCGGGGCTCACTCTGTCCACCCTGTGCAAGTTAGAGAAGCAGAGACCATGCTCACTGGCAAAGCCAGGTTTCCACCTGACCCCACGTTGCGCCTCAGCACCGCCTCACTGAGTGCATCGCTACAGTGCTCAGGGCAATTACCGATCGCGAAAGTCTATGCGTGCTTCAAGCATCTAAGAGAAAACGCTTTATGTGATTTCATTATTTCAGGTATTATTTTCAAAGGAATGGGAAGTATATTCTCAATTTGCAACAGAGACAACCTAAGTGGAATGGGACTGCAGACCCTGTGCCCGAGGCCACCATGCCCAGGCTGTTCCCAGACGGCCCTTTCCCTCACAACCATGATGCCCTCTTTCAGTCAGATGTGAAAAGTGCGTTAAGGGAAGACAGTCCTCTCTCTGGGCTTTCTGCAAGTGCCCACAAGCACTTGGGGAAAGATTTTTAAAGATTCCAAGAACCTGAAGCTTCAGTCAGTCAGAACTGAGGTCAGATCCCTGCCCTATGAGGTGGCAGAGGCAGAAGTTTCTAGATTAATCTTATATCCAAACCCATTTAAAAAGAGCTAGTTCCCAACACCACTCATCTTAAACCACACTCCGGTGAGGCAGCCCTGCTAAAAATCATGCAAATCCCAGCACTTTGGGAGGCCGAGGTGGGTGTACTGCATGAGGTCAGGAGTTTGAGATCAGTCTGTCCAACACGGTGAAACCCTGTCTCTACTAAAAATACAAAGAAATTGGCCAGGCATGGTGGCATGCACCTGTAATCCCAGCTACTTGGGAGGCTGAGGCAGGGGAATTGCTTGAACCAGGGAGGTGGAGGTTGCAGTGAGCCAAGATCACACCACTGTACTCCAGCCTGGGTGACAGAGCGAGACTCTGTCTCAAAAAAAAGAAAAAAAGAAAAAAGAAAAAAATCATGCAAGAAAAGAATGCCAGGCTTTGCATGTCTGACAGGGCTCTCTGGCCTGGGGGCGGTCCTCCTGTGATAAAGAGCATGGGCACCGCTGCACACCCAGGCCATTCCCACTGCAGCCTAGCTTGCAGGAGGGTGCAAGGGAGTAATATTTTGCGATGGCTCCAGTGAGGGCTCACAGGGGGCCCCCTAAGTCTTCCCCAAGTCCTTGGAGCCCAGCTGAAGGCAGACCTTGGTGGAGGGAAGGGGAATCCCACTGTTCATGGCCCCTGTGGGCAGGCCCTCGCCCCACGTCCCTGCGCAGGGACCTCACCCTCGTCCACGTGATAGCGGAACTCCTCCTGGTCATACTCCCGGCTCTCCTCCCGGAGGACGTCTGCATCTTCATCTCCAGGTCTCATGTCCGTCTCACCCTCAAAGCCCTCCAGCAGAGCCTGGGCCTCCTCCCCAAGTTCTCCTGCACCTGAGATAAAACACAGGTCAGAAGCCTGAGTTCCTGGGAACAATGGAGCCTGCAGACCTGTGCAGGGCAGCTGTCCCTGAGGCTGCCGTGCCCCCACCCTCCCCCTCCCATTGGCAGCACCTTGTGTTCCTCATCTCAACATCCACCCAGCCCAGCCCAGGCTTGGCCCGGGGAGCAACCCAGGCCCCACTGCAGTCAGTGGCTCAGAGATGGGAGCAGGTGGTCTGATAACTTTCATTCCTGAGGGTGTTGATGAGACTATTGAGAAAGAGACGTCCCCTGGGGTTCCTGAGAGTGCCAGCCAGAGGAGCCAGCACAGAGGAGAGCTGGGACAGAGGGCAGAGGCTGCCCGGCCATGCTGTGGGCTGTCCCCGAGCTTCCCAGTCACGTGAGCCGAGACATTCTTAGCAGCATGAGCGTTCTTTCACAGAGCCAATCGGACTTGGCTTTCCTCCGCTTGTCATGGAAGGGATCTCACCCGGTGTAGCCACCTTCAGCTTTCCCCAGCACACTAAGGACTTCCAGGAAGACCACTGGGTTGGACATGGAGGTACCATGCGGACCCTTCTTCAGGGAAGGAATGTCCCCCCAGCTGCTGTCAGTGCCAGCCTGGGGTCATACCCACATTCACTCACTGACCTAGGTGAGGGGATAAAGGTCCCCGGGACGCCACAGTGCTCCCCATGGAATGAAGCAAGGTCGTGGAGGCCACACCTCTGCCTCTGTCCAATCAACCCTGTTTCTTTCCTCTCCCCTCCGCTCCCCGGGAGTGTCCTCCAATCCCAAAGGCTCTCCCTAATAACATCCCGCACACTCAACTGACCCAGCATCTGACTTTCAGAGAGTCCAACTACAGCTGGCCTGAAAACAGGATGTCCACAACTCCCACAGCCTACAGGCACCTCACACCCTCCATCCCACAGTTCAGGGGTGCCCCACACCCTCTGTCCCACAGCCCAAAGGTGCCCCACACCCTCCACCCCACAGCCCAGGGGCGCCCCACACTCTCAGCTCCTGGACCCTCTTGGCCAGGTCCGTCCGTAGAGGTCGGCTCCTTGGGAAGGGCTGGTGTCCACAAGGCCAATTCCGTGATTTTGGTAGCTTTCCATTTTGGAACAACAGTTACTAATTCTTCCTCCTCTTCCTCTTCTCCTCTTTCCTATTTTAAGTGCAAAAATGTACATTTACCAACATTTGTGTCATCTTGGTCTGGAATATTAAAAGTGAGGGAGGAAGGACAGGTTTTGAAAGACAGGTTTTGGCTTGTGTTTCAGCCTTTTTAGGATGTCACTCAGGAATCAGACCAGTTGCCGACTATCCGTGGTATAATCTCAGGGTTGAGAACGGATCTCGAAAGAGCCAGGGTGAGAAATATAAATGTACATATAAAACCATAATCTAAAAAGAAACAGGGTGTGAGCCATGGGCTGCAGCTTGGCAACCCCTACTCTAGAGGGTATACATCCCCTTACCAGGGAAAGAGAACACGGAGGCTCTTCTGTTCCACCACCATCCTAATCCATCCCCACAGCACAGTGGGTGGCCTTTGACAAAGCCCTCAGGTTGCTGCTGCATTATTTCATGGGTGACTTTTCCTAAACAGCAACAGGGCTTTGGGCTTATATCAGTAATTCTCTCTTAGATGTTACTGATGCTCTTTCTACCTTCCTCTCATCATCCTGAAATACTGACTTCTAGGAACTTTTTCCAGTAGAGTCTAAAGCTGCAACGCACTTAATAAGATGGGCTTTATTTTTATCACTGCACAAATTTAAAAACTTTCTCAATCACCGGTAAACCTAAACAGTTATTACCAGTGCTGACAATATATCCATTTAACCAATAGGTTCCTTCAGGGAACAGGTGAGAGGTGTCCAACCCCATGGAAATCCCAGCAAAAGACTAAATACATCCCTGTCACAATCGAATCCTAAAGCTGACTGTCTTTCTTAAGCTTCTGACTCTGTGTGTAAGAGGTTACACACACACACACGTAAATGGAGTGGAACCTCGGGGGAGGACAGTATGTCAAATTCCTCTATGTTTTGTAAGATGCAGATGACTTATAGGAAGCTGCCGTCCACCCAGACCAGAGCACCCTGCGGTGCATGAAGAATCCACGCTCAGAGGAGGTAGGGCCTCATACTTAGCAACAAAATCAAGCATTTTGGCCATTTCATTTTCTGATTTGCTAGGGACCTGCCCCTAGCCAGTGGTTCCTTTTAGCTGGAGCAAAGCAGGAGAAGCAGCAGCAAAGAAGACAGGGCACTGTGAGGCCACACAGGATTCTGGTCACAGCCAAGAAGGTGGACCGTGAGCAACCACGGGCTGTTTTGGGAAACTAAATAACCGTGGCCAGAGTGATGTGCAGAAAGCAGAACATCGCAGGAGCAGGAATCAGGAAAAGAGGGTGGCTGAGGTCAGGGCCGAGAGTGCCCTGGGGATATCCAGACTCTGGCCACTCAGGAGGCAGCAACCGAGCATGGACAGTCACTCAATCATGGGAGGTTACGGGATAAAGATTCAAAGACTCCCTTCGGTTTTAGAATCTAACAGACTCTAGGAAGAAAAACGAGAAAAGTTTATAAAACTGTCTGGAGGGCTGGGCACGGTGGCTCACGCCTGTAATCCCACCACTTTCGGAGGCTGAGGCAGGCGGATCATCTGAGGTCGACAGTTTGAGACCAGCCTGACCAGTACGGAGAAACCCCGTCTCTACTAAAAATACAAAATTAGCTGGGCGTGGTGGCACATGCCTGTAATCCCAGCTACTCAGCGCGGGGGTGGGGGGCCAAGGCAGGAGAATCGCTTGAACCCGGGAGGTGGAGTTTGCGGTGAGCCGAGATCGCGCCATTGCACTCTAGCCTGGGAAACAAGAGCGAAACTCCATGTAAAAAAAAAAAACTGTGGAGAGCACTGAATTGAAAAACTGGTGATGAGTTTAGACTTAGGATTCCAGGCCAGGGCCCTTGGGGTGAAAGGATGGAGCACTAGGTAGAGACAGCAGTGGGCGGCACACAGCAGGTGCAGGACAGACCCTCGTGCACAGGATCTCCCGCAGCCTTCCAAGCTCTCCGCAGTGTGACGTCTACCTCCTGTGACCAAGGGGGGCCTTCCCCAGCCTCACAGCCAACCCCAAGGTGACGAGGAGTCGGTTTAAAGCAGGGCCTCTGGGTGATGCCAAGGGGTTGAAGAGGGACACAGCAACGAGAAAACAAAACGAGATGACTCGGCTCAGGTTGCAGCACAGTTCGGGTGTCTGTCCCCTTCAATTCCCATGTTGAAATGTGACCCCCAGGGTTGGAGGTGGGGCCTGGTGGGAGGTGCTTGAGTCAAGGGGGCGGATCCCTCATGAATGGTTTGGTGCCCTCCCTGTGGTGATGAGTGAGTTCTTGCTCTATTAGTTCACATGAGAACTGGTTGTTAAAAAAAAAAAAAATTCCCAGCACCTCCTCCCCTCTCTTTTCCTCCTCTTTTGAGCTGTGGTGCCAGCTCCCCTTCACCTTCCATCATGAGCGGGAGCTTCCTGAGACCTCCCCAGAGGCCAGGCGGTTGCTGGCGCCATGCTTCTTGTACGGCCTGCAGAACCGTAAACCAAATAAACCTCTCTTCTTTATAATCTACCTAGCTTCAGGAATTCCTTTATAGCAGCACCAAAAGGACTAACCCAGGTTGAAAGGGCACTGATGTGATGGTGGGCCCCAGTAATCCGTTCCCCGGCTTTCTTCAGAAAGGAAGTATGCAAATATGGGAGACTTTGTGTACAATAATATATTCTTAACTCACTAGGAAGGGACGCCTCGAAAACTTCAGAGACCAAAAAGCAAACAAAAGCATGATTCCACACGTGTGTCTGCCAGGTTCACACTCCTTAAAACTCAAAACTTCTTACCATGAGAATGACCTCAGCTAAAGAAAATAAGTCAAAAGGATCAAAACCAGCACCAGGGTCAGGAAAGGTTACTGAATTGCTAATTATCTACAGGGATTGGTCAGACATTAATAATGAGAGGAACAGGAACACAGATATTCCCACCTCAACACACATACACATATCTTGATGCCTTATAATGGCAATATTAGCTGACTAGCTTTACTATCGACCAGGGAATGCCAATGTAGTGTTTTTTTGTTTTTTTGTTTTTGAGACGGAGTCTCGCTCTGTCGCCTAGGCTGGAGTGCAGTGGCGCGATCTTGACTCACTGCAAGCTCCGCCTCTCCGGTTCACGCCATTCTCCTGCCTCAGCCTCCCAAGTAGCTGGGACTACAGACGCCCGCCACCTCACCCGGCTAGTTTTTTGTATTTTTTTTTTTAGTAGAGACGGGGTTTCACTGTGTTAGCCAGGATGGTCTTGATCTCCTGACCTCATGATCCACCCGTCTTGGCCTCCCAAAGTGCTGGGATTACAGGCTTGAGCCACCGCACCCGGCCTAATGTAGTATTAATATTAATGTTAGATATTGGAAAGGAAAAAAAGAGAGAAAGAGTTACCAATGGCACGTTCAGAGGAGCGTGCCGCACACCGGACAAGCTAACAGCCATTGGACAAACTGTGGCAACACCAGTTACAGATTCAGTTGTCACTTCTGGGACCTAATGCTATTTAGAACCCTCCCACTCAGGGTTAGTTTATTTGTTGTTTGTTGTTTGTTTTTGAGACAGAGTCTCACTCTGTCACCCAGGCTGGAATGCAGTGGTGTGATCTCGACTCACTGCAAACTCCGCCGCCCAGGTTCAAGCGATTCTCCTGCCTCAGCTTCCTGAGTAGCTGGGATTACAGGCATGCACCACTATGCCTAGCTAATTTTTGTATTTTTAATGGAGACAGGGTTTCATCATGTTGGCCAGTCTGGTCTCGAACTCCTGACCTCAAGCAATCCACCCACTTCGGCCTCCCACAGTGCTGGGATTACAGGCGTGAGCCATTGTGCCCAGCCAGGATTCGTTTCTATTGACAAAAACGGTATCTATCAACAAAGTCTAGAGTTCTGCAATAACTGGGAAATGATATTGTTTGCTTCTGGCAATTTAGTTCTGTACTAACACATGCAACCAAGGAAAATGAAAATGGGAAAGTTCCTAAGAGTTGGCAGAACTTTTAGGCAAATCACCTCCAACCTTGTAGGATCAATAGTTTTGAGCAGCTACTTGCCTGTTAATGTAAAAACCCCATACATGCTTTGCAACTTACCATATCTGTTAAACGATATTCACCATGTTGTTCACACCCAACATCAAATATATACTTTCCAGGGCCAACAGGCTGCGAGCAAAGAGAAACTATTCTTAAATGTCAACACCCAGCAGAAAATACAAAATAAAAATGTCACCACCACAATACCCACCTCAAATCACAAAATTGGGTAAAGTCTAACATGGATTAAAGAATGCTTTTATTAACGCATGGCTAATGGAATTGGGAAGTATGTGCCCTGTTTTGTTTACTTTTGAAAACTTTAACCACATTTTACTTTTTTATAAAAGTGCTGTATTCATTTTCAGAAAACCTCAGTGAGTCAGCATCCACAGGCAAACTAGCTAGAGATGGAACTACTACTAATATGTTGATGCATTCTTTGTAACTTTGCTTCTAGTGTACATTGTTAAATAAAAATCTGATCATAATTGTACATACTAACTCACACTCTATTTTTACTGAGAAATAGGGCATGAACTACTTCTCATATTTACAAATATTCTTTCCTAACACCAGTTGCCACCTGGTATTTTATTTCATCTATGGATTGTAACCTATTTTACTCAGTTACCATTGTTGGTATTTGGGATACTGATTTTTTTTTTTTTTTTTTAACAAAGAACGCTCCGGTAAACATACTCTGAGTTACAACTTTATGTACGCTTTTGATACCGTTCTTAAATTCTCAGAATTTCTGGACAAAAGCATACATGTATTTTGATTAGATGAGGCTCTGATCACTTCATTCCCACAACTGCACTTAAGAGTCCCAGATCCTCAAACTCTTGATTTTAGGAGTGTAAAAATTTTCTATTTTTACATGTTTTTTTATATAAAACAATGGGGTCTCACAATTTTAATTCACTTCATTTCAGTTGTTAGTAAGCCTGCATTTTTTTCAAGATTTTTAGCCATTTAAATCACATTGATTGATAAAACACTTTATATATTAAACGTTGCAAATATTCTCTTCCATTTGACAGTCATCTCTCAGATTTTCTTTACAGCATTTTCTAATCTATAAGAAGTTATTTTTATGAAGCTAAACTTACTGGTTTTTCCTTTCTATTTCTGTTTAGAAAGTTCTCTTTCCTCATTTCAACGTTAATATTCATCGACATTTTTTTCTATATTTCCTAGGGTACACTTAAGTCTTTACTTCTTCTGGAAAGTATCTTCATCTGTGTGAAGGCAAAACTATTATTTTCCTCCCAAATAATTATCAAGAGTTCCTAACACTATGTCTTGACTCCTCCCATCATCCCTTTATTAATTTGACATCCTTATTGTGTGTGAAATTATTTTATGTACTGGAACCTGTCTCTAGACTTTCTAATTTGCTTCATCGGGGTGTGTGTGTGTGTGTGTGTGTGTGTGTGTGCATCCTGGTATCACACTGTTTTCATTATTGGAGCTTTGTAGTACTGATAACTTGTCCACAAGGACATGTACAGGGGATTTTCTGAGGAAGACACACAAACCAGCAATAAACGGGTGACAAGATGTTTGACCTCACTAGTAATCGGGGAAGTACACATTAAAACAATGAGATGACATTTTTTACCCTTAAGATTGGAAAAAAACAAAAACAACATTAAAGACTGAGAATATCCAATGTTGATGAGAATATATGCCACAGAGACTCATATTCTATTGGCAAGAGTATTAACTGACACCAGTTTTTAGGAAAACGGGCACTACCGATTGTGATTTTAAATGCCAATCCTCAAAGGTTTCACAATTCCATTATCTAACCTACATAATAGTCTCAAATGTGCAAAATGACAAAGATGTATCTTTATGTATATTTTTGTATCCCGATACAGTAGGATCCTAATTATGTAATTAAAACCCCCAAACAATAATTATGTGTCAGATGACTGTATTAGAATGTACTTACATGACACACAGAAATAGCACGGAAGGATTGGGCCCAGGGCAGTGGGGCAGGATCCTCGTGTTTAAATGCTTTACAATTGAAATGTACCTGTGTATTATTTGTATAATTTAAAGTTTTTTACTAACTAGCAAAGCAAAGCCTCCATTTTAACCCTGGTTTTTCAGACTGGTTTAGGCTGGACAAGCTGATTGATTCTTCCAGATTCATTTTCATCAAATTCCCTTCCTCTGCAACCACCTTCCCATCTCCTCCAAAAAGACCCATAAAAATTTGCTGGGAATTATATAAACAATGTGTGGGTTTGAGGGGAATGTGCTGTTTTAATGAAGACTAAAAGTAAAATCTGTGGTTAGGGCATGAATTATATATAAATGAAAACTGGGTTCTAAGAGTCTGAAGAGACTTCATTAAATCAGCTAAACATTCCCTCTGTCAACTTCTAACACCACCAATTTGCTCGCAAATTCTCTCTTCAGGGAAAGTTTCTGCTCAACCCCTGATCAGAGCTGCCACAATGGCCTGAGTATTAGCTTCTGAATTATTCAAGGTTTCTCTGTACAAGAAGGGCAAGAGGAACCACCAAGTCTTCTGAGCAGAAACGGCCCACCGTGGGTGCTGGAAGCTGGCAAGCCTCCAGACCCAGGGCCAGGCCCTCGGCAGCCTCAATTCCCACCACGACTAGGAGCATGCAGGCTGGCCTGCAGCACGAGGAGGGAGCTGGGGGTCTTCCTCCCCAGGGATGGCGCACCACCCCTTCCAGAGAAACAAAACACAAACCCCCCCATGCTCAATTGCAGGAAACAGATATTTGGTATCTGATTTACCGATGAGAAGGAATACACTCAAGAGGTTCCGATGCCCCCACGTGTTCTATAACAATGCAACAGGTCCCCGCTGAAAGACAGTGGGAGTTTGTACTGAGACCCAGAGAAATGGGCCAAACCCTCCTTCCCCCCAGTTCTGTCCTCTGTGGGTACCAGAGGCTCAGAGAATGGCACAGCTGTCTTGTTCCCCACATTTGAATAGGCTGGACTCAGTTTTCTCTGAGTTTTTAGTATTCTCCGGTCACACATTTGCACAGGCTGCCAGAGGGGGTTATTTTGTACTTTATGGGCAAATGTCACTTCCCATGGACTTACATTTTTGTTCAAGAACTTGCCCTGGTACCTGTGGTTCAGGTGAATGAGCTCGGCCGCGCCCTCCTGCTGTCCGTTCACCCAGGTGCCAACATACTTACTGCCCGTCTCCGCGTATACATAGGTGCCTTGCCCGTGCCTGGTTAAGACAAGGGGAACATGGTATTTTGTTCCAGCACAGTGAAAAATCTCCCAGGTTTAAAACACAGACATTGACATTGAGGGGGGCCCAGGCTGATGCAGGCTCAAGAGCGATGTAGCTTCTGTATCTGTGTCTAGTCAGAAGGTGCCCCCTGTTCAGTGTGCCCCAAGCACAGGACATTGCCAGAGGCACAGAGGACAGGCCGGCTGGACAGAGGCAAGCCTCTGTGTGTCGGCCGCTTTCCCCAGGGAAGAGGCACAGCTAGTGGGAGCTGCGGCTCAGGTTCCCCAGTGGCTCTTCTGGTTCAGGTTCCCCTAGGGCTCTTGAGTGAAAGACTCATGTGCTCAGCCCCAACTGAGGTACAGATATCAGTTACTTGAGTCTACACCTGCACAGAAAGGCATCCTTGCCTCAAAGCCATAGGAAGATTGGACCTGCCTGGCAGAGTTGGTAACTGGGCTTTTGTTACGATTCTGTTCCTTAATAAGTGTAAACAATCTGCAGACATCATGTTCACACTACATAAGCAAATCCCATAAGACTCAAGATAGAAACCGAACCTTTGGTGAGTAAACCACTCTCCGGTGTAGGTGTCATTATTGACGTAGTAGTATACACCGTGGCCGTGCCTCTGGTCGTTTGCCCACTCTCCTGAAAGGAACAACACAAAGGCAAGCCCAGGTGAGAAGAAGGGATCCATGCCCTGTACTATGTCTTCAAACTGTTAACCATGGCAGAGGTGGGTGTGTTGTGAAGCAAATGAAGCTACGTTCAGGGCCCCATGCACACACAGGCCCTTCTGCTCAGGAGACCCCGCAGAAGAGCGACTTTTAACAGCACCGACCAAGGCTGCTGTCTGTTTCCACTCTAATGTCCCTCCACTTCTCTTCCTTTTGTGCCAGATGGCATGGGTGCTGAGCCACGGTGGAGAGTGGGCTAAGGGAGGGCTGAGTCAGGGGATCACGGGGTACAGGTAGAGTGAGGTGTATGGATGTGGGCCATAGTCACGGTGGAGAGTGGGCTAAAGGAGGGCTGAGTCAGGCGTTCACGGGGTACAGGTAGAGTGAGGTGTGTGGATGTGGGCCACAGCCACCTGCATGTACTAACAAGCACAATTCACAGGTTAGTCAGAAGCACCACGAAGACGCAACAAGGAGGGAGACAAACCAGGGTTGTCTGACCCATTGCCAGTGATCCTAACACCACACTTCATTTACCTTGCAAATGTTTAGTGATCCAGCAACAACTCTAGGGCTTGATCGTCTATCCTCAGCCACCTGCCAGCATTTCAGTCTATCTCCCACCCAATCATCTGGCTCCAACGTGCCACCCTAACCCCAGCTGCACAGCAGCTCCATCCGCCGGTGCCATGCCGTGGCTGAGCCATGCCTCTTCCCTCACCTCCTCACCTCCATACAGGCTTCTGCTAAGTCCTTAGAGGCTTGGTAGGAAGTACTGAAATTGGCAAGGATATCATAAAACTCATAACACTACTCCACAATGCAGACAACTGCAAACTACTGTTGTCAACCACAGTATGAATCCCTGCACTAGAAAACTCAAAATGTCCTAAATCTTACAGCTCACATATGAAAGAAAATTAATAGAGGTCTCCCAAAGGAGACATCTCTTAAAAACGTGCATATTACACCAAGTCATTAAGCTAAATGATACGTTTTGAGACTATGAATAATAAAAAGCAAGTGTTGATCAATTTATTGATCAAAGAGAAAAGAAGGAATTATATTTGTGTTCTCTCTATAGAAAACATTACAAAATGGTTGCCATATGGAGAAGCATTCAAAGAGTATTAGCTAACAAAAGGTAGAGAAGAGCTATTCTAGAAGTATGTCAGACATTAAAACTCAGGCTACTTAGATTCTGTGATGTTTGTGGTATTTTTAAATTTTTAACTTATTTTGATTTATCATTACAAATGAAAATTCACTTTTATACCAACTTTATATTTTGTTTTTCTTAAAGAGGGTTCCCAAAATGTATATAAGCTTCTGGCTTACACAAAAACTGGACCTACTTCCACATGAAGATAAAGAATACCCAATAGGCTAAGAAAATGCTAATTATTCAAGCAATATTTGTTTACGTGAATAACCCCAAAATTTACCTACAGAAGGAATTTCTACATATTTATTTCCTCAATCATTCCAGTATTTACTCAGCACCTACAATGTCCTGTGCACTTTGTGAGATGAACAAACAGCTGTACAAAGGACAGTGCATGTCCCCAGGGCGCCAGCACCAGTCTGGGGATGGGAGGTTGGCACCTGAGCAGCAGCCGAGGACAGGGAAGGCAGCACAAAAAGCTACATGGCACAACTTCAAAAAGTGGGTAGTCATTCAGAAAAGAGCAGACTTACCAAAAATTCATAGAGGGAAGGTGGCAACCACTAACAATTAAGGAAGAGGACTAGGCCCCATGATGTGATGTGTGACAGGAACAACATGAACAAGAGAGATGAAGATCTCCAAATTGAGATAATTCGGTAAAAAATACTTCAGGTCCCTGAACCTAAAGTAACCACGAGGATGTGCAAATACCTAGAGGGATTTGTCTGGACCTTAAGGGGCAGTGATGTGCCTGGATTTGTAGCATTTGCCAGTTTCTGTGGTGTAAATACTCACACTGTGGCCAATTTCAAGCTACACATGGAGCTGGGAAGAGATGCATAGAATGGGTTTTTGTGAGCTATTAGGAAGTGGTTCCAGCACAGCCCTGGGGCACAGAGACCTCAGCTGAAACAGGTACATCATTTGGTTTCTTCCCAACAAAAGATCATGACAACATTATTATATCCCTCCTCTCTTGGCCATGTCAGAGGGTCTCCAGGGTGTCATTGTAAGAAAAATATATTATATATTTTGCAGAAAATTTTCAAAAATAAAAGAGAACAATAATGTTGCAAAAGACACTAAGTTTTGCACCATGAGGACTGTGAGCAAAATTTTTTAAAGTCCCAATCTACTTAAAAAACCTGTTAAGAGGCTCTGCCCAGCATTTTGTAATGCCACCACAGGGACCCTGCACAAAAGGAGAAGGTAATTCAGAGAAAAGTCACCTGCTGAGGCACATCTCTAACAGCTATGAGTCAAGTTTCCTTTTTTGAGGTGAATGACATTTATAAACTTTATTATCGTGGCTTTAAATTTGTACTTAATATTTTTTTTAAAGTCTTTCTACCCCAATCCTATACTATCTGATCATTCTTAACCTTGTCAACTGAGGTTTTTTCCAACTATATTTCTCTTCAGGAGTAACTCTCACAGTTGGTTGGTTGGTTGGTTGATTGGTTAACTGGTTGGTTGGTTGGTTGGTTGGTTGATTGGTTGGTTAACTGGTTGGCTGGTTGGTTGGCTAACTGGTTGGCTGGTTGGTTGGCTGGCTGGTTGGTTGGTTAGTTGATTAACCGATTGGTTGGTTGGTTGGTTGGTTGGTTGGTTGGTTGGTTGGTTAACTGGCTGATTGGGTAGTTAATTGGTTGGCTGGGTGGTTGGCTAGTCAGTTGGCTGGTTGGTTGGTTTGTTGGCTGTTTGCTTGGCTGGTTGGTTGGTTGGTTGGTTGGCTGGCTGGCTAGTTGGTTGGTTGGTTAGATGGTTCGTTAGTTAATTGGTTGGTTGGCTGGTTGGTTGGTTGGCTAGTCAGTTGACTGGTTGGGTGACTGGTTGGCTGTTTGATTGGCTGGTTGGTGGGTCAGTTGGTTGGTGTGGAGCTGGGTGCTCCTCGGGTAGAGCAGTGTGTCTGGCACTTGGGATTGAAGACAATTTAAAATGAGAAGCTCTCCAAGATGCTCCTCCCACCTCAAATGCTGGTTGATCACTGGTGTGCCATGCTGGCCCATGGTCTTGCCAAGCTGGCTCCCTACACTGCTGGGTAAGTCAAACACAGGAGAGAAGAAGCCCACATTTATGGGGAAACACGCAGTGTCAGACCCTGGGCAGGGTTCCGTGCACTTGCCACAGCATTTGGTATGTGTAATAGCTGAAATACGGTTTTACAGATGCAGAACCTGAAAAGCAGAGAGACTGTATGCATTGCCCAAGGTCCCACAGCTGGTGGGTAGCAAGACTGAAATGAAAATTGGAGTCTGTCTGATTCTAACACCGTGCTCTCTTCTCCACACGCATCCCAATAGTCAAGTGCTCATTTTTCCAGCTCCTGCCATTTGAGAGCTTCCAAAAAACCCAGCTTCAAGTTATCATATCATTCTCGTTTCTCCACAATGTCATTATTAAACTTCTGTGTTTTCATGAGTTCTGTTTGACAGGTAACAAGGCCAGGAGGGAACAGCGATGCTCTTTCTCCTCCTTAACCTCAGAGTCCTCAGCTGGCCCTAAACCCCCAACCCTCAGAATCAGTACATGGGGTCCAGGCCTCCCCAACATCTGGCACCCACTCTCCCCTCCATCTCATCTCCCACTACCCCTAAAAACCTCTGCCTTCCTGCCTGTATCCAAGTCACCCGCCACCCAGGACTGTCTCCCCGCTCCTCTCCTGCAGCACTGTAGCCTCTGCTGGTTCCTGAATTCCCTAATTGGACTTGTCTGACCATCTGGGAGACAGGTAGGGTACTGGGCTTTAGGCCGCAGGGTTCTGACGTTGAACACACTGACCTGCACAAAACCATTCTGGCCCATTGTGATGGCAGCCAGCCAAGATACACTGTTATGAATAACTCAGTCACACATTAACTGAGATTTTGTGATTGGAAGAGTATTGGCTTACTATGTTACAATCTGACCTCAGTTTCCATTACTGCCTTAATGAAGTAAGATACTTATTTAAGCTTTTGTCAAAGAGTAAGTCTCTGGGTAGTGGCTATACCTTGCGCCCTTTAAGATACAAAGCCATCTGGAGAATCAAAAATCCCAACTGTTACCAGATGAGCTTTATATGTTAGCGTGGCATAATAAAGAAATATTGGTCTTTATTCATGGTTCCCAGCACAGAGCTCCTAAAACCCTTGAAATTTCCTGACTGATAGAAATGTTTTTGTCAGTCAAAATGAGACTTTTTTTGACCACACCTGAACTTATGCAAATGAGGCTCAGGATGGCCTGAAGATGGGAGTGAACACCAGAAAGACCAAGTGATAAGAAGGTTGGAACCTCCAGCCCCACCCACCAACTCTGGGAAAGAAGAAGGAAGGGGCTGGAGATTAAGCTCTATAAAAACTCTTGAGCAAGATTTGATGAGCTTCTGGGGTGGTAAACGTATCATGAGCCAGGAGGATGGTGCATGCCACCTCCACAAGGACAGAAGCTCCTATGCTTGGGAACCTTCGCGGCCTTTCCCTGTGTACCTCTGCATCTGGCTGTTCGTCCATATTCTTTATAGTATTCTTTACAGTAAACCAGTAAACCTAAGTAAAGTGTTTTCCTTAGTCCTGTGAGTCACTATGGCACATATCAAACCTGAGTAGGGTGTTGTAGGAACCCCCAATTTGTAGCTGAGTCAGATAGAAGCACGGGTACCCTAGGGATCCACAACTTGATGTTGACATCTGAAGTGGGGCAGTCTTGGAAACTGAGCCCTTAACCTGTGGGGTCTGTGCTAACTCTGGGTGGTGTCAGAATGGAGTTGCATCATTGGAAACTCAGTTGGTGTACACAGAAGACTGGAGAAGTACATAGCATGGAAAATCCATGCATTTGGTGTCAGAGAAACAGTTACCCCTTTTAAACCTTCATATTCAAAATTCCTTAAATCCCTTATTCTAAATATCTTCGTGTGTGTGTTGTTCAAATTATATCGATATCTACACTAAAATCAAAAGGGACAAGAATGAGATTAGGTGCATAAGAATTTGGAAAGAGTTAAATTAAACCCCAAATTAAATTGTTTAAAGTTGATTTAAAAAGCAGATGGTGCTTCTTATAGAGCAAGCCTTCTGGGATTTATGAAACAAAACAAAACAAATTCTGTCTAACAGGGACGATATTAACACCCTCCATCGTGGTTTCAGAATTGGACAGAATCATCACTGACATCTATTAAAATAAGAACCACCTACTGGTTCTTATTTTATCTAGGAGCAAAGCAAGCAACTATAGCTTGCACTTTCTAAGAATATGTCCTCCTCACTAAGAAGTGATGCTGTCACACGTGGTACCTCACAGTCCTAGCCTGTTACTGAGCGCTCACTATGGATCAGGCACGGTTGCAGATGCCTCACCATGCTACAGAGGAGAAAGCTGAGGCAAGGTCAGACCTATTGTCACCAGAGTACAAGGACAGGGCCACAGATCTTTCTGGAAATCTGAAGAAAACTATACAATTTCCTTCTTCCTAGGGAAAAAACAAAAAGCCCAGAACACAGAATTTTGCATACACTTTCTGAAGACTCACAGCACGTTCCCTGCCTGTCCCCCTTCCCAGGTTTGGGATATCACTAATGTGTGATCACACCAGGTGACAATGGCACAAGGGGCAGCAGGGAGGCTCTTGGAAATAAAGGAAAAAGAATCCTCCTCAAACATAACATTGGCCTGTAAGGAATTACGGCACAGATAGGAAAAGTCAGTTTAACAAAGCAGGACGACTCCCAGACAGGAAGCCCTGATGGAAGGAAACACTCGAGTTAAAGAAATAACACATCCGTCAGATGCGGGGTTGGTCAGAAATGGGAAATGCAAAGACAGGTTCAGGAAGATGAATGCCGCAGAGCAGCTGAAGCCGTGGGTCCACCAGCTCCGAGGCCTGCATCCACCCAGCAGCCTCCCTTTTGTCTGCTCCCAGAACATGGACATGCTGGCCACAGGGACAGATTTCCCACTACAGATTCATTAGTGAGTTAATTAATTACAAGGCTTTCATGTTTCTGCGTCAATCCTGTGAATATAGTAACACAATCTGTTCGTTGAATGACTAATCTGGAGCACTTTCAGCTTTCTCATACATGTCAGTATTCACAGACAAGTTCAATCATAAAGAAACAAAAACAAACTTCTGCAACACAAAAATCTGCTTAGTGATAACATTTTACCTTCATATCTGGATCCATCTGGATATATAAAAGTGCCTTGACCGTGCTTTTTATTTCTAAAATATTCTCCGATATATCGAGCACCATTTTTAAATTTGTAGGTCCCCTGAAACACATTGATTATATCATTCATGTCATTGCTGAATGTAGCATTTACTAACAGAGCATTAAATAGAGAAAACCATCCAGTCAAGTCAACGGTTCTGACCTGGCCATGTCTTTTACCGAATTCGTAGCTCCCTTCATAGGTGTCCCCATTAGGTAGCCGCGCCTTCCCGCGTCCGTGCCTTTCGCCTGCCTCATTCCGAGCCCCCTCATATTCCTGGGTAATGAAAATTGACACAATTACAGCTACCATTCATTATGCGCTAACCAGATGCTAAGCATTTTATAAATATCATACGCTTGAATCATCCCTCTATACTAAATCCTTGGCACTATACTCAGTTGTCCCACCTTTCCCACCTTACAGCTGAGGTAGGTAACCACGCCTGGGCTAGGTGAGGCACTGGTCCAAAGCCACACCCCAGCACATGTCCAGGGCGGAAGCCTCATTCCCTCCCTCCAGCAAGGAGCTTGCAATCACTGTGATAATCCTTTACCCTGTAAACAAGGTTAACCAATTTGTGAAAAATGCTAGATACTCTAAGCTGTGTTTTTAGGAGGAACATGCTTGAAATAGCACTTGCAGGTAGAATAGTTCCACACAAAAATACCTCCCCATTTGCTTCCTTCAGTAATCCATGATTTCAAAGGCAAATGCCCTGAGAGAAGCAACTCTTCCCTCAAATGATCCCTGGGGTGGGGTGTGGCCTGAAGAGACCTTTGCCCTGCGAGGAATATCTGATGGAAGGGACAGGTAGGAGTGCACTGAGGAGTACACAGGGCTCTCTTGTCGATTAAGTTATCTTATTTTTAAAATCCCTAGCGAGAGACTTAAGGTTCAAACACTCATGACCCAATGCTGCAATAATTACATATCTATCTATGGTTTGTTTTTGTTTTTGTTTTTGTTTTTGTTGAGACAGGGCCTCACTCTGTTGCCAAGGTTGGAGTTGGCACAATCTCAGCTCACTGAAACCTCTGCCTCCCAGGCTCAAGTGATCCTCCCACCTCAGCCTCCTGATAGCTGGGACTACAGGCATGCACCACCATTCCCAGCTAATTTTTAATTTTTTTTTGTAGAGACAAGGTCTCACTATATTGCCCTGGCTGGTCTCAAACTCCTGGACTCAAGCGATCCTCCCACTTTGGCCTTCCAAAGTTCTGGAATTACAGGTATGAGCCACCATGCCAGCTCAATTATGTGTCTATCTTAAAAGTAAATCAATAAAAAATGTAACCAAAGCTTGCAATTTTCCTATCCTTCAGAAAATAAATTCCTTACTACCTAATACATGGGTATAGAGTGAATGTAGTAAATAATAACATGCTGAAAGCATCCAGTAATGATTTAACACAGGTATCTCATATCACACTATATTTCTTAAATATACATAATAAAATTTATTAAAAATTAAAATTAAAAATGGAATTGGATGTATATAATCTTATTATAACACAAGTACTGACACACTACAATGAGGACTTTAGAAATAAATGTCTGTTCAATTCTTTCCCTTTTCTAGCACTGTTTGGCCCACTAATTCCTGCCTAGAATATAAGATAAAAATCGGTGACCTTACAGATTTGTTTCAGGGTTAGTTTACATCAAAATGTATAAAAGTCCCCTCCTTCCATCCAAGAGGCTTCCCAATACATCCAACACTGAGCCGCTGGGGTGGCTGAACGAGAGAGAAATCCTTTAAAATGACCCCAAATGTGATCTGAACCTAAAAATTATAGGCAGTAAAAAGTTACAAATTCAGTGGGGTCATTTGAGGAGATAAACTAGAAAGCTTGTTTGTCTGTGCAAATGTTACAGGTTGGGCTCACCTACAGGCAGACCCTGAACAAGCGATTTTTTTTTTTTTTTTTGAGATGGAGTCTCGCTCTGTCACCGAGGCTGGAGTGCAGTGGCGTGATCTCGGCTCACTGCAACCTCTGCCTCCCGGGTTCAAGCCATTCCCCTGCCTCAGCCTCCCAAGTAGCTGGGATTACAGGTGCCTGCCACCACGTCCAGCTAATTTTTTGTATTTTAGTAGACACAGGGTTTCACCGTGTTGCCCAGGCTGGTTTCGAACTCCTGAGCTCAGGCAATCCGCCCACCTCGACCTCCCAGAGTGCTAGGATTACAGGCGTGAGCCACTGCGCCTGGCCTGATTTTTTTCAGCGCTCTCCTGGGAGAAAGTAGTAAAGAGGGCAGGGAAGAAGACATGAAAGGGCAGGCAGCTAAGGAAGGATGCCATTGCAGGTGAAGTCCCAGACTTGGCCTAATCCAGCAGGCACTCTAGGGGCATCAATTGCACTGCAGACTTTGTCCTGCTTCTTGCACTAGCTACTGGCTGTCTGGCTGGATGTGAATTTCAGGCACTTCTGGCTCTCCATACTGGGCAGGTAGTTCCAGTGCACAGAAGTGGTAGCTGAGCAGCAAATCAGGCAGAAGCTGGGAGATGAGTGCCCAGAGCTAGCAAAAAGGTCTGGGCAGGCACTGACAGCACCACTGCAGAGTGGCTAGATTTTTCAGTTAATTCTGAAAGTACCTCAACTCTGTACTGTGCATGCAGACCATAGCGGCTGAGGTTCCCTACCTGTCAGCCATGGAGAGGTCACCCTATGGAGTAGGGAGGAACTACTTTCTGGGTGGTAGAAATATTCCCACACAGAACCCAGCTCACAGGCTGGGTGTGCAGCTCTTTCTCCTCTCTGCTGCCTAAGCCAGGAAATAACTCCAAAGACCTGGGTCAGTTCAGAAGGGACTGAAGAAAGCACATGTAAGGATACACCTATAAGGTAATACCTTCAGGAACCCTCTTCTGAGCCCAGGGCCTCCTCAGCATTTCTTGGAGTCTGCCAGGAAGCAACTTTCCTCCATGCATCCAAATGCCGAGGGAGCTAATCTCAGCTACAGAAATGACTTGTTCAAGGGCAGTATGGCAGCGTGGGATGATCTGCTCATCTAAGAAAACTGCCTCGATGGGAATTAACACAGGGAGGAGGAAACTTCCAAAGCCTTCTGCTGGGAAATCTTTGCCTTTAATGGGAGGCAGGATGGGGGTGGCGGAAGAACGAGGCGGGATGTGGTAACCAGATGTCATTTCACCTTTCACCACCAGCTTCCAGGATGCACGTAGGTGTGTCTGGCGTGGTCCTCGTCCCTGCCGGGGCCTCCTGGGGAGCTGTGGCTCCGACCTCTGGCTTCTGCCCCTCCTCACTCTCCAAACCCAACCTCGAGGTTCCCCCACCGCTGCGCACCCCGGGAAGCCCCTTCTCATCAGAAGCTCTCACCCCAATATCATTCTCTCCCTCCTCCTCCAACTCCTCCGAGCCCAGGTCCGACATGGTCTCGCCCCAGCCTGGATCCCAGCCGCAACGCCTCTAGCAGGTGGGTAGCAACCGCCTCCACCGCTGCGTCCTGCGTCGCCATGGAGACGCGGCCGGCCCCGCCTCCCTCCCGGCCGGGAAGATGGGGAGCTGGGACTGGCAAGGCGGACGGTGCGGGAGGAGCCACTGGCAGCCTTTGCGTACTGTCATAGCAACGGGAAGGGCCCCTCGACCAATCACCGCCCGGGAATAGAGAGGGGCGGGGCGGAAGGGACGAGGTGGAGCCAGTGGCAGCACTGGGGTGCCGTCATAGCAACGAGGGGCCGCCTTGGCCAATCACTGCTCGGGAAGGGAGGGGGGCGGGGACTGGGCAGGGCCTGGGCGGGTTCCGTGCCTGGCTGCCCACCGGGTCTCTGACCTGGACCTCGCTGTCGCTGGCCCCTGAAATCCATCACTTTAGTCGGCTGTTCTGTGACGCGCAACAAGGAGCCACCTGGGTACTGGGCCTTCAAGAGGAGGGACGCGGGAAGCGCGTCCGGGCCAACTCTCGAGTGGGTTTCACCCCTGCCCAGTGCGGGCACTGCACGCTCCCTTCCGCCCCCGGGCCTCGCAGGCCCCCCGGGGGTGCTGCCCATCCCCACTTACTTTCTAGGCTCTTCGGACCCTTCGGGGTTCGCGGATCGCAGAGATGTGTCCGCCAAGATCTCTTCTTTGGTCCGTAAACAACTTCACTCTCAAGGAGACAGCTCTGGCCTCTCAGCAGGTGCGGCCTACACTGATGTCCGTCCTGGTTTGACATCATTCCCCGACCCCGACAGGAGTACCAGCCCCCTCGGGCCTCTGACTCTCAGGAGTCCCGTAAGGATCTCCGCTCCTCTCCGCTCGCTCCTGGCTCCCCTCCACTCACACACACCCACAAAAATCACAGGCGCACACGCACGTACACGTGCAGGCTTGGCACTCTGCTTCACCTGACGCACTCCGCCTGCCCAAGGCCCCTCACGATCTCCCATTTCCTCTGCCATCATCCCAGACAAAAAGCTGTGTTATTTGTTGTTGCTGCAGGAGCTGGGGAGGAGTGACTGAATAACCACAGGATTTAGTCTTGATGGCAGAATCCCAGAAGCCAAATCCACGTGGTGAATAAGCTGCTGATCTTTCAGAGCACACATCCCCTGGAGAATCTTCCCAATGCTAATATGAAAGTTTACAACCATAACCCATCATCAGGCCCAAATATATTACTTACTGAATAAATACACAAGTTACAAGCAACACACAAGAATCCAAAATTATGTCGATTTTTAGTTGCAAAGATAAAAATGTTGTAAACACCAAAATTTAACAGCTTTTCTTATGGGGAAAAGTGGGGAGTTGGGGATAACAAATGATTATTATTTTCTTTTCTACATATTGGCAATTTCCCAGTTACTACAATTGAGCATGTCTTATTTTTATAATAAAATGCCAAAAGTATTTTAAATGTTAAAAATGTAGAATGGTAACATAATCAAGTATATGCAAATAAACAGTCATTTTTTACATTTAAAATGTCAGAAATTCAACTTTCAAATTTGTCCTAACAATGACAGTAACCAATGTTTACTAAGTTCTGACACTGCATGTGGGTGCTGTTTTAAGAATTTTATGAGTTATCTTATTAAATCCTCACTATCATTTCTCCATTGTACATCTAAGGAAAGGGAGTTATAGAGGGGTATAAACTAAAAATAACCTCCTAAGCCCCACTACAGCCAACTGAATGGACCCCCTCTTGACCAAGGGGACTCCAGAAACCTTAAAAACTGAGTTATCAGCCATGATGGGAAGGGAGGTCAGAAATGCCTCACTAATACCCTTTTGCCATTTAGACACAACAACTAACCAGCATTAATGTTAAACTAGAGATCATAAGACTGACAGAATGGACTCTGTGGCAGTAAGATACCAACTTATAAACAGGACCTAAGGCCATGCCAGGCATGAGTGAAGTCATGCACGCCTATACTTAAAAGAATAAACTATATTTTAACTACTTGGAAAAGGTCTTATGATTCATGTTTCACATTTTGTACTTGAGTAAAAAATCTTACTGTGAATCTCTCAAATCTTATCATGAGTTCCTCAGACTGTTGATGTACTAATTAATACGTAACGACTGACACTGAAAAGGATACTGATTTGTTTCTAAATCATGACATTTCACTGATTGTCTTGTGCATACGCAGAAAACATTTTAGCCTGTGTGTTGTCATCCGTAGCCATTGATTGTAACCTCTATATCATCCCTCCAATGAAAAAAGACAACTCCAATATGAGGAGTCCCCTTCCCATTCCTCAACTTTCTTATAAAACCATTGCAACTTGTAACAGACTTTGGAACACACCCAACTTTGTTGCTGTGCCTTCCCCATTCAATCTTCAAATTTGACTTTCAATAAGCCTTTATCAATTTCTGCCTCAACAGCCTTAACTTTGGCCCACAGCAGTTAAGATCATTGCCCAAGATCATACAGCCAGTGGGATTCAAATCGAGCCATCAGACCCAAGAGCAACTGTTGCTCATCACTATACTGCCTCCCAGATCTGTGATAAAGAAATAACTAGTTTTCTGGCAGTGACTGTAAAGCATCTACCAAGCAGAGGACCACTGGTTCAAATGCCTTGGATTGCAAACACCAGGGAGTGGCTTAAGCAAACTACATGGTTAAGCAAACCCTGCTCTGGATCACATCCTTAGCAACTAGACATCTAGCTACAGCTATTAAATCCTAAGGTTTACAATTTGATCTCTATCCCATACAAATTTGCCAGGGTCTTCCCTCACGAATCTTTCAATCTATAGTAATTTCACTACACTGTGGGTTTAGCAATTATCCAAATAATTGACAAAGGCAAGAAGGGGTGAACAACAGGATGGGCCTCCCAGCACCTCCTGCAGCAGCACCTGGACTGGATTCTAAATTCCTCTTTCCAGAAAGAAGCTGCACCCTAGCCCAGATTCAGCTGAAAGCCACAGCTGCCAAGAGGCAGTCGGAGCGCTGGGCGCCTCTCTGCACACCCAGGAAACCCAAGGAGGACTTCATCAAGCCAAGCGGATGCCTCACTCAGAGCCCCATGATCCCTGACCCCTGACCCCACAGTGACCTGGAAATGCCGGGTAATGCCAGAAGCAGCGCTTTCCAATTCTGAAGGCCCTCAAAATGCTTGCTCAGCCCATCTTCCTCCTTTCCTGGGGCGTGGGAGTGGTGGGAAGATGAGAGGCAGAAAGACGAGGACATCATCAGAAGGTTTTTCCTTACTGGAAAATGAGAGGAAATCCTCTTCCACCGCTTAAAAATCAAAAGGGGCTGCCCATCTTCCTCTGGCAGGGGTCTCCCATCATCCCCCGCGAGGCCTTCCCATTATCCCCTGCGGGGCTTTCCCATCATCCACAGAGGCCCTTCCCATAATCCCCAAGCGGGAAGTTCGTGCAAGTGCCGCTCTGCAGGGAGGAGCGAGGGCCGAGGGGAACGCCCTCAGGAGAGTGGAGGGCAACAGTGGCCGCGGTTCCTCTGCACTTCGTTTCTTCAGTAAGAAATGATCTTCTTGTCGTTCTTACGTAGAAATGGAGCGATCCATTTCCTTTTACCCATTAACCCCTTCAAAAAGATGAAAAACAGTCCCAGGCCGGCCATGGTTGATCTCTGCAGAGGGGCTGGTCAGGGTGCCTTCTGCTTCCTGGTGGGATGGCCAAGGCCAGGGAAACTGTGGAAACCACCCTGGGGCTGCCTTCTGTATTTTCCACAACCTTCCAGGCCCACCTCCCAGCTGGAGGCCCTGCAGCTTGGCAGTTGCCATGGCGACTGAGTCCCTAAGAGTGTCTCTTCTGAGCTCTCCTGGACAGTGTGGAGAAAAGGCCTTAAGAACTGAGGGGCTTCGGTAAAATGCAAACAGATTTTTTTTGAAGTTTTGTAGGCACTGTTCAGATAAAAAGCAGGGACTTTCAACAAAATGAGTTCAGGCCTATTTTAACTATAGAACTATGAGGTTGTTTATTAGAATAATTGTACTCTGGTAAATTTACCAATTTCATATATATGCATATTAATAAACAAATATATTAGCGTATATAGATAGAAAAAGTTCTATCTACATGTACAATTGAAAACTTTTTAAAACAGTGTTAGTAGTATCACATATTAGCATTTAGAGGATAGAGACAGACCCGGGATTGGAGCCCTAGCTCCATATACTTCTTTCTGAAGTCAGTCTACTCATCTGTAAAATGGGCTGTTGTGAGGTCAAAATTAGATATTCATAATGAGAGTAGCACAGTGCCTAGCACACAGTAAAGCACTTAGTAAATGGGAGCTATTACTATTAATTGTACTGTTGTTAATCTTATAATAGGTTAAGCACCTTTTGGCTATCAGTATGTTTGGGGGAGAATTTTAACTCATTTGTCTTAATCGTTTTCAGTAGAGGTTTTTTCTTGAAAAGAATCAAACTGCCAAAGATGATTCAGTCAGATAGTTGTTTGTGACAATCAGAAGTTAGTCTGTGATGAACAGATTAGTTTTAATGCTCATGTTCATTAGCACTAATATACATAAGGGTGGGGAGAGACTGAAGCTTCTGGATATATATAGACAGGTAGATTCTTAAGTGTAAGTAGGTATTTGAACTGTTTGTGGATTATGTCTCATAAAGCTGGCACCCAGCAAGGAGGAAAATGCCAGATACACACATGCCCATACCTGAGGTATGTAGGTCAGTGGAAGGCTATTGAAACACAGCTGTCAAGAGAGAAATGTAAATTATTTTTCACCCAGGAAGTGAGATTATTCCGTAATGTATCATAACCAGTAGGGGAAATAGTTTAGTGGACACCTGTGTGGAGACAAGAGATGTCAGAAAATTGGATAGACTAAAATTTCACGTTGGGTAGCAACTCAAGGACATAGCTCAGTGCTTGGCACATAGTAAGTGCTCAACCAACACAGGTTTATCAAATTGAGTGTTAGATATTATCTTGCAACAGAGCTGTGCTTTATGCAGCATTAGGAAAAGAGAAAAAAGTGATGTGAATTTTTTTTTTCTTTTTCTTGTTTTTTTAATTCTTCTTAACACACTCCATTTTCCTAGGGCTTGCTCAGGATATCAGTTGCTTAACTACATCTAAGTGTCTTCTAGGTAGAGTACTAGGGGATTACAAAGAAATGAGAAATTACAGACCCATTTGGGGGCAAATTCTACATAAATCTACACTGTTTAAAAAAAATTACCAGGGCTGGGTGTGGGGGCTCACGCCTGTAATCCTAGCACTTTGGGAGGCCAAGGTGGGTGGATTGCCTGAGCTCAGGAGTTCAAGACCAGCTTGCCCAACGTGGTGAAACCCTGTCTCTACTAAAAATACAAAAAATTAGCTGGGCGTGGTAGCAGGCGCCTGTAATCCCAGCTACTCTGGAGGTTGAGGCAGGAGAATCGCTTGAACCTGGGAGGCAGACGTTGCAGTGAGCCGAGATCGCACCATTGCACTCCAGCCTGGGCAACAAGAGCGAAACTCTATTTCAAAAAAACAAAACAAAACAAAACCCAAAACTATTATGCCTTCTGGCTACATGTTAATCCTTCATTCCAAAGTGGAGGTCACACTTTCCTACTGGTGGATATGCAAGGTTGGTTCTAGTTTTGATATTGCAGATAGCCTCACTCTAACCAGCAGTTGTGGTGGGAGATCCTGTGCTACATGGGGCTGTAGTTTTCAAGATCTAAGGGTGGATCAGATTTTCTAGAAAAGGGACAGGGAAAGAGGTGGCATGCTGAACCACATGCTTATGATTTTCCCAGAATAAGGCTCCCCCTGCCCAACTTTTAGAAAGGTCATAATCAAATAAGATAATGAGGATGAAATGATTTGGAAGTGCTATAGAAATGTAACATGTATATTTAGCTCAGATTTTAAAATCTTTTAATTATTTAATATTTGATGCATACAAAAGAACACATATTCACATATGCCAGCAAAATAATACAGTGAACACCTGTGAACCCCCTGCCCAAAGTAAATAGATGAATGAGTGAATGAAATCAATATGAACATCTGAATGCATAGATCTTTGTCTACATCTCAAATTCAGCTCTTTGGATTGCAGCTTTATAGAATCAAGAAATTGCTGAGCCTAAACACATGTTGCTACATTGCCTCCAAGAATGGCCAGACCTATCCTCATTCTCACCAGAACAGAGTGTGTGACTCACTGCTCCCTCGCCTACTGTAAGTCATTTTTCTTCTTTGCTAATCTGATGGACAAGGCAGTGTCTCGTAGTGACTTTAGTTTGTATTAATATTTCCTCGATTCTTTGAGAAGATAAGCATTTTTCCCCAAATGCTGATTCTTCACCTATGATAACCCCTGTTAATTATTTAGATTAGTTTTTTGCAGGCCACCTTCATACATCTGTATATGTTATTTTCTGTTTCTGAAATGTGATGCCCATGTTTCTCTACCCGGTGAACAATTTGTCAACTTTAATACTTTACCGGATGTAACTTTCCTAGGGATGCTGTTTCTAACTGCTGCCAGCCCCTTCTTACCATCTCTCTGGTTGTGCTTCTGATGCATTTCCTACACAGTTGTAACGTGTTTCCAGGTCAGCCTCCCTAAGCACCTCCCAAGGCCTCCACCCCACAGTCTGGCACAAAACTTGACACATACCAGATACTCAACTTATTAAATATTACTGAATACTTTTAGAAAATTGGGAACATACAGTGAAGTATAATGAAGAAAATAAAGATAACCAATAATCTCACTTCCCAAAGATAATAACTACTACCATTTTGGTGTGAATCCTTTCACGCTTTTAAAATGCATATGTATGTCTATTTAATTGAAATCATTCTATTTGTCATTTACATTATCACATGTCATTATATGGTGAACATGTCAAAAAAATTTTTCCAAAGTGTTTTAAAGACAATAGTATTTCACCTTAAGGATATACCAAAATTATTATGTCACAAATGTTGAATAAGAGAATGAATGAAAATGTTTAATATAAAATTGAACAAGGTAGGGGGTATTACTTAAGGAAATTATGCTCCTTTTTTTTTTTTTTTTTTTTTTTTTTTTTTTT
>NW_012107474.1:3374788-3385912 GCF_000951045.1 Mandrillus leucophaeus | reverse complement strand
TGAGACAAGGTCTGGCTCTGTCATCCAGGCTGGAGTTCAGTGGCATGATCACAGCTCACTGCAGCCTCAACCTCCCAGGCTCAGGTGATCCTCCTGCCTCAGCCTCCCGAGTACCTGGGAATACAGGAGCCTGCCACCACACCTGGCTGATTTTTTGTATTTTTTTTAATAGAGACAGGGTTTTGCCATGTTGCACAGGCTCAAACTCCTGAGCTCAAGAGATCCACTCGCCTCAGCCTCCCAAAGTGCTAGAATTACAGGTGTGAACCACCACACCCAGTCTCCATTTTGTTTTTAAGAAAACAATGTTTCAGGTGTCTTTTCTCAGTATCTCATTCACTCATGTTTCTTGGGTGACTACCAGAATTTCCTCAGCTCTGGGTATTGTTGCTGTCCTCCTCTTGTGGCGCTGTCATACCTGCTTGTTTAAACTGCCTTTCTCCTCTCCTCAAGCCCATTTTTAATTATCTAGTTACTAGGACAAGCCTCTAAATAGTTGTGGAGCAAATATAGTTATCAGAAGAGCTAAATGAACCGTTTCCCTCTCCCTCTACAAAGAGGAAAGCCAGAAAGATTTTAAACTGGACTGGCAATTTTAGGTTTCCCAGAGCTGGCTTTGTGCTATCTAATCACTGAGGCCCTGCACCGGGAGGAACGAGACGGGGCCTCTGGCAACCACATCCGGGTGGTACTAGAGCAGCTCAGTGCTGTTATCTATGACCTCAGAACAAAGTCTCAGTTCAGGGGCCCTAAAAGACTTTCCCCATTGAACAAGAATGGAAATGTGAAAATATGTATTTATTAAACAAGATAAGATTGTTTCATTTAGAATGTGATTCACTAATGTATTTCTTTGATTACTTAGTTATCTTGGTATGTTCAGAATATTGTAGCTTTCTTTTTAGCAGTTCTTTATATTAATACATTTAACGAGGGTCCCAGAAGTGCACCAGGCTTTAGGATGGCTAGAAATGGGGAGATGGCCTGGTCATTTTGGGTCATCTTGGCCCTGGTCTCAGTTCCAAGGATGTGTCGGAAGAAAGAATAGGGGTGATAGCTTAGGAAACTCTCTGGAGTGAAGAGGCAGCTTGGTTTTCTTAGGTTGTTTTCTTCACCTTAATCCTGAACACCTTTTCAAGCTAACTGGCAGCAAGCTGGACATCGAGGTATGTGTTTAGTTCTAGAAACTTCTCTATGTGTGTCATGATATTTTCTTTTGTTACTATTTTAAGTCATGCACATATATGATATGTATTGTAATGTTGTAGAAGAAGTAAAATTTATACAGTAAAGGGAGAAAAAGGACCTAGAGATCAAGAACTCATCAGCCTCTGCCTGTGCCCAGCATTACCCTGCAAGACAGGCATCTCGCTCCCAAGTTCACTACCAGAATAAATGAATTAATTGACTCTAAAAGGGTTTTGAGAACAGTTTCAAGTTATTATTGCTTATGCTTCCTCCCCTATATTCCAGATCCCACAAAAAAGCCACTTCTTGGGCTGACCTTTATATCATCCATCTCAAACTCAACAAGGGCAAAACTGAACTTCTTTCCTACACACACCAGTTGCCCAAACCTTCTCTTTTCTTTATTTCCTTATCTTAATGAAGGGCCCACTTGCTACTGGTTTCCTAAGCCAGAATCTGAACATCATCAATGTCTGGGACCAGTTCTTTCCTTCCCTCTTCCCCAACCAATCTCCAAATCCTGGAGATTCTTCCTTCCAAATTGTTCCAAATCCATCTACTTTTTTCCATTCCCACTGCTTCTTCCTTAGTCAGGACACCATCATCTTCTGCCAAGAAGACACCAACAGCCCAGGTGGTCTCCCTGCCTTAGTCTCACTCTCTTCTAATCTATTTGTCACACTGACCGGAATAATCTTTTAAAACCATACATCTAATCATGTTGTTCTTCAGTTTAAAATCTTTCAGTAGTAAAGTCCAGACTCCCTCATTCGATTATTAGGCTCCGAATGACGTGACCACCAAGTCCCTCCCCAGCCTCTTCTCTTGCCTTATGTTCACACACTGTACTCTCTGCTCTGGCCATAATGACTTTCAGTTCCCCAAACCTAACTTTCTCTAGGATTGCTGGGCCTTTGCCCATGCTGTTCTCTGCTTGGAACACCTTCCACTCTTCTTTTGGGTAACTCGATGCCTTCTCCAGGTCTCACCTCAGCTGTCACTTACACAACAGGCTTATCCCCAACCTTGTCTGCAGCATCCTCCAGGTGACTGTGTCTCCCAGGTGGGTAGCCCCTGAAGTAACCCTCCACACTCCATCACTGTTGGGCAGTTGGAAGGCTGGAGAGGCATGATCCCCCAGAGTCAACCTAGATCCTTGTGGCTTCAGCCCCCAGCAGGTAGGGAGCCCACTAAGCTTCAGCTCTAGAGCAGAGACACAGACAAGGCTACTGGTGTGTGCAAAATATTGACTTGTGAAAATTACAGTATCCAAAACATGATTTTTTTCTAAAAGAGCTTTTTAAATTTTGTTTCTGAAAGTTAAAACCAGAAAATTTGTGACAGGTTAAGGATTTAAGGGGATTTTTCAGTTATGTGATGTGAGGCTCTCTGTAGTTTTGTACCAACTAGATTGTTCACTTCCTAAGAATGAGGACCTCTCCTATTCATCTTTGTAATAGGGACAGTGTCTTGCAGATGAAAACATTCAGTGACCCTACATTAAAGGAGAAGAAACTGGAACACAAATTGATTGAATGTTCCCCATGTGACAGATTTAATAAGGCTAATGTTGGTGAAGTGGAGGCTGCGCAGGCAGTAAGAGGATTCTCTTGTCTACTTGGAAGGTGAACATGAGCTCTGGCATCCCAGGCCTGGTTCAATGTTGATACCCCTGAATTGAAAGTGGCATTTCTGTGTACTCTTACAGATGTTCCTTCATTTGCCATCAGAAAGATAGCTGCGAAGTGATATATAGTAACTTTGGAGGCATATTTTATTTTTAAACCTCTATTAACTTTTTGTCAAATAATCAAAGCTTAACAGGATGTATATTAAAGATGGTGGGAGGGAATCAAACTTCATTTTTAGAGAAAAACAGCAAATCAAAACAAACTGATGCAAGGGACTTTGTGGCTCTCTCCTTCCTTCAGCTCCTGATATGAGTCCTAGATTGATTACATATTCATACTGATTAGCTGTGCTTTCCAATAATTAGAGCAGCCATAAGCATTTGTACACTAATTTACAGTTCCTAAAGCATCCTTAGGAATATTAGCATAAATGTTTATTGAATGTCTCCTGTGTGCCAGGCATGATTCTATACATGATAAGGATTCACTGATGAATAAAACCAGTTAAAAAATGTCTGCTTTCATGGTGCCTACATTCTAACACCTTACTTTCCCCGTTCATCCATACATCAACCCCACAGAGTCACACTAGGAAAACTGGAGTTCAGGAGAGTAAATTGACTTTCACAGGGTCCCAAAAGAGTAAGTTTGGGGTCAGAATTTTAACCCGTCACTCCAGATTCCAAGTCTCATGCTTTTTTTTTTTTTTTTTTTTTTTTTTTTTTTGCTAGCTCAGTATTCACTGTGGAATCTTAGCTGATGCTCAAAAAGATAATCTCAAGTAATAGTCAGGAGAGAATATCATATTCAATAAGTTGCTTTTTTTTTTTTTTTTTGAGACAGACTGTCACTCTGTCACCCAGGCTGGAGTGCAGTGGCACAATCTCAGCTCACTGCCACCTCTGCCTCCTGGGTTCAAACAGTTCTCCTGTTTCAGCCTCCCAAGTAGCTGGGATTACAGGCACATGCTGCCACACCCAACTAATTTTTTGTATTTCAGTAGAGACAGGGTTTCATTGTGTTGGCCAGACTGGTCTTGAACTCCTGAGCTCAGGCAATCCACCTGCCTTGGCCTCCCAAAGTGCTAGGATTACTGGCGTGAGCCACCACACCCAGCTCAATAAGTTGCTTTTATTATTGAGTTGCATAAGTCTTTTTTAGAAATGATTTCAGTTATAAGAGTTAAATACTAATGGTCTTAATCATAAGAGTTAAAACTGTAAATTAACTGGAAAAGAGCAGCTGCCTGGAGGAACCCAGGGCATGTGCCTTCTGATGGCCACAGTGAGTGCTGAGGTCTTCAGTGTAGGCTGTGAGGGGACTGGCTGCCTAAACTGCCAGCCACTGGTGAGGAGGGTAGATTAAGCTGATGGAGCAGAAAGTCTCACCATCCAAAGCCATCCTTTCCCAGACTCCATGTCTGGTGGGAATAGATAGGCAATCCATGAAAGACTACTGAAGTGTGTGTCTTAGTCCATTTGGGTTGCTATAAAGGAATCCTCGAGGCTGGGTAATTTATAAAGAAGAGAGGTTTATTTAGTTCATGTTTCTGCACGCTGAACAAGAAGCATGGCACCAGCACCTATTTCTTGCGAAGGCCTCAGGAAGCTTCCATTCTTGGTGAAAGGCGAAGTGGAGCAGGCCTCACACAGTGAGAGGGGAAGGAAGAGAGAGAGCATGGAGAGAGGTGCCAGGCTCCTTCTAATCAGTTCTCACAGGGACCGATACAGTGAGAACTCACTACTGAGAGGATAGCACCAAACCATTCCTGAGGGATCTTCCCCCATGACCCAGACACCTCCCACTAGGTCCCACTTCCAACGGTGGGGGTCAAGTTTCGACATGAGATTTGGAGGGGACAAATACCCAAACAATATCAGTTTGATAAAGAGGATATGAGTAATTTCATTCTTCCATCAGTGTTGAAAAGTACCATGTCCATAAATCATCAAATGCTGGCCTAGAGGGAACTTTAAAGAACAGCCCCTTAATTTCAGCCACGTAGTTTACCAAACTAGAGCTGGACTGGAGACCATGCCTTTTTGTTTTTTTTTGTTTTTTTTTTGAGGTGGAGTCTCACTGTCACCCAGGCTGGAGTGCAATGGTGCCATCTCAGCTCTCTGCAAACTCCGCCTCCCGGGTTCAAGCAATTATTCTGCCTCAGCCTCCCCAGTAGCTATGATTACAGGTGCCCACCACCACACCTGGCTAATTTTTGTATTTTCAGTAGAGACAGGGTTTCACCCTGTTGGCCAGGCTGGTCTCGAATTCCTGACCTCAGATGATCCCCCCGCCTCAGCCTCCCAAAGTGCTGGGATTACAGGCGTGAGCCACCATGGCCAGCCTAAGAGTATGCCTTTTTAAAGACCCCATAAAAATTTTCCAACTTGCTTATCTCATGTATCTGCACTAGCTCAATTGCGAGAATGACTTCTGAGTTGATGGGCCAGTTTCCTGTTCCCACATACCTGACCTCATTCTACCTATAGGCATAAAATCAAGAGGAATTTACAACAGATGGGCTCAGGCAACAAGTTAGCCCCAGAGTGGAGCTCAGCTACAGAGGAATGCTTCACTGAAAGAACTATTAAGTCCCTGAATTCGATTCAAGACTTTATCAAGTCCTACTTCAGTTAGGATCCAGTTTACTCCCCAAAGACCCATGAGTACTCTCTCAGTTACTATTTCCCTTGCCACACATATAGAAGAAAAGCAAGAAAGTTACTCTGCTGGGAAACACTGCCAAGGGGTCTTAGAAGCAAGAAAATTTGCCTATTTTATACAGGTAGTTTAAAGAGAACCACCCTTATAAATGGGTGTTTGTCCCCTTATTATTTCAGGATACTTGCAAAGCTCCTCTCCTCCAAATATGTCTCTAATTCAAGTATCACAGTGTCTAAAATTCTACCAGTAAAATGCCATTACCTAAATTAAGCACAGCCTTCTGTCTTTATGTTGATATTTCTTTAAATATCATGCCTATAGTTTTAAAATGAAATGATACTAAAGGTATATAACAACAAACAGCTGAACCTGGCTTTATCCCTTCAACTCCTCTGTCTCATTCCCCAACCGTTTTCTACTCTTTTACCCATTTCTTTTGGTAGTTCCCTGTATTTCTAAATAGTATAAGTAAAGTATGATTTTTATGTCCAATTTTAAAGGTTTTCTACGGACCTCTTCTTTTAGAGACGACATCTAGTTATCTTACATCCCTTGCCACTTCCCCTGACACTGTAGGACTGACAGGTCTATCCCAGCCAGGGTGACTCAGTCATTGTTTTTCATGGCCACTGCCTGTTCTTTATGATCAAGGAGGAGAATGCTTTGGAGGAAACAGAGCTTTCATACGTTAATAGGAAGTGAGTCAAAAGTACTGCAACTGAAAGTGTGGCATGGGGTAGGGAGCATGGCCAGTCTCCTCGCTGGGCTCCTGGAAGTGTGGCATGGGGTAGGGAGCATGGCCAGTCTCCTCGCTGGGGTCCTATAGGACTGGGAACGCCTACGCCTTCACACCTAATTATGTTTGCTGGATTGCGTTATAGTTCTTCAGTGTGTGGACTTTTGTCAGTTTTATATCTGTAGGCCGGGCACGATGCCTGGAATACAGAGCATGCTTAATAATGAGAGGCTTTTCATTGTATTTCTTATCAACAACACTCGTAACTGAACATAAATCACCCTTCCTCGCCGGTCAGTGCACTATACAGCTAGAATTCTTGCTTTTTGATCAGTGGAGATAAAATGAATTTCTTTTCTCCATGTTAAGTAATCAGGTTCTGATTTTCCCTTTTCTTTCTCTCTGATAGTGTTTAATGCTCTAATGCTTTCTAAGCATGAGGCATTTTCCTGAGCTCTGAAGCCTAGTATCCTCAAAGCCCCGTTCAGGGAAACCTCAGTTCCTTGTCAGTCAAGGCCTGTCACTGGCTTTGCCTTGGCCTTCTCTGGGAGAATGTCTGCTCCTTAAGTTGATGGTATACATACTATGATCTTGGTGAAACAGAGTGAAGACAGCCTATGCAACTTAGGAAGATCATCAAGCAATCTAGGATAAGCATTACGGGAATCCTAGAAGGAGCAAAGAAAGAAAAGGAAGAGAAAGCTTATTTAAATAAATAATGACAGAAACTTCCAAAATCTGTAAAGGGAAATGAATGTCCAGATCCATGAGTCCCAAAGAGCCACAAATAGACTAAATATAATGAGATTTCACCAAGATACATTATAATCAAATTCTCAAAACTTAAAGAAGCAATTTTGAAAGCAGCAGGAGAAAAGCAACTTGTCACACATAGAAAACCCATAAGACTGTCAATAGGTTTCTCCGCATAGCCCTTGAAGGCCAGGAGGGAGTGGGATGATATATTCAGAGTGTTGAAAGAAAACAACCAACCAAGAATATTATACTAGGCAAGGCTCTCCTATAGAAATGGAGAGAGAAAGACTTTCCCAGACAAAAGCTCTGGCAGTTCATCACCACTAGGCCACCTTACAAGATCTGCTAGAAGGAGTTATTCCAGTTGAAATGAAAGGACGCTAACATTATGAAAACATATAAAAGTAGAAAACTCGCTGTAAAAGTAAAAATGTAGTCAAATTCAGAATAATACTACAGTGGTGGTGTGTAAATCACTTTTAACTCTAGTATAAAAGTTAAAAGACAAAGGTATTAAAAATAATTGTAGCTACAATAATTTGTAAGTGCATACACAATACATAAAAGATGTAAATTGTGATATCAGTAACATAAAATATGTTGAGGTGGGGAGAAATTGAAGTGTAGGATTTCTGTAGGCAGCTAACGTTTTATTACTGGAGTGCAGTGGTGTAATCTCAGCTCACTGCAACCTCTGCCTCCTGGGTTCAAGCAGTTCCCCTGCCTCAGCCTCCCAAGTAGCTGGGACTACAGGCACATGCCACCACGCCCAGCTAATTTTTTGTATTTTAGTAGAGACGGGGTTTCACCATGTTGGCCAGGATGGTCTCGATCTCCTGACCACATATCTGCCCGCCTCGGCCTCCCAAAGTGCTGAGATTACAGGCAAGAGCCACAGCGCCTGGCCTAAAATGTTTTATACAAGCATCATAGTGACCACAAAACAAAAACCTGTAGTAGAGTTACAAAATGTAAAGAGAAAGGAATGAAAGCATACCATTACAAAAATCATCAGATCAGAAAGGAAGATAGTAAGGGAGTAAGAAAACAATAAAGAAACTACAAACAGCCAGAAAGCAATTTTTTAAATGGCAGTAGTCTTTATCTATCAATAATTACTTTAATGTAAATGAATTAAATTCTGCAATCAAAAGACAGAAGTGTCTGAATGGATATTAAAAAAAATCTATGTGCTGCCTGCAGGAGACTCAGCTTTAAGGATATACATAGGCTGAAAGTCAAGGCATGGGAAAAGATATTCCATGCAAATGGTAACCAAATGAAGAGCAAAAAAGATACTTATATCAGACAAAACAGACTTTAAGTCAACAACTTCATAAGAGTCACTATATAGTGAGAAAGAGATAAATTCATCAAGAGGATATAACAATTATAAATGTATATGCACCCAACATCAGAGTACCTAAATATTTTTTAACATAACTCAAGAGAGAAATAGCAATACGTAATAGCAGGGTACTTCAGTACCCCATTTTCATCAATGAATAGATGACCCGGACAGAAGACGAATAAGGAAACACTGCACCTGAACAACACTCTAGAGCAAATGGACCTAGCAGACATATAGAACACTCCTTCCACCAGCAGCTGAATGCACATTTACATGTACACAGAACATTCTCTAGGCTAGATCATATGTTAGGCCACAAAACAAGTTTTAACAAATTTAAGAAGATTAAAATATCAAGTATCTTTTCTGACCACAATAGTATGAACTAGAAATCAGTAACAGGAGGAAAATTGGAAAATTCACAAATATGCAGAAATTAAATACACAGCTGAACAACCAGTGGGGTCAAAGAAGATATCAAAAGGGAAATCAGAAAATTCCTCGAGACAAATGAAAATGGAAACAACATACCAACACTTATGGGATGCAGCAAAAGCAGTACTAGAGGGAAGTTTATAAAGAAAATGTGGTGTATATCTATATGTACACAATGGAATACTATTTAGCCTTAAAAAAGAAGGATTTCATGTCATTTGCAACAACATGGATGAACCTGGAGTACATTACACTAAGTGAAATAAGCCAGGTACAGAAAAACAAATATAGGCCAGGCATGGTAGATCACGTCTCTACTGCCAGCACTTTGGGAGGCTGAGGCAGGAAGATTTCTTGAGCCTGGGAGTTCAAGACCAGCCTTGGCAACATATCAAGACCCCATCTCTACAAAATTTTAAAAATTAGCTGGGCATGGTGGCATGGGCCTGTAGTCTCAGATACTCAGGAGGCTGAGGTGGGAGGATCCCTTGGGCCTGGGAGATCAAGGCTGCAGTGAGCCTTGACCACTGCACTCAGCCACTGCCCTCCAACCTGGGCAACAGAACAAGACCGTGTCTCAAAACAAACCAGCCAACAAAAAAAACTAACAAAAAAAGAAGAATATGCATGACCTCACTTATTTGTGAAATCTGAAAAACTTGAACTCAGAGAAGTAGAGCATATAATAATGGTGGTTACCAGGGGTATAGTAGGTAACTATAGTGGGAGAAATGGGGAGTTGCTGGCCAAAGAGTACAAAGTTTCACTTAGGAAAGATGAGTAAGTTCTAGAGAGTTAATGTACAGCTCTAATGTATAGTTAGTAATAATACATTGTATACTTGAAATTTGCAAGAAGAATAGATCTTAAATATTCTCACCACCAAAACAAAAATAATGTGAGGTGATTGGATATACTAGCTTGACTGTCGCAATAATTTTATAATGTATTCATATATCAAAACATCACATCATAGACTATAAATTATGTAATTTTTGTTATATGTCAGTAAAGCTGGGTGGGGGAGGGGAGGGTGGGAAGAAGCTGTCTCAATGTGATGGCCGAGGTGTCCTATATATCCTGAGCTCATATTATTGCCTTTCAAATGTAAAAGCTGTAGGTGATGGGATGTCCCAAAGGTTTTAAAATCAGGAATGTCAAGATCAGATTTTGCTTTAGGAGGGCAATTTGAGGCAACTTAAAGAGTGGATTGCAGGAGATAGAACTTGGAAGTGAGAACACCGTCGCACAAGTGCAGTGAGAGAGGAGTAGCCTGAGCGGAACCAGTGGCAAGGGCCTGGGCTGCGGAGACCATTGGAGAGAGGGATGGGAGCCACACTGGGCTATCACCGGGAATGGAGAGCTAGAGAGGAGAAAGAACTGGCAGAGGGGGCCAGCGGAGAGAAAGGTCCGAAGAAAACCTAGCCAAAAAGAGAAGGCTGGAGCCCTGGGCCATCTGGCTTGTGGAATGAGGGGCCCGCAGGCTTCCTGTGGCTGAACCCTGGTGGCAGAGAGGTGGGCAGGTCTTCTTTCTGCCTGCAGAAGGCTTCTCAAATGCCTAACAAAGTCACGGATTTCACGCAGCCCAGCTCAGCCAAGAGAGACACAGATATCAGAGTGTTCTAGAAACAAAGCAGGGCCCCAGGGGGAAACTGCGAGGCCTAGCAGGGCAGGGAAGCCGAACACAGGGAAGAATGCCTTCTCCTTTCTCCAGAGGGAAGCTCAACGGGCCTGGGGGAGGTCCAAGGGGCACTGGCCTGTTGGGACATTTACAGCCAGGCCTGGGGTTGGTTTTATCCTTAAGCATTGTTTTATCCAGGGGCAGGCTTTTTCCCGGAAAATTTCCCCTCTGCCTCACTTTGCTCTTCCCCAGGAGTGGGCTGGGAGCCCCCTCTGCTCTGAAGCCATGCCGGGGGTCCACTCTGTGGGTGTTCGGCAGTAGCTTCTGGGGGACTGGCCAGGCGCCTCCCTGGGGCTGCCTAGGGAGAAGAGTTGTTTCTGGGGTGACGTAGAGCCTGTGTGCCAGGGCACTGGCCAGCAAGGGTAAGAACCCGGCGGGCTCCCCCAGCCTAACAGGGAGCCGCCTCTGTCACGTGCCTGCGAGGTGGGACACAAGCTGGCTTACAAGTTGGTTCGACATAGCCAAATCCGCGTGCCACATTTCCACGCTATAGAGTGCTGGTCTTCATGATTGTGCCCCTTGACATGACACAATAGGAATAAAAGCCGGGAGGCCAAGGAAAGGCCCTCTTTGGGGGTGGGGGCGCGGCGGCATGTGACCCTCGCCGCTGTGGGGAAGACCCGCCTTCAGGACGGAGCGCCAGCGGTGCAGAGGCCGCCTGGGACTGCCCGGAGGCCGGTGG
>NW_012107474.1:3361427-3374388 GCF_000951045.1 Mandrillus leucophaeus | reverse complement strand
CTCAGCACCTGCGGCTGCCGCAGGGAGCCGGGCGCGGGGCCCTGCGCACTCGGAGCTCGGCTCCTTTCCTCCTTCCTTTTCTTTTTTTGGGGGGTAAGTCGGGGCTGGTTTGGATGTTTTCGGAGAGCTGGGGACGGTCTCAAGCTGTTTTCGCGGAGGGAAGTCTTTGAAATACGACATCTAGAAGAGTAGCCCTAGGCGACAATGCCGGGCGTTCCCGGACCGGGGCAACGCTGGGATTCCGGGGAAGTGGAGGCAGAGGGAGCGGGCACGGGGCCAGTAGCCGCCCCACGGAGTCCCCGGCAGGGGCGAGCTTAGCTGTCCTGCCGGGTCCCCTGCCCACCCCGGCCCGGGCCGCGGTGACAGCTGAGGGTCCAGAGAGCCGGCAGGAGGGGACCCTGCGCATTGTCTGCCGCGATGGGGACGTGGGCGTGCCCGCGGAATTCACCTCCTCCGGGGACCAGCCGCCCAGGGAGGAGCCGGCACAGAACGCTGGCTCGGAGCGCCGGCACCCTGGGCCTTTGCGTTGTCTGTCGGCTGAGCAGCTGGTTCCCGGAGCCCGTGGGCCTCCTGGCCAATGCGAGTGACAGCGACCTTCTGGGTTTATAATAAAGGGCTTGACGCGCCGCAAAGTCCCCTAGCCGCTGGCCACCTGCCTTCCAGCCCTTACGGCCCACGCTGCGATCCTGGTGACCGAGAAGGTACGTACAGTCTAAGGATTTGCATTTGAACGAAGGGTACTGGCCAAGCCCCTTACCACTCCCACTCCCCGCCAACACCCCAGCCCGCGGCCCCAGTTTTGAATCTCCAAAGGAGGAATTGCTAAAACCTGCGCTTTCCTGGTCTCCCTTAGCTTTTTGCCTGGAAGGTGCCTGCCTGCCTGCCGGCCTTTGAACTTAAATTGTCTGAAGTTGTGTAAGTGAATACATATTTTAGACTCCCCCCCCGGTGTTTCTTTATTAATCCCCTTTTAGAGCAAGCTTGAAAACCTCTGGCTCCAGACCTGTAATTCACCAAGTCATTTTGAAACTGCATTTACACGTTCTGTTTCATGCAGCCCACCTGTGATGGTCTGTTTGTTGGGGGTTGGGGGCAGGTGGTGCAAATGGAATTCAGGTTCCTTGTACTTCAGCCAAGGGGAAAGATAGTGACCATTTCATTCATCTTTAATATGGAAAGCGCCTTTAAAAGCAAAAAGCCATAGAAAGAGCACACTCTGGACAGGAAGTTGTATTCTATCTCTTAATTTAAAAAAAGTAAAAGAAAAATGCATGAAAACTTTTGTTTTGCATTTCTCACCCATCTTTGCCTGTAAAGTGAGACCCAGTTTTAAAAAAAAAAGTCACGAAGTAGATTATTTAAAGTAGCTATAGGGCCACTTTGATTACGTGTAATGGCACCTCAGCCCTAAAAAGACTGTTGAACCTTACTCCTGCTATTGCTCACTTCCTATCCCCATTATTTGAGCCTCTTCAGATTACTTGGAACCTTCTAGGCAGCACAGATCTCAAGTGGGTAGGTCTGGGAGTGGAGCTTGTGAATGTATCTTTCCCTCAGCTCATTCTGTTTTACAGTTGCCTAGGGTGGGTTTGTTTTTTCAAGAGATGGGTATAAAACCATGTGTCTTTCAGGGTTTTTTCTTTTTTTTTTTTAACTTTCAGTTTCAGGGGTACATGTACAGGTTTTACAGGTTGTAATAAAGGTGCTCTAGTGGGCTGTTTCCTCAGTTACTATCTTTTTTATTTTTTTAAGACAGGGTCTCGCTGTGTTGCCCAGGCTGGAGTGTGGTGGTGCAATCTCAGCTCACTGCAACCTGCGCCTCCTGGGTTCAAGTGATTTTCATGCCTCAGCCACCCGAGTAGCTGGGATTACAGGTTTGCACCACCATGCCCAGCTCATTTGTGTATTTTTGGTAGATACGGGGTTTCGCCATGTTGGCCACGCTGGTCTCGAACTCCTGGCCTCAAGTGATCTGCCTGCCTCTGCCTCCCAAAGTGCTGGGATTGCAGGCGTGAGCCACCGTGCCCAGCCTAAGTTGCTATCTTTGACAGTGCAATGAAACTGGACATTCTGCCGCTTTTCCTCCCTGGAATGGTAAGTTCCAGGGGCACCTGTAGAGAGTGACTTTTTAAAAAAAAAGTATCTCTTCTTTTTATGTACTTGGGCTGTGTGCCAAAAACTGGGTTTAAACCAAGTGATTTGTTCCCATTCTGCTGCCCTTTCTCTGCAGGGGATGGGCAGGAGGAAGAGTGGCTGGAGGGAGGAGGTGGCTCAGAGAAACAGGACAAACTGGAATCTGCCCCACTTATCCAGCTGACCCAGGCGAGCCGCCTAGCCTCATTTTTCTCCCTTGTGAAATGAACGCCCTGCCTCTTCAGGGTGGTCACGGGGCTCAAATGAGAGCGTGTCAGTCATGGTTCGTGCTTCCAGAGGTCTTGACCCACTGGAAATGAAGTGGTTTTCCGTGGTGCTGCACAGGCTAGGGAGGAAGGGCCTCATTAGGTGAGCTCTTTAACATCCCAAATGTAAAATCACTGTCTTTGCACATCTTAACTGCACTCACTATGAGAATTTATAGCACTGTTTTTTCACCCATTTTACAGGGAAAAGAATTCATCCTTGTTTTAAAAAGAAATCAAAGAGGTTTTTTTTTCCCTCTTGACTTGTCAGTGCTTTCTGGGCCTTTGATGTTGTTGTCACAGGTGTTATCAGAGTTGGAGGTTTTTGATTTATTTCGTAGATGGCAGTGGAATGTTTCCAGACACGCTGGACATGGAGAAGCGGCACTTGAGGGGAAGGTGTTTGCTTCTGACCATCTGTTTCCAGACACTGGTGAACCCAATTCTTTACTCTGAAGCTGTCATCACAAAGTCATTTCCCAGAGTAGATCCAGACCCAGACTGGAGCCCACCCATTTGGAGCAAAAGATTGCTTAAATCTAGAGGTTTGAGCAGACGTAGTTTTGAAGTCTTTGTGGCTGTTCATTCAACATGAGTTTCTTGAGCACGTGGTCTGTGCTGGGTTCTGGACAAGGAGATGGAAGTAGGACCTTGCCCTGCAGTCCTGGGCCTTCCTCTTTTGAATTTACAGTGAGGATAATATCAGCTAGTGTTTGTTGGGCATTTACTACATACCAGGCCACTTATCAAGTGCTTCCCATAGGTTATCTCATTGCGCGTTTATAACAACATAGATGCTATCATCCCCGTTGTTTAGCCTGGAAGGAGAGGGAGCAGAAAAGTTAAGTGACTTGCCTCAGCTTACACAGCCCAGGGTCAGCCTTGGAACAGGAGGTATTGAAGTGGGGTGAATCCCACCTGTTCAGGCCCTGGAGGACCTACCTAGGAGAAAGGTGTAGTTCTGACTGGAGCAGACAGAAGAGATGAGGGGCGGCTCCTGGGACGAAAGCTCAGCGGGGATTTTGAATCTTTTTGTAAAAGGTGGTATAAGGGAAAATCCTTGGAGAATGTGCATTTTTGGAAGCTCACTCTCGAGGGAGGCAAAAGTGAATGTGGGGAACTGATTGGCTTTGGAGGACACAGTGACTCAGGAATGTCATGAGTTTGATGTTGGCATGGGAGACCGGGCCTGCCTGCTGTGCTGGGCCCCCTCTCAGTTCTCAGGCCTCCTTCCCCATTCCTTCCTATATTGCTCTGCCTTCAGCCCTGAGTTCATAATCAGGTCATTTTCTATGACTTCTGAGGTGACCACAAAAGATGAAAATTGAAGAGGCAGACAGAAGCAAATTCATTCCTCCTTTGGATTCAAATGGCAAAGTCACAATTAAATAATTGGTTTGATCTGCCCTCTTGTCTAGGCCGACGTTTCTCTGTCACTATGGTTCAAAGGTGACCTGGCCCACAGGGGTGGAACTGAGCCAGTCCAGTGCCCTGGCATGCCCTGGTATCTGGGCACATAGCGTGGATGCTGGACACATGTTTGGTTTTGTGAATGGGTTGATCTCTAGATGCCTCCCAGATAGAGATGAGTTTCTTGGTTCCTTTTTATCCACCATCAGAACGTTGTTTGAAATTCATTTCAGGGTTCTCAGAACAAACCGCCTCGAGGGCAGATACTCCACCTCACTCCACCTCTTCCTAGTAACACTCGTGGTGGGGACCCCTGCTTGTACCAGATGTCCAGCTTTGATCAGGACGGGGTCCTGCTACTGTACATGTGTGTGGTTACTTCTGCCAGTAATGCTGAATGTGTGAATGTCAGGACACTGGACTCTGAATGCCTGTCCTCCTCCTCGTAGAGAGCAGAGCCACTGCCAGAAGGAAGGGGACAAGACCCAGCAGGACACCTTCTTTCCACGCTTTCCAGCCTGTGGGAGCAGCAGGGGCAGCAGAGAGGGAACCTGGAGCCGGGATTAATGACCCGTTTATGAAGCGTCTTATTCTGCGACCGAGGCTGTGTGGTCAGTGGCAACGTAAATGGCTCAACTCCCCGCTGGCATTCGCTTCATCATCTCGTTCTCCAGGGATCAGTGGTGAGTCCTGGCGGGGCAGACCCTTGGCATGGAGCTGTGTATAAGTGAGGGCTACTGTGCAGGTAGTTGTGTTACCCCAGTTTCATTATAAAACACATAAAACTTGAATCACTGACCTTGCCCATAACCGTTGAATTGCTTACTGGCAGTGGAAGCCATGACCCAGAACAGCGCTGAGGTGTCCTTTGCCCTTGGTACTGGCATTGTCAGATAGTGTTTGGGCTTCTGCGTGGTCTCCAGTGGTTTCTGGAAGAATCATGGTCCCTACAGAAAAGTGACCACAGACTACCAGCAGGGTTAGCAAACGACTGTGGTGAAATAAGCACATAACTTGTATGTAAGTTACACAACTCTGAGCTCAGATGAGTGGCCTCGCTGGGGCAGAACTTTCAGAGAGAAAAATGTTCTGGTGCAGCTCAGAGTGCCGCTTTCTGTTCAGAGAGCACCTCCCCTTGCGTATTGTGAGAATCCTCCTCTTAGGTGGCCTCATTAATTCCATTCTCCTTGAAGAAAACAGTTGACAAGCCCAGAGTCTGAAGCTGGCCTCCCTGGCCTCTAACTTGTCCTGCTGAACTCTTCTGGGAGAGGAAAAACTTTGCTTCTACCCTCGTAGGTTCTGTTTTGGGGGAACTGGGAATTAAACTGACAAAAGACAGACTAGCAAGATAAAAGACAGATTTCACCACTTACGTACAAGAGGTCATAGAAAAGTGTCCCTCAAAGGGGCATTTAGAATTCTGGGCTTATGCGCCGTCCTTCACAGGGGAACGGGAGTGGGAGAAGGGCACTTGTGGGCAAACAAATGGCTTTTTGGAAAGACAAGTGGGCCCTCAAGAGAACAGATGGGCGATGTGATAGTTTTGTGACCATTCCTGTTTCAGTGCAGTGTGGAGGCTTCTCATCTCCAGTGGTAAGAGTCCAACTTCCCTGGCTGCTTCTTGGGACAGAATTTATAGCAGGTGGATTCTTTTGAATTCTTTTGGGGAACTCTGCTTTTCAGTAGCTAAGAGAATTCAGGAACGCAAATGCCTTCTGCTCCAAATGATTTTGATGCCACAGCGGCGGATTCTGGGCCTATTCATCTCCTCCGCGCCAACCTCCTGGCGGCCCCTAGCCCTGCGCAGCTTCTCAGCCCTGCTGGTTGGTGGAGCATCCACAGGGTGTCTCAGGTTTGACTTGAGGGCATCTGTGTTCTTCAACCAGATTGCTTCTCTTCTTGACTCATTTCATGTCTGCTGTGAGTCTAGCCACAAGTGCCTGAACAATTTGGTTTTATTTAGTGAGTGTTTAGCTTCTTCATTTTGTAAGTTTATTTTGATATAATTTCAAACTCACGTAACTTACTAACATCTGTAAGAAGTTCCTGTAGAACCACTGTATGTCAAAGATTAACATTTAGCCTCATCTACTTCTCTCCCTGCCCCTCCACAGTGTGTGTGTATGTGTGTATGCATGTGTGTAGATGTATGTTTGTACACACACACTTTTCTGAACCACGTGAGAGTAAGTTGCAGACATCATACCCTTTTATTTGTAAATACTTCCGTGTGTATTTCCTATAAAGAAGACATTCTCTTATAAAACCACAAAACCACAGCAAAAAGATCAAAATCAGGAAATTTAACACTGATAAGATACTGTTATCTAATCCACGGTCCATGTTAAAAATGATATCAAATATCGTCAAATATCTGTGATAGCATTTCTTCTTCTGTTCAGGATCTAGTCAGGTTCATACACTGCATTTAATTATCCTATGGGTCTAGTCTCTTCATCTGGCACTGTTCCTCAGCCTTTTTTCATCTTTTCTGACCTTGACTTTTTTTCCTCCTTCTGAGACAATGGCCTTGTTATGTTTCAAGAGTTCAAGCCATTTATTTTATAGAATGTGCCACATTTTGACTTTGTCATTTCCTCATCCTCATGATTAGATTCAGATTATGTGTTTTTTACAGAAATCCCATAGAAATGAGGCAGCTTTCTCTTTACTGGAGAAGGAGTTACAGACATGGGAAGAGGGAGGGGAACTGGAAGGAACTGAGTGGGGCTGGATTGGAATGAAAGGTCTCGGGATAAACTGGTGACGGTCGATATAGAAATAGAGAAGGGTGTGTGTGTGCATGTGTGTGTGAATGCGTGTGTGTGTGTAAAATGCACCCTGCTGGGAGGTCCTGGGGACATTAATAGCACTAAAGTGAGCACACTTTGGTCTGGGATCTTGGTTTCTGCATGGCATCTCCCACTAAAAGGAGTCAGGAGTCCTCAGAGACCTGGCCAATGCCAGGACTGGGGCAGGGCAAGGAAAAGATGAGCCAGGAACATCTTGTGCCAGAAAATAAGGAAGTGCTTACAAAGGTACTCTGACTTGTCAAATCTAGGACAATCTGAGATTTACAATAAATGAGACTCATTGTGAATGATAGCCCATTGAATAGCATAAGACTCTGGTGAGTCCTACTGATGTAACTGAATAAGTAGGAGAAATGCACGCTCTCTGTACAGTGGACACTGGCTGCTAGGTGGAGCGGGGATGTGGAGCCACTGCAGGGTGCGCAGCGCAGGGACAGAACGCCAGTGGATGCACTCCGTGGGGCAGCAGCTTGAGGAACAGGATATCTGCATCATCTCAGAGCAGGTTTCCAGAAATTCCATATTCATTACTTAGAGGGAAACGTAGTCGTTTCACTGAGGAACGATGAGGCAGACAGCACTTTAACCAAGGACCAACGTCGGTGTCACTGCCGTCCTGCGCCTCCTGACAGGATACTCTGAACAGGACATGGCATCGCTTCTCTGTCTGGTTTCCTTGTTTCTGAAGTGAGGATGTCTTTAGACTCATTTCTGCACCAAATATCACTCAGTAATTCTCAAAAGCGTTTCTTTATTCCTTATTTGCATATGATTGAGGTAATAGCACTCAAACAAGGTGACAGATATTTTGCAGGAAGCCTCTCACCCTAAGCAGGCTGCCGTCCACCTGAGAACACGTGGTCTTCGAAAACACCTCTGAGGAGGCTCAGAGGGGCGCCCCCATCTGGGGCTGTCGTTGCTGAGACCTGCTTTCTTGCTAGAAACGTGGGATTTTTTGTATTGGTGGAAGCCAAGCATGCTGTAAGTAGTCATAACTGCAAAAAGTAAGCCGAACACTGAGGAGCAGATCGATTAGATCATTTTTTTATTGTATTTGTTTTATATTCATAAGTCTAAACGTAACACAAAACAAAAATGAAAGGATTAGATTAGCCTCCTGGGGCAGCTGTAACAAGGGACCACAAGTTGGGTGTCTTGAAACAACAGGAATTTACCCTCTCACATCCCTGGAGGTCAGAAGTCCAAAGTCAAAGCGTCAGCAGGGCCACCCTTCCTCTGCAGGCTCCGGGGACAGACCCTCCTTGCCTCTTCCAGCTCCTGCTGTTGCCGCAGTCCTTGGCTGGTGGCTGCATCGTGCCAGTCTCTGCCTACGTGGCCACATGGCCTCCCTTTCTGTCCATCTCTGAGTCTCTGCGTGACCTTCTGGTGAGGACACCAGTCATTGGAATTAGGGTTCACTCTATCTAATATGCCCTCACCTTAGCTAATCATGTCTACATGACCCTGTTTCCAAATAAGGTCACATTCTGAGGTTTTGGGTGGACATGAAATTATGGGGGATGATATTCAACCCAGTACAAAATGAATAAAAGGAAACAAATATCATCCAAAACATCTGCTTTATAAACGATAAAGAAAATGTAGATAGAATTATAAAATAAGAAAGGACTTCAGGAGGGCTATTTGGCTTCTGGGGGTTTGAGTCCATCCATGCTGCAGAGTGAAGCATCTGCCTACCCAGAGGCCAGGCGTGTCGGGGTGACCACCAGCAAGGCAGCGGCCCGAGTGTGGCTGCCGCGGTGTAGCAGTGGCCATGGGACCTGAAGTCAGACCTTTCAAAGAGGAAAGTCCAGCCTCTAGCCACTTCCTCCTCCATCTCCAAGCCCCAAGTCCTAAGTACAGAAGATGAAGAAAATGAAGGAGGAAAGACGAATTTGCAAATAGAAGCAGAGTTGGCCTGACACCAGCTAAATAAATATAGGGTTTTCCTCTTCAGTCTTTAGGAACATTCCAGTTTCCTGTGTAAATGGACCCTTTACCCAATTCTACAGGACGGCTTCTCAGGCCGGCTACACTGTGGCAGTGACTCTTCCCAAAGGGGCTCACTCATTAAGGCGTCTCCCTCCACACAAGGCTGAACTGAAGGTTCCAGAGGCATGTGCTGCCCCCTGTGTGCTCCTCAGTGTTCTCAGGGCATCTCTGGGTGTGTGCTGTGAGCGCCAGCCAGGAGTCATCCCGCAGAGGAAAGCAGGGGCCCAGAGCACATCCCCAGGGCCTGATCACCCAAGCAGCCCTGACCATCGGGAGTGCGGTGGATGTCGGGGCCCCAGCACTCTTCAGACCTCAGCCCGACAAAGGGAGACAGCCTTCCTTCTGGGCTGTCTGGGTGGTGAGTGGAGATGTGAGCCCACAGCCCATAGGGCAGAACTGCTCTTCTCAAAATCCTTCCTAGCTGGGTGATAGCACCTATAGAACTGGCGCTGTGGATGGAGAATCCTCAAGGGCGCAGGAGAGATGCTCCATGGACTTGTCTGAGACTGACTGGGGAGGTACTGGAGGGAACTTGGCCTGAGAACTTTGTTCACACGTTTTGAGGACATTGGAGAAGGAAACCCTATACTCCAATGAGGGCTGATCAGGGTCACCCATCAGCCTTACTTGCCCTAGTCAGCTGAAGCAGGTGGGGTGGAAGTGACCAGTTTGTCAGGCTGTGGGCTGGACAAGTGAGCATTGAGGGCCAGTAAAGCCCAGTGGCCTGGAATCTTCCTGCACCGGCAGTTGGAGGCGCGAGAGGCAGCGGTGGCCTAACAGAGAGCTTCATCCGAAGCGCTGAGACTTTCTTTCCTTGTCAGAAAGGATGGTTTTCAGAAACACGAGGACAGAGGCCTGGGCTTCTGGAGCAAATCCACTGTACCCACGTAGCCTTTGTTCTTTGGGCTTTGGGATAAACGACATGCTCGTCTTTTAGAGTTTCACTTTTTTCCCATTTGGCCCTTGCCATGGGCTTGGAGAGGAAGAAGTGAAGAAAGGCCATTGGAAGATGGTTCCCTGATGACGAAGAGAGCACTGGGGAATTTCTGTCTTCAGTCAGCAGGTATTCTGCAAGTTGGTTTGGTTTGGTTCGGTGCCTTCCCCTAAGGCACAGGCATTCCAAAGGTGGTGGTTTTGAGTCCCACAGAGCCACCAACCTTTCTTTCCCACCTGAAATATGGTCTTTTTTTTTTTTTTTTTTTTAAAGAAAAATCTGGAAGTATCTATTTGAACTCTACTTTAGCTGGTAACCAGAGAAGAAGGCAGCTCTGGGATCCTAGGATTTTAGTTACTCGTGGAAAGCTTCCCTCAGAGTAAATCACAACCTTAAAAATGTAGATGCGCAGCTGGGAGAAGCGACCCCTTATCCCAGGGCCTCCCGGAAACGCTGCCTGTCTTTGTCCTGTGTAGGACTCCGCCTTAGGTAATTATTGATTCAGGTTGTTGGTGGCACCATTTGAAGTCATTGGTCTTCCCAGGCCACAAACAGGACAGGTTCTCCAGGGGAGGGAGGTGTGCCTAGGACACAGAAGAGCTGCCACTCGCCTTCCGCTCCTGTCAAATACTTCTTTCTCCCAACACATTTTGTTGCCCCAAAAAGTATTTTTCTATGCGGTGGTTGAGACTCTTAGACTGAAGTTGCCCTTTGTCTTCTCTCTAAGGCACCTTCTTTTCTTCTTTCTTCCTCACACTCATGCTTACTCTTTTGGCTGCTTTTCTCCCAGCCAAACTGAGCGAGGGGCTTTGTGCCAGTGTTTCTGTCATTGGCCTATTGAGAGCCTGCCAGCGTCACTGACTTTTTCTCTTTGAGGGCTGTGAAATATTTATATGTCTGCCTTGCTTGTGTGCTTCTGAAAAGTTGCATAGAAACCAAAGAGCTAAAAATAAATATGATCTTAATTGCCCAGGATAGCAGGCTACGCAAGAAACTTGTGGTTAGTTTTGTTGTAAACTAAACATTTCATCGTCCTTGTTATTGCTTTGTAAACTCAAGTGTGCATCTTGAGTCCCAGGTTTCCCTTTGGTTATGGTTTTTTAAAATAAATGAATGTTTTTGATGTTGTGACGTAATAAGAAACATGCGTTTGGTCTCTGGCCCTGGCTCGTAGCACACAGCTCCTGAGTGCTGAGTATCTTTTTGTTTGCTAATGAGGTGACTATGGCTGGGGCTCCAGGACAGCCTCTTGGGGGACGGGTTGCCAGGGCAACCGATCACGTGATTAGAGGTTGGAACTCCACCTGTGGACCTCTGGGGAGGGGAGGGAGCCCGCAGAGGTGGAGTGGATCACCGGTGGCCGGTGATCTGCTGGATCGTGCCTGTGTAATGAGGCCTCTACAGACTTCCTCAAGGACAGGGTTTGGGGGGCTTGCAGGCTGCCGAGCACGGGGAGGTTCCCGGAGGGTGGAGTCCTGGGGAGGGCACAGCAGCTCCAAGCTGCCTGCCCCATCCCTCGCCCTGTGCGTCTCTTCATCTGTGTGTATTCTTTGTGACATCCTTTATAAAAACCAATAAATGTGTCTCCCTGAGTCCTGTGAGCTGCTCTGGCAAATTAATCAAACCTGAGGAGGGGTTCTTGGGAACCATGCTGAGAGCCAGTTGGTCGGAGGAGCGGGCCACAATCTGGGGCTTGCCGTTGGCATGTGAGCCGGGGCAGCCTCAGCCGGAGCCCCGCCCTGTGGGGGCTGATGCTGACTCCTGAAGGACAGCGTCAGAATTGAATTCAGTTAGAGGACACCTAGTGTCAGCTGGAGAATTGCTTTGTATATGGGGCAAACCCCTACACATATAGTGTGAGAAGTGTGGTGTGGTGTGCATGAGGGTAGGAAAAGCAGTCTGGTTTTTCCTGTCTCTTACGGTGTTTAGTTTCCATGTGGACAAAGCAAAAGTGGCAACATTTTTGAATGTTCCAATATTATAGTGACATAAGTAATATTGATAGTTGCTGTGGAACTGAATGAATAATACACAGCATAAGAACATTTCAGAACACAGTGACATGTATTCCTAACATAACTTCTGTTATTTCATGTCATCCTCTCCCACTGTTTTGTGTTTCAGGTACAGAGCCTTCATTTTTATTTTGACATTTCTGCTGTATGCAAGTTTTCACTTATCTCGAAAGCCTATCAGCATAGTTAAGGTAAGAATCATGAAAGCACTGCCTGTCGCCTCAGTAAGGAGTTGGTCACTTGAAGGGCGTGTGGGGCAGAGGGTGGGGATGGCAGCAGATATGCGGGAAAACAGATGATTTAGAAACAAGTTCTTCTGCTGCTTTGGCTTTGCAGTTTCCCTTTCCTAAAATTGACATTTTTTAAATGCTTTTTGGATTTATACTTTCAGAGGTCGTAGACTTTTAGTTCTATTAGTTGACAGTTCCAGAATCTGAAAGCTTAGCTAAATATTTATTTTATCTTGTGTGACTGTTCCTTCCAAATGTATCCAACCTTAAGTGGTTCCCCAAATTCCAGCTCTTCGTGCTATCCGACCCCAGGTCTGGCCGCGGAGGTGGCTCTCCGTTGTTCTTGGAACTCTGTGTTTTTGTTTTGATCCGACCCCAGGTCTGGCTGCGGAGGTGGCTCTCCGTTATTCTTGGAAAGCTGTGTTTTTGTCTGAGTGATGGGTGCGCAGGAAGTTGTTAAACAGGTGTTCCACTAGACTTTGAGAAAAGAAGATTAAAGCAGACAAGACTACATAAACACCAGTTATAACCTGGAGAAAAGCAGGAATAATTTTCTTACCCTCGTTGGGATTACGTCACCCTGCCTGTAGACCATCAGGGGCCTGAGAGGCATTTGAGTTTTTATCGTAGAAGGAATGAGGAAATCATCCACTGAAGGGGTGGCCTGCCCCTCCACACCTGTGGGCGTTTCTTGGATTTTCTCCCAGGCATCCACTGCCAGAGACAGTGCATTCACAGCCCGACGGCCCCTCGCTCACTCTCCAGGAGTTGGCAGGGACCCAGATCCAGGACTGCAATTCTGTAACCTTTGGAGCTGTGCTTCCTCCACTCCTGCCAGTGGCTGAGCCCTGGGTGGCTGCCCTCCGCAGCCCCGGTCGGCAGAGGCAACGCAGAGGCTGGTTCTTTTGTGACAGTCCTAGGTTTCCCACTCTCCAGCAGCTTTCAGGGGATGTTAAACATTCATTTACCCAAAAGATTCTAAAATTCCCCCTTGGCCCCTGGTAAGCAAGAAACTTCCATGCCTTTCAAGTTGTTGACTGTGGAAAATGTTTGCAGACCTTAAAAAATGTGGGTTTTAAGAGAAGAATATGAAAAGCGGCAGTGGGCCTTAAGAAACACTCATCTGCTTGACAAGAGACTGTCAAATCAGTACCGATAACCAGTCACT
>NW_012107474.1:3328134-3359898 GCF_000951045.1 Mandrillus leucophaeus | reverse complement strand
TATAAATCAGTGCCGATAACCAGTCATTATAAATCTGAATATTGCTGCTACTTGTCTTTCTGGTAGAGAAATACACAAACAGCTCAAGAAAATGGTAAATTATAAAGATGGAAGTACCTATTGAAGAGACTTGGTGAGCGCATTGGAGTTGAAGGATCTGGTGTAGTTGGGGAGCCTGCATGGGGTTTCAGGATTGGCCTGGAAAGGTTGGGTGTGGATTGTAGGGGAAGAAAAACAGCTTTGCAGGTGGGAGAACTGCCTTGAGTACTATGTGCAGGGGTGGGCATCCCCATGAAGCCACCACCTGACGGGCTGGGGGGGCAGATGTAGCGCGTAAGATGGGCTGGCCCTTGGGGGGATATTGTCAGCGGTCAAAGCTGTTGGGGTCCACCTGATGACCACGAGGGCCCCTGTGAGCCAGGAGCAAGTGGGAGCCCTGTCCCGGTCCCTCTCGCGGCTTCCCTGGTGGTCCATCTTAAAGCCCCTGCCCCAACTCTTGTGTGTGGTGCTGTCCAAGCCACTCAGGGCTTAGGGCTTCTGAGGAGGCAGCGTCAGGGTCAGCTCTTAGTTCAGTGTCATAAGTACCAGTATAAATAACTGCCGCTTACAGAGCCCCGGGGTATGACGAAGTGCCACACACATTACCCCGTGACCTTCACAGCAACCCTGTGAGTGCCCCTGTGAGGAAACTGAGGCTCGGGGCCTCGTTCCCCCAGGCAGGGCTGCTATGCACTGGAGAATTCCCTGTGGGTCAGGCTGCCTCCAGGGCCCCCGCTCTTCTTCTCTGTGCCTCAGGGTCTGTCCGGGTGTAATTACCTGAGTACACTCCCAGCATCACACTCGAGCCTCCTAAACTCACAGATTTCCCGAACTAGCAGCTGTGATGTGCCTGGGCATGGATTGGCTTGACGCTGAATCCCATGCGTTTCTTCACCTTTGAAGATAGATCAGAACATCACACCACATCAAAACTAAACTTTGCAGTGCCTTATGAAGCACCCATGTGCTTGAGCCCATGATATGAAAGGCGTCAATGAAACGGAAAGTGGCAGTGATTCTGTTGACCCACAAAACAGTTGAGTGATTATTTACAGCCGCATTTCCTAGAACATTGCAAACAAAACAAAAGCAAAATACATTTGCTTACCTGAAATCGAACCAGGAGCTGTGAATTAGAAAGTGATTCTCATTCTATTACGTCATTTATAGAATGACATGGCACAGCAGGTCACATTTAAGTTAGTCTGGAATGTTTAGATTACCTCTGATCACTGCTAATGAATTGTATTTTTCTCGATGATGATGATAAAACCAGGGCTGGGAGGATAGTGGTGTTATAAGTGCAATCCTGTCCATTCTACCTGCTGCTCCAGCTGTGGCCCAGCCTCAGGACTCAAGGCAAGCATCTGCCCAAGCTGGTAGACAGGTGGTTCTACACTCTCCCAGCAGAGATCTTAGTGGGAGCTCTTTTCTCCTGGGCTGGCCCAGAGCAGAAACCTGAAAGCAGAGGCTTCCCAGAGAAGCCTAAACTGCAGGGGTCCCTGCCAGGGGGATGGCAGCATTGATTTGAATGTGAGGGTGCCCACCCCTCTCTGGACACACAGGACTTAAAAGGAGAAAACTGGCCGGGCGCGGTGGCTCACGCCTGTAATCTCAGCACTTTGGGAGGCCACGGTGGGTGGATCACCTAAGGTCAGGAGTTCGAGACCAGCCTGGCCAACATAGTGAAACCCTATGTCTACTAAAAATACAAAAACAAATTAGCCGGGCATGGTGATGGGCGCCTATAATCCCAGCTACTGGGGAGGCTGAGGCAGGAGAATCGCTTGAACCCGGGAGGTGAAGGTTGCAGTGAGCTGAGACCACACCACTGCACTCCAGCCTGGGTGACATGAGTGAGACTCCATCTCAAAAAAATAAAATAAAAACAAATGGATTAAAGATATGAATGTAAAACACAAAAAGTAAAAATCCAAGAAGAAAATTATGTTTATCGTAGGAGTAAGTGTGAAGTTAGGAAACCCAAAGAAACAACGGGCAAGGGGGATGAACAGGCAGTTCACAGACATGGAATTCAGATTGCCAGGAAATGTGTGAATGGTGTTCAAGTCTGCTGGTATTCCAAATGCAGATTAAGGCAACAGTGTGCTCAATGGCTGGCACAGCATTGCCCAGAGCAGTAAGCCCTGTTCACTGGCCTTGAGGGGAGAGGACTTTTCATGCTTTCTTGATGGGATGTCGAGTGTTAGCACCTTTTGGTGACACCCAGTGAAATAAAAAATACTACAGCCTTCAGACATGCTTCTGGGAATTTCACCCTAAAAATAAAAGCACCTTACTTGGGAATGTCTTCATAAGCGTCTTTATGGCAGCTTTGTTTGTAGTGACCAAAAAAATGAAAAAGGAAAAAACCAATGCTGGGTATCGAGGGAACCCAATAAGCAGGCAAAAGTTTGAATAAATGGTGACAAGTCCATATTATGAAAAGAATTTATCAGAGGCAAACCAGTTGACTCAGAAACATTTCCAGGAGGCATTTTGAGTAAGAAGTTAACATGTGCATAAGGATGTATAGAATATTCCATTTTTGAGAAGTAAACAATGACCAAGAAGCTCCTCCATCTATTTCTGTATCCTTCATGCGTGGAGCGTTTGCGTGCCTGTGCCCGTGTGTGTATAATGCATTTCACGTGGCAACTGTGACTCATCGCGGGAGACTGGCTGTGGGCAGGTGCTGTCGTCCGTGGGGGAGAGCCTGTCTGGTCGCTCCTACTTTTGGTACCAAAACTTTAATTGCTCTTCCAGGACTTAGATAATGCTTTGGAGAATTCTTGTAGCCTTATAAAAGGAATGTGAAGGACTAGTTAGAATCAGTGCACCCACACAGCCTAACGAGCCACGTAAAGTTGACTAGACAGATCATCAAATGCAGATATGTATACACACACACACACACATACACCCTCTGTGCTGGCTAAAGGTGGAGTGAAACTGGCCTAACCCCACTGTTCTCCAGGGGGATTCAGTGAGGCCCGAATCCCCTGCTCTTGTCCTGTCCTCTCACTGTTGCCTTTCAGTGTCTCCTGCACCCCAGACCACCGGGTAATCTCCTCTATTGGAGGCCACGTACCTCCTGCAGAGAATGTGCCCTGTGGCTGTAGACTTAGGCAGTGGTGGGGCTGAGAACCCAGGGCGGGAACGAGTGGTTTCTCTTTGCAAAGTGGCTCAAATTCAGTGTGGAAAGAACGGAGCCTTGGTGGAATGCAGGCTAATGCAGTGAATGTTTGTGCCTAAATGACCGCGTGGGTCTCTGCAGGTGCAGGATGAGGAGTCCAGTCTTTTCTAGTGCCATGAAATTCCCGCTGCAGCTGCCTGCTGCTCCCTGGACGGGATTTCCTCTCGCTGCCAGTGGGAGGGGTGGGGAGGGCTGGAGGTGGCCAGGGAGTCTGTAGACAGAAGACGTTGCCAGCTCCCGGCCCCGCCGCCTTCCCCGCACACTTGTAGCGCTGTGACTCCCGGCCCTGCCGCCTTCCCCGCACACTCGTGGCGCTGTGACTCCCGGCTCTGCCACCTTCCACGCACACTCGTGGCGCTGTGACTCCCGGCCCTGCCGCCTTCCCCGCACACTTGTAGCGCTGTGACTCCTGGCGGTTCCCTGTGTTCTTCCACAAGATTGGCACTTTTCTTCTCCCACCCCCACCCTCCACCCATCTGCTGTTTATTTTTGTTGCTGCTCTGTGTGTTGCATGGACGCTTTAGCAGCCGCGACGCCTACGTGTTCACAGGGCCCACTCAGCCTCCCCGCCTCACATATCGTAAGTGTGGAGTTCAGTTGCCGCAGAGCCTTTTGCCTGATCAGTTTTTAATATCTACCTGATGTCGCGGGTTGATTGAGTTTGGAACTTGTTGAAAGGCACTTGTGTAAAAACGTGTGAAGAAAGCTGCCTTTATGAAAGCAGATGTTTCCCAAAGGACTTGACCCCCACCCCAAGTATTTCTGCAGGGATGGTGTGGCTGTGCAGAGGTGAGGGTGCCTCCATGAAGCACTTTGGTGAGAATTTGTTCACCTGGCGAGGGGTTTGCTTAACAATTCATCTTAACCTAATTAAGTTTGCATTGTCCCTCAAACACCAGGTTTGGGGGGTAAAACTCATAGAAATACTGAAATATAGCAACATTGTTGAAAACCTGTGGTTATGTAAATATCCTCAGAACCCTTTGTGCTGGAGTTATATGAAATCTCGATTGCTTTGGCAGCAGCCTTCCAACGGGGCTGCAGGGTGCAGGTGGAGGTGACCTTTCCAACAGCAAGGAGAAGGGCCGGAGAGGCACCTGGACTCACGGCAGCCCTTTCCTGAGCCCTTCCCAGGGGTGGAGGGCCAGAGAGGTGCGCTCCATTTATGGTTCATCTTTATAGCAACCCTGGGACACAGGCATTGTCATGCCAACTCCATAACTGATGACCAGGGAGTGTAAGTGACGTCACCAAGGTCAGAAGCCACAGAGGGGCACCAAGATCCCAGTTCAGGCCTGTCTGCCGCCGAAGCCTGTGTCCCTAACCAGGATGTGAGGCCCCCACTCATTACATAACAAAACTAGAAAAACTTGACTGCTTATTTATGGAAAAAAAGGAGCATTTCTAATCAGATATGTTTTCGGCAGGTGGTTCCTCCCAGAAATATGAAATCACAAAGGATATAAGATTCTGTTTTAAGCGGCGGCCTGCAGAATCTCTTTTTCCTTTCTTCTGTGCCAGGTTAATGTTAGAAACTTCAGCTTATCCCTGGGTTCTCCTTGGCTGGGGAGTGTCCTGTGCTCCTGTCCTAGCCGTGGCTTTCTTCAGTGAGAGGTGAATTGTGGCGATGCTTCGGCCTTTGGGTGTGGCCAGATTGGCTTCCGTGAGAGGCAGCAGGGAAAGGTGGGCAGAAACACCTGACTTCTGAAAGCACTGAGGAGGAAAAGTGTCTAACAAGGCGGCAGGTGAATGGAGAAAGGCCGCAGATACCAGCTTGATACAGAGAGGAAGGGCTGCAGGCACCCGCCCCGGGTCTCACGATCACACTCACAGCCCCTCACATCTACCTTGGGTGGAGAATTTAAAACACAAGCAGGAGCAGCCAGGGGGCCCCGAGCAGTCGGGGAGCAAATGAAAGCACTCTTCCCGACGTGCCAGGAGGTCAGCATGGCGCCTCCAGGGAGGACCAGCTCTGCCAAGGGAGCTGCTGGGCAGATGATGACTTTGCATTGTACAGTAGAGCCCTTGGCTACTTTTTTGGGACAGTGTTTAATTATAGCAGAACAGCCCAGTGATGACGACAGAGTCACATGACGGTGGAGCAGCTGCATCCCGTGTGCCATGCCAGGACTCAGTGACGTGGCCCACATGCTGCCAGCTATAAATCAGGGTGTGTAGCCTCGATTCAAAAGCCCTGGCCTTTTGAAGGTGGCTAGCCTTGTTGGCCACTCCCTCCTGAAGAGAGGGGGACAGGACTTCCGACTGCTGCCTGCCTGGTCACTGGGGTGGCTCCCTGCCCAGCGTTCTGTGCCCTGACCTGGAGCCAGCTTTGTGCACTGCCCTCCAGACCCCTGGCCTCTCTCAGGTTCCAGCTGACGAGGACACCCCTCTGGTATTATGGGCACTGAACGGGTACTCAGTCCCCCTAAGGGACACCCCTCTGACCACAAGGACCCCACTTTCCGCCATCACTCACGCCTGATGGGCCAGCTCCTTTGAGTCTTGACTAGTGCAGAGTGATCACTACAGAGACCCCCGAGAAGAGAGGCATGGGAGTGACAGAGGCCACCAGGGAGGGACGCACAGTCACAGAGCACATTGTGTCTTCCTCAGCTTCCCCCACAACGAGACAGGCCCCTGCCACATGTGGCGCTGTCTTGTAGGTGTTGTTCCTCTTCCCAAGGAGTGTACTGAGGAAAAGCCCACTCGGGCCCCTCTGCCTCCCGACAGATGAGCTTTCCTTTCTCCCCAGGGTTTGTTTCACAAGGGCCATGCCATCCTAAGCTCTGTGCAAAAGCCTGGAGTTCAGCGTCACAGGTCCCAGTGACTTCTGTAACTGGGCAGCAGCCTCGTCTGCAGAGGGGGAGACCGAGGCAGGGGCGGCAAGTAACATGTTCACACAGCCGGTAACCAAACCCCAGGGCCACGGCTTTCCCTTCCTCCCACCTCCCAGACAAGTGCCTCCAACCCTGGCCCTGCTTGCTGGTTCTGTGGCTAGTTTGGGGGGCGGGTGGTGCCCTGCCCCAGGGATATTTTTAAATTGAAGTATGATTTACACTTAGTAAAGTATACAGATCTTCAGTGTCCAGCTTGGCAGATCTGTACATGCCCATAGGGGTAGCCATCCCCTAGGTTAAGGGATGGACCCTTTCTAGCTCCCAGGCAGCTCCCCATCCCCTGTCCCACATTGTCCCCCTTTAGGTAACCGTGACTGTCACCTCTAGCCGTGTGGATTCGTTGTCCATCCTTGGACTTCGTATGAGTGGAATGCTGCAGTCCGTACTCTTTCGTGTCTGGCTTCTGCTTCATGTTATGTTTGTGAGGTTCATCCTCATTGTTGCTTGGACCTGTGACTTGTTCTTTTTCGTTGGTGTGTAGCATTCAGTTGTGTGAATCTAGGAAAATATACCCCTTCTGCCTTGTGGACAGGTGGTCAAGGATGACAGGCAGTCGGCTTTCAGCTTGGAGCTCTTAGGACTAAAACTGCTCCTGAGGCTTGTCTTCCAGTGGCATATGAAGATGGCTTATGTTCGTTGTGCGCTCAGGAGTGCGGTTGCTGGAGAGTTCTGCTGAAACGTCACCAGCAGGCATTCTTGTGGGTCCTGCAGACACACTGCCAGCGGCGCCTTGTGTTTCCGTTAGAATGCAGGGTGCAGGTGTCCTGGGCAGGCTGCTGGGAGAGGAGGGGTGACTGTTCCTCTCTGTGCCCCATGCTGAGCCTCACTGAAGGCACTTCCTCTCCTTGCTTCTGCCCTCCCATCACATCCCAGGGTGAGCTCCACAAGTATTGCACTGCTTGGGATGAAGCTGACGGCAGATTCAGCAGCCAGAGCGGCAAGTCTGGGTCCATTGCCCCCCGCCAGCTCCCTGACAATGAGACCGACTGTGGCTGGGCACCATTTGGTAAGTCGATCATCGGTCCGTCCAGGAGCTGAAGCGGCTGTCCTTCCAAGGTTCTTCCAGCCTCGCTGTTAATAACTTTAGCAACAGTAATGCCGTTCCCAGATGAAACTGCATTTCCATGTCAGCCCCCTCTCCTACCCAAGAGCACGTGACTTCACCGCCACTGTGTCCGTAGCACCTGTGTGCGGGGCTGTTCCTCCTGAAAGAAGGTTCTCTTAATAGGGAGATGTGCTGCAGATCATTTGCATTTTGTATTTCAGACTTGCAGGGCATAGTTCCGTGGGCGGGAAGAAGAGAGAGACACGAGGGGCTGGTGTGGGTGCTGGCCTAGGCAGGCGTGCTGCAGAAAAGCCAGTGGACACGTAAAACAAAAGGCATCAATCAAATGTGCAGCCACCATGCACAATGGGGATTTTATCCCATCTGAATGATGCCTGCATTATATTTAGTGATTATTTGAAACTGCGGTGACTTCATTTTCCTTTGCGAGAAACTGAACGGAAAATGCACCGCCTTGTTTTCTGTGTGGAAAACCACGCGTTTCACTAAGTACACCCAGATTTAGAGAACAGATGCTTTGTGTTTTATAGCCGTGCTCTAGAACATACACTAAACAATACTGAGCTTTTCCTGTTGATTTTCAAATTCGTGTAGATAAGAACAACTATCAGCAGCTGCTTGGGGCCCTGGACTACTCCTTCCTGTGCGCCTATGCCGTGGGGATGTACCTCAGGTACGTACAAAGCAGACATAGTACAGGGGTGACCTTGCTTTATAGCAGCCTGCTCTCACCTCTCACGATAGCTCATAGCTCTTTGGTTTTCCAGACCCTTCCTGGTTATCTGTCCCCTCCGTGCAGAGAAGGCGTCCGCTATGCTGACGTGCACAGGCGCGCGGGAGTGAGGCCCCCGCTTGCCAGTGGCTTCCCTGCTGTTCCCTCCCCAAAGATGAGGCCAAGCTTAGGAGAGAGCAAGCGCATGTGCTGTGCCCACAACACGGGACCTCAAGGCCGAGGATTTCCGTGTCCCAGGCACTGTGCCAACTGACACAGGCTGCCCTCAGCTTTCCTGGCCCTGGGGTTTAGGACCTACCATGAATCCTGCCGATCCTGGGACGTGGTCATTCAGGAACAAGGGGACTAGCTTCCTGTTTAGCAGAGCCTGACCTCTCCTGTGGTTCAGGGGCTGCCATCTGTTTACATGCCCCAAATAACGAATTTCACCTGATGATCGGAGCAGTTGACACAGGATGTGCGGAACAGCTCTACCTGGATGCCCAGCTTGGCCCCAGAACTGAGCGCAGCAGAGGCAGCCCTGCGTGGCGGGCGGGGAGCTCCGGAGAGAGACCCGCTGGGATCTGAATCCCGGCTCTACCACCTGCTAGGATGTGGTCTTGGGCATGTTACTATACCTCTTTGGGCCTCAGTTTCCCCTTTGCAACATGGGAGAAATAATAGTTCTTATGTCACAGGATTGTGGCAAAAATTGAGTTAATGTATGTAGAAGCTCAGAATGGTGCCTGGCCTGTGCTGCCAGCCCAGCCCATTCTTCATCCCACTTTGAACTGACCAAGGCAGGTGGCAAATGTTATATGGGTCATAAAACATTTTATGTGATTGACTGATTGAAAACTGCTATTGTGGCAGTCCAGCCAGGTTTTTTTTTTTAAGGCAGTATAGGGATGTTCTAGCCCATTTTCTGTTGCTAGTAGCACAGTATCTGAGATTGAGTAATTTATAATGAGAAAAGGTGTATTTAGCGCTTCTCTAACTGGGAAGTTCAGGTTTGGGCAGCTGCATCTGGCAAGAGCCTCACGCCACACTGTAATGTAGTGGAGGGCGTCGCCTGGCAGAGGCCCCGTGAGATGGGTTAGCAGTGAGCAGGGCATACAAAACACACAGCACAGGGGTGACCTTGTTTCATAGCAGCCCGCTCTCACCTCTCACAATAGCTCATCAGTCCTGAGAGCGCGGCCACTTACTCCTGCACATTCATTCCTTCGTCAAGGCAGATCCCTCATGACCCAAATGCCCTTCAAAGCTCCCTGCACCTCTCAACGCAGTTATACTGGGAGCCAAGCCTCAATACAAGTTTTGATGGAGACCAACCATAGCGAAACCACAGCCAGGGACGGAGGCATGTAGTCCCAAGAGGCTTTTGTTCAGAGACAGAGGTCTTTACAGCCTGGAGAACCCCAGGGATCCCCATAAATGTTTAGCTGCTTCCCTGAGACCCGCTCAGTGTGGGATCATCAAGACCTGGCCGCTCCCCCGCTCAGAGCCCTGGTGGGTGGGTGGTGCCCAGGGAGGCAGTGTCTGCTGTCGGAGGAGAGCGCATAGCTCTCCCTTTATTGAACGTGTGCATTTGCCTCCTGCTGCAGAACTTGTCTGAGTGAGCAAATGAACAATAAAGGTTTGGAAGCTCAGAGTGTGTGATGCGCAGCCGAACATGAGCCTAGCTGGAGAGAGTGGTGTGTACCTTGGGCTTCCTTCGGGCCTGGGTCTCAGCCAGGCTGCCAGACCTTCTCCATTTTGAGGTCAAATGTTTATATTCCCCAGACTGCAGTCTTACTGAACACAAATAATCTGTGGTATAAAAAGACCCAACGTGGGAGTGTGTTTTTCTCAGTTACTAGAAAACTGTATTTAAATCTGGTTCTCAACTGGGGGCAGTTTTGTCTCCTAGGGGACATTTAGTAATGTCTAACGACGTTTGTGGGTATCACAGCCAGGGAAGGGATGTTGCTGGCATCTAGTGGCTAGAAACCAGGGTGTTGCTAAACATCCTACAACATGCAGGACAGCCCCTAATGCCACAGAATTACCGGAGCCAAAATATCAATAGTGCTGAGGTTCAGAAAGCCTGTTTTACGTAAATAAACTGGTTTCTTGTTGCTTATTTATCGGTAAAGATAATTCTTACGCACCTTGTCAGTAAGGTTATTAAAACAAAATTTGGTCTAATGTGACATCTACACAGTGAACTCATGACTGAAACAAGGGCACACGCTGCTGCATTGAAGGGCCTTTTTGTGTGAGTCCCTACCTGAGGTCTCAGCAATGGGTGGTTGCTCGCTGCGCCAGATGAAATCAGATATGAGAGGGTACAGTCATTCAGCCCAGGTACTGCCTGGAGGGTTCAAGCAGGTGCAGCGTGGACTTGAATCCCTGTATGAGTCCCATATAATGTGACATGGTGTTTGTTCAGTTAGACCTTTTCTTTAAAAGTTTTCAGTAGAGATCAAAGTGGGCCCAAATCATACAGCAAGATTAGAGAACACTTCTAAGCCTAGCCAGCAGCACCAGCTCTCCGGAGCCCATCTGGTTCTGCCAGCTGTGCTGTGACCTGGGCAGGTCAGCCAGCCTCTCAGGGACCTAGCTCCTGGTCTCTGGGGTGGGCAGGTTGAAGTCGGTAACTCTCTAGCTCTGGAATGCTCTTGAGTCTGTGTGTGGTGAGGTTTTAGCTGAAATTTTTACCTGGATGTTGTCATAATTTTAAGTGACTTTCTTCTGCTTTAGTGTTTAAAAGGTCATTTCCTTGATCTGAGGTAGATCTTTTTTACTTGGTGGATTCGGAAGGAAAAGCTCTCTGGTGTGGGTTCTTGAGATGAAAGCTGAGAACATTGGAGCTGACTCCGGCAGTGGGGTTCACGGCAGGCAGGTGTCACTGTGTGTTAGGTTTCCTGTTTATCTGACTCCTAGAGTGACCCTCCAGAAGAAAGCGAGACCCATAGAGTCTCTGATGCTTGCGAAGGGCTCACGTCCATCCATGACACTCTACAGCTTTTCTATTTACTTAATAAGTCACAATGTTAAGTTGGTCCATAGTGACATTTCCCGTAAAACAGTGAGGGATGTTTTGGGTAACATTAGGTAGTGTGCTGTGATGGCAGCTAAAGACTGTTAAGTCTGTGCCCTGCTGTGAAGCTGGAGACATGCTTTACCACCCCTGTCGAGGCTGTTTTAGTGAGGCTGAGCATCCTTTATGCCACCAAGTCTCCAGACAGCTCTGGAAGGTAAGACACCAAAAAGGGTAGCTGATTAGTGAGTTGCATTGCTGTTCAGAAGGATGAGAGAGATGCCACCCCGGCATTTCAGACCTTACCATGGAACAAATCTTCTGCCTTTAAATCAGGTCAAAGTGGCGGCAGGAGGTGGTAGTGGCAAACAGCTGCAAGCCACTTCCCCACTGAGCCCAGCCAGCCAGGTGTATTAACACAGGTGACTTCATTACAGCTCGTGGGGCCAAGTGACTTGCTCTGGGTCATAAGTGATCTCTTTTCATGACATTTGGTGTAGTTCAACAGTTGGAATTTTAAGACACTGTATACATTTACTGGATATGGTTTATGTGAAAGCAGGATTAACTAGCAAGACAAGTTCCTGTTTCCTTTCACTGGCAACTATCATAAATAAGTCATAGCGTTTGAATTTTATTATTTGACAGATAGTGACATTGACTAGAAATAAAATCTTCTAAGATGTTGCCAGTCTCTGGTTTCTGGTGAGTAAACACTCCGTAGGGAAATAGGTGTAAGAAGTCTTCCTGGAAATTGTAAGGCTTGAGAGTTCCCCAAGCTCAGAGAACAGCACGAAAGCATCCGGCACGAAACAGCCGCCGGGTTGTTAACATTCGGGTGTGTTTGTTATTCCTATTTGTCTTTCCTTCTCTCCGCCTCAGTGGCATAATTGGGGAACGCCTGCCGATTAGGTATTACCTAACTTTTGGGATGCTCGCCAGTGGAGCCTTCACCGCCCTGTTCGGCTTAGGGTATTTCTACAACATCCACAGTTTCGGATTCTACGTGGTAACTCAGGTAAGGGTTTGGGTCCATGGCTCACCACATATGGGGTTTCCTTGGTGAATAGGGTGGGGTGTTTATGTCACATGTCACCTGTGTCAAGATGTTGGGAAGGGGCAGAAGTACGTCCTGTCCGAAGTCAGGGTCAGCTGACATAATAAGTCCTTCCTTTCTCTTCTGCTCGGAAATTCCGGCAGCCCGGAGGTGTTTCTTCGTTTCAGGAGTTGCCGCATAAAGAACGCGCCTGTCGGTGCCCTGGCAGGGAGACTGACGTGCAGAGCCCTTAGGAGCCACCCTGTCTTCATGTGGATAAGTTTGAGATGTTTCATCTTGCTAAAGATTTGACCACTGGGGTTGGAGGGTGTGTCCTCCAGCTGAAGCCCTAGCTGGAGTCAGCCTAACAGCGGTGGCAGGGAGTTCCCACCAGGGAGTGCCCCAAACCGTCCCAAGATGGGGCTGGTTGGGATTCCAAAGAACACAGCACTAACTGCTGGGTGATCCGTTTAAAGCGTGTATTAGGGGAACTTACGTACCGAGGCTGTAGTATATAGTCTTGACACGCAGCGGGACAGGGCGTCCCACGCAGGTCTGTCTGCACCGAGGGATTGGTGTATGGAGTTTGTATGAGGGTGTAAGGAATTTGGCCCAGGGCCAGGGCTACTTTCTTTCCATGTTTTGGGTCAGCAACTGAAACACCTTTGTCAGTGCCTAGGAGTGTTCAGGGGCCAACTTGGGTCCCAGCCTACAAAGGAAAACCTGCAGCTGGTCGGGTCGCAGTGAGAGAAAAAGGGGGAGACCTGAGGACTCTACAGAGGGATGCAAGGGTGGAAGGAAGGGCTGATTTGGAGTCAGGCAGCAGGAGGGGGTATGAGGCAGTCAGTGGAGAGGACAGGAGAGATCATGAAGGTGCTAGAAGGGGAGGAGGCCTGAGGGCAGCCCATACTGGCTTGCCCTTGGAGCTGGAGCCCTTCCGGAGTCTCCTGGCTTCTGCCCTTCCCAGCAGTGCTGTGGATCAGTATTCAGCAGCCGAGGAAAACAGTGGGAAATAACGATGCTCATCTCAGGCTTTGTGTTGCTTCCAGGGCTCCCAGATAGCTCAGGGGAATGCTTAAAACCATCAAGGCAAACTATTTAATTTTGCTTTGAAGATTTTGCCATAACACTTGAAAAGTTTGGCTATTTTAATTACAAAAGCAGTTCACACTTGTGTAGTAATATAGAAAATTAGAAGGGAGGAGAAAACAATTTTCCAGAGTCCCAGCATGTGGAGTGAAGGCCCAGCCAGGTCAGCCCAGAGGCAGCAACAGGTAGACCAGCGGCTCCCAGGCGTCTTCTAGAGCAATAGTTCCCAACCTTTTTGGCATCAGGGACCAGTTTTGTTTAAGACAATCTTTCCACCCGGGACCAAGGTTGGGGAGAGGAGGATGGTTTGGGGATGAAACTGTTCCCTCTCAGGTCATCAGGCATTCGATTCTCATAAGGAGCACATAACCTAGATCCCTGGCATGTGCAGTTCACAACAGGGTCACGCTCCTATAAGAATCTAATGGCCCCCACTGATCTGATGGGAGGTGGAGCTCAGGTGGCAATGCTCGCTCTCCCACCACTCACCTCCTGCAGTGTGGCCTGGCTCCTAACAGGCCACGGATCAGGACTAGTCTGTGCCCGGGGTTGGGGACCCTGCTCTAGAGAGCTGGCTTACTGCAGTGAGGTGGTTGGCGGTGCCAGGCTGGCCCTGGTTTCCTGCAGTCTTGTAGAGCCACCCCCGAGTCTCAGGATGCTAGAGTGTCCTCAGCAATACATTCCCCAAGTCCCTTCATGAAACTCAAGTCAGGGATTCTTTAGAAGGAGATACTTTGTCCAGGCGTGAAGTCAAGGCTGTGTTCATTCCAGAGAATGATGAACAACAGTACCTTCTCCATGACCTGGTGAGGGAAAACATGCAATTCACAAGCCATGTTTATCGTACAATTCTATGAACAGTTCTATAAAGAGAAGAAAGCTTTTCTCTCTTTAAAAAGTTTGCATTTATTTATTTTTTGAGATGGGGCCTTACTGTGTTGCCCAGGCTGGAGTGCAGTGGTCCCAGGCTCAAGCAATCCTCCCACCTCAGCTTCTTGAGTACTTTGGACCACAGATGTGCACCACCACACCTGGCTAATGTTTAATTTTTTGTAGACAAGGGGGTCTCTATATTGCCCAGGCCGGTCTCAAATTCCTGAACTCAAGAGATCCTCTCGCCTCGACCTCCCAAAGTGCTAGGATTACAGGCATGAGCCACTGCACCTAGCCTCTTTCTATGAAGTTTTTAGATTCAAAAGAGACTGTAAAGCTTGGCCCCACACTGTTATGAGGTGTGATCTCCTGGTGGTGGGGTTCTGCCTGGGTTTTCTTTCCTTGCTTTTCTCTACTTATTCTAAAATTTCCACAACAGACATGCATTACTTTTATTTTGAAAAATATATGGATACCTGTGTACATGGTTTAAAAATACATACGTAGTTTAAACTGTATATAAATATACAATTGACAGTCCATCTCTGGCTGTCATACCCCCTTCTTTGTGTGAGCGGGGGAAGCCCTGTGTGCCTCCCTGCGGCGCTCTCCCAGGCCTGCTTCCCGTGGGTCAGTCTCTCCTTTGGCTTCTCCCGCAGGTCATCAACGGGCTGGTGCAGACCACCGGCTGGCCCAGCGTCGTCACCTGCCTCGGCAACTGGTTTGGAAAAGGAAGGTGAGGAAAAGCAGCCCTGTTTCCAATAGCAGATGAAGACTAGACCATTTTACTTTGAGTTTTTTTGTAGACTGATTAGAGCAAAAACACTTTAGTATCCTCTTTAAAATAAGATGGCTGAAACCTCTGGGGCTTGAATTGCTGAAATTCAGATGGCCTGTGTCCCACGAGACGGGAGCTCCTCCCTCCCACTGTGGGCCCGGTGGAGTCTGTGTCACTCGACGGCTCATCTGACAGCCGCATCTGGCCTCCCGGGTGTTGTGGGAGATGCAGAGTCCAGGACCCTGCCCCAGGCCTTTTGAAGCCGAAGCTACATGTTAACATGGGAGTTTGGGAATTCCCAACCTGCGTCACCCAGCACACAGCACCAAAGTAGCAGAGCTGGGACCCAGCCTCTGGCGAGTCCAGATTTATTTGTAAATGGCTGTGTAAACTTCAGCTCAGCCAAGCCAAAGGCTTATTTGTGGTGGAAGATACCAAACAAGATGCAGAAGCTAAAACGGGAACACCGGCGTCATCAGGTCTTAAGTCTTAGACACTGTGCCTCATTCACCTGGTGTGTACCTCCATGAGTTTTGTTCAAATGACAGTTCATCAAGTGACTATGTATTAATTGATTGCAGAGGTACAAATTTTAATTTCAGGCCTTCCAAGACACTCAGGGAAAGGCCTCTTTCTTCTTGAGTACACAAAGCGTTCAGAGCAAGAGGTGGAATGGGTGATGGCACAGCCTGAGGCCACATAAACAGATCAGCTCTCGTGAGCATCGCGAGTCCTGCATGCTACGGAAGCAGAGTCTGCACGGTCCTCATTGATTCTGCACTGACTGCCTGCTTTACAGGCACTGCTGCGCCCTGCACTGCTGAACTCGTTTCAGCTTCTCAGCTCCATCTTCTGTCTTCTGTTTTGTTGTGTTGCAGGAGAGGTTTGATTATGGGGGTCTGGAACTCCCACACCTCCGTAGGCAACATCTTGGGGTCGTTGATCGCTGGCTACTGGGTGTCCACGTGCTGGGGCCTGTCCTTCGTTGTGCCTGGGGCCATCGTGGCAGCCATGGGGATAGTGTGCTTTCTCTTCCTCATTGAACGTAAGTGCACGTGGCCTTGGAGACCACCCACCAAGGGAGGCCTCGGGTTTCCCTGCTCGGGCGGGCCTCAGGGACGAGTGTGAGAGCTGCGTGGCCTAGCGCCCTGTTTGCCCGTGGCTGCCTCAGCGCTCTTCTTGTCAGGGAGACTTCCTTGGGGAGCCGGTTCTCTCCTGGTCTTGCTGGATTTTCTACTCTCCCCCGATTTCTGGAGTGACCCATGTCTACATTCCTTCCTCCCATCCTTCTGCCCTCCCTTGCCTCAGCATCAGGCGTTCGTGCCTGGGAGTCTTCCATTTCCCCACAGGCTGTTCCCTCTCACGCCCATCTTGCCACCGAAACCTGAATTGGACCCGGTCAGCTCTTTGCCTTCTGATAAGATATATCTTGGACAGTGTTATAAAAGACTTACTTAATATCTTAACTGGGTAAAAAGTATCTCTTGGAAAATCAAATCCCTTATTCCATTTCAGATTCAGTAGCAAACTTTTGATTTAACTGAATTTGAAATTCATTTTTGAAGTAGAGATCCGCCAGGCTCTGGTGCTGAGAAGACTCGGGACAGTTACAGCAAGAATAGAGACCCCCGGGTGGCCCCAGCGGTCACATGACAGGGGCTCGACTCCTGCCAGCCACTCTGATAAGCTGTACTCAACCCTTAGTTCTTCGATTGAGTTTAAAGCACCGTGAAACCATACGGCAGGAGACAGCTCCCTCCTGCTGCCTGCCCGGTAGGGACACTCAGAGCCAGCTCCCTGCAGCCATGCTGGGCATTGCGTATCACTTCAACTCTGCATGCAGAAGTTAATCCATATTCCATTTAGTTGCTCACTTTTTGTGTCTTGCAAAAACTAACCTTTTAATTTTTAAGATAACCATCATCCGGCCGCTCTGCGAGTTCGGAGACTCTCACCTCATGCTTCTCTGTTGGTGAAAATGGAAATAAACATTCAGATGAGGAATGTTCAGACACACACCCATTGCTGTGAGCAGAAAGTGGGGGCCCCGGTCTGCACTCAGCTCCCCTTTCGCCGCTTCTGCAGAGGCTGAGTAAGCCTTTGGCCACACCCTGGACAGCCTGAGCAGGGACCTTGTGGGATGGGTGGGGCTCTGGCTCCCTCATCAGTGGGCCAACTTGTGGCTTTCAGCTCTGGCTGGTGTGTCACTGCAGTTCTGAGAAAGGCCGTTTCCGCCACTGGTTTTCCGCTCTGATTCCTAGAACCTGGAGTTCTGTGCCCCTGCTGTCCAGGTGTTTGAGACACCAGCCACTCAGAGAATAATGTGCCTCTCTGTTAGCGCACAGGGGCCCCTGGCTGTCTCCTGCCTGAGGGTAGAGTCCACGGAGCCTTCTATTCTCTTCCTCAACTGGAAAGGGGCTGGCTCTGGGGAGAAGAGGACGTGTGGAAGGGAAAGGAGCTTGCTCAATGGCCGGGACCTCAGCGCCCGCTCCAGGCATTCGGGGTGCTGTGTTGATGCTTGTCTCTGTAAGCGGAGAGAGCCCGGCTCTTGTGAATAAGCCTCCCTGATCCAACTTGGGCAGATAGCAATGAGCCAGATGCCCCCTGTCGCTGGGTCCTCTCTGGCCACAGGCCCGCTCACCTGCAGGAGGGCTGCATGCTTCATCTCTAGCCAAACAAAACCAAGCTACCAGAACCTCGTGCCCAGGGAATCTGTCTGACACTCTTTCCCCTTGTGCCTGGGAGGTGCACTGTGTCTGAATGATGAGACCCAGCTGTGACAACAGTGGCTGGATGCTGAGTCTGAGAACGGGAGCTCTTTGCAGATAGGGAGAAAACATCAAGCACCCCTTGGTTTGTTTCTGCCCCTCCTGGTCCCGAATCACCGACCCTGAGTAGGTACTAAAGGCATCAGACGCGCCATTCTTGCGATCAACAGAGGATATGGCTTTCTCTGCTACGCCTTCACTCCTGTCTCCTGCCCAGGGTGAGCCCCAAAGGACAGGGCGTCCCCTGCTCCCTTCTCAGGCCTCTCTAAGTCTCCTTTATGAAGCTGTTCTCAGATGTGTCCCAGCCAAGGGACATGTGTGCTCAAGTCTCTCAAGGTGAAAGTCCTGGAAGAGCCATATCAGGGGGACCCCCTGGCTTGCCCCTGGGGGCATCACGTTGTGAGTGGATACAAATGGGGTGAGTTGGCTGATGTCCTTTAAATTGGTGACCACACATCACAGGTGGACCATTGGGACTGCCCAGCATGCCGACCACGTGTCCTTGGTCAGTGGCCTCGCCCTGTGGGCTGTGCCCAGGACAGGAGGGCAGCATACCCCACAGCCAGCCGCGGACCTCTGGGTGCAGACCCACCTGGCCCTATGGCATGGGCGGGGCCTCGAGGCCAGCAGGAGTGTGCTCGGCGGCTGCATGCCTCTCCATGACGTCCCCCTGTGTTGTGTGGGAATGGACTTGGCCGTGGGAAGCCTGCAGCCCTGGAGCTCAGTTCGGGTTGCAAGCCAGTAACCAGTTTCATCCAAGGTGATAAAGGTGCTGGGTAGTCAGGGGGGCTGCAGAGATGGAGCGAGAAGCAGTAGCGCTGGTTTCCCGCGGCACCTAGAGCCCTGGGGTCTGACTCTGGGTTCCCACCTTGCTCAGGGCAGGTCGCTGGCGTCTGTGAAGGACAAGCTGAAGCCTCACTTCTGGTTCTGCTCCTTTTCAAGTTTCCTCCCTTCCTGGTGTTGACATAAAGATGTTTGTTCCGTATCAAGATAGATGTTTTATCTCCACTCATTTTTATTTCTAATGAATTTCATAACATGAAGTACCTCATTACAGACATTCTTCCAGCCTCGCTCCCCTGCTGTGCTTTTCCTGGCTTTGCTTTCCTTCTGGGGCTTGTCCTCTGAATGTGAATCATGGACTTGTCCACACGGCGTCTGCATGCTCTGCTTGTGATTATTGGCCACGCTGGGAAGTATTTTCCATACGTAAAGTAGTGTTCATGTTCACAGTGTTGGCATTGGCTGGCGGTGGTCTACCATACCCACCTTGCACACAAGTGGGCTGCCAGGCCGGGTGACTGGGGACAGGCAGGGCATGTGTGGGGTCGCTGGTGGGCCAGCCAAGCTGTGCCCTTGCCCTCACCTGCCATGCTATGGCAATGGCTTTTTTCTGAAATGAATGCCGATTTAGTAAAGGTATCAGATGGCATCTTGTGTTTTATTAAATTTTATTGTGTATATTTAAGGTATATAACATGGTGTTACAGATACATAGAGATCGTAAAAAGGTTACTAGTAAAGCGAAGCAAGTTAACATAGCCATCGCAACTCACAGCTGCCCGCTTTTGTTTTTGTGGCACGAGCAGCTCAAATCCACTCATTTAACGTGAATCCCACATACGGTCCAGTTTCACCGCCGGTGCTCCCGTGTTGCCCTGCCCTGGGGTCCCGTAGCTTACTTGGCATTGCCATGGTGGTGGACCTGCTCAGCCTGGACTCATGTTTACTCTTTCAGATCCGAAGGACGTCAGGTGCTCCTCCACCCTGCTGACGGTAAGGACCCTGTTTTCTTGTCCTCTTCTAGAACAGTGTGCAGTTCGCCAAGTGTTCTGACCACTTCCCCAGCCTGCTCCTGCCTTTGTGGTGTCAGACAGAAACACACAGGGTAGACAGAAGTCCCACCCTCAGAATATTGGCAGTTCTAGGAATAGAGAATACTCTGTTCTGGGTTTTGCTGATAATAACCTTATCAACAAAACCCAAACAAGAGGTTCGATGCCATCCAGATGGAGGGCTTCATGCTAAGGGAAACCAAAGGCTGGGTCCTGGCCAGGCCTCCTGAGGGGTGGAGACCTCCTGGTTTCCCCGGGGGCCTCAGCGTGACTGAGGAAAAATGCATGTGTCAGCTGGCTGCCATCACTTAAGTTGGTGGCTACACATCTCAAGTGGCTGAGAGGTCTGCCCAGCACCCCATTCCTTCCCTTCTTTACCCCTGCCCAGCTCAGCCAGCGTAGGCCCTGCAGGCAAGATTGCTAATCGTGTCAGCTGCCGTGGACGAGCCCTGCCCTAGCTGCCTCTGCCCACAGCGAGTCACCACTGGCCACTTTCCCACCTGGCTAAGGCCAGCCCTCCCGTGGTACCAGTCGCCTCCCTCTCGTGGCCCAGGGCTTGTCTCCTGCAGACACACCCCCTGCCCCAAATATCATTCCTGGCACACTCATGTAGTACTGATGGCTGTCTTGGAAGGAAGCCCCTCTGGCTCTCATGCCTGCTCCCAGCTGCCCCACTCCCCGTCTCCACTGGCATGACACCCCTCCTCTCTGCAGGCCACCGCCACCCCATGGTAACAGCCCATCCAGGTCCCAGCAACATCACCTGGCCACATGGGGAGGTCAGCTCTCCGGCCTCACCCTGCTGGACCTGTCACCTGCATCTGACCTGATGCTTCCCTCCCTCTGAGAAAGGCTCCCCTCCCAGGGCTAACATGCTAGTCACATCTGTGCCGAGTTTCAGACCCCAGATGTGGGGGTGCCCCCAGGCTGCTTCATGGCCTCCTCTCTCCTTGTCTGCCCACTCACTGCAGGAGAGTGCGCCCGGGCTTTTTAGCGCCCCCAGGTGCGTTGATGTCAAGTCCCCATGCTGTCCCCAGAGTGACCCCTCCCCTGAACTCCACAATCTGAGATTTCACCGCCACTCAACCTTCCCACGGAGATGTCTGGGTGTCCTTCAGACAACACGACCAGAGATCTCTTGATTTTACCCCTGAACACACCGATCCCCCAGCATCCCCCGTCTCAGTCAGGAAGCTGCTGTCCACCCTGTGGACAGGCCAGACCCGAGAAGCCAGCCCAATGCCCCTTCAGCCCCGCACCCCATCCTTGGCCATGTTCTGTCAGTTCTGCTCTGTGAGGGGGTGTGGAATGGAAACACACCTCCTCCCCCTCTACCACCCTGGTCCCCATCACCACCATCAGCTCTCCCCCGAGCCACTGCTCATCACACCCTGGTCCCCGTCTCCACCGTCAGCTCTCCCCCAAGCCACTGCCCATCACACCCGGGCCCCTATCTCCACCGTCAGCTCTCCCCCGAGCCACTGCTCATCACACCCTGGTCCCCATCACCACCGTCAGCTCTCCCCCGAGCCACTGCTCATCACACCCTCGTCCCCGTCTCCACCGTCAGCTCTCCTCCGAGCCACTGCTCATCACACCCTCGTCCCCGTCTCCACCGTCAGCTCTCCCCCGAGCCACTGCTCATCACACCCTGGTCCCCGTCTCCACCGTCAGCTCTCCTCCAAGCCACTGCTCATCAGCTTCCTAGAACGATGCACTTTGCTCCCCAGAATCTCTTCTTCACACTTCACTTGCAGAGACTGTCTTGAAACAGACGTCAGAGCACATCAGCCCCTGCATAACACAGTCCAGTGGCTCCATGTCACCCCATGTGAAATCCTCACCAGTTCATCTGGTCGATCTCTGTCACCCTCACAGAAAGGTGTGAGCCCCTCCGGCCTGGATCATCTCTGGGTCCCGGCGCCCAGAGCACCACCGGGCCTCGTGCAGGAGAGGGAGCTAGAGTCCTCTTTCTGTCTTTTAATACATCGGGCTCCTGGGTGTGATTCATACGGAAAGAAGGGTTCTGATACTTGATGACAAAAACAAAGAAACGAAAGTTGCAAACCAGTGCCTTCAGGAAGGTCAAACACCATATGATGTTTTTAAAACTATAGTTGATATTTTAAAATGTTTTTAAAAGCCTAGTTCCTCCCACGAGCATGAATTTCAATTTCCAAGCTTGTACAGTTGTGCTGTGAAGTAGCTTAAAGCTGCCTGGATCACCCGTCTCGAGACTGGGGAGAACTTCAGCACACACCTTCCGCCCTGGAACATCTTCTGCCCTCTAAGAAGAGCTTTTCCCACCAGGGGCAGCCAGGCCTGAGGATAGGAAGCAGGCATGCAGGGGGTTTGGGGGAGGGCGGGTCTTCCTCACACACAGCTTTTAGGAATATGAGAACGCATCTAAGCGAGAGGCCTTGCTTCTGCTCCTTGTACACACGAGTTTGGGGCTGAAGCCTGTGTTTCATTCTCCCCGTTCAAATCCTCTCCAAGCAGTTCACCGAGATCTAAGCGAGGGGCTTTGCTTCTGCTCTTTTGTGTGTGTGAGTTTGGGGCTGAAGCCTGTGTTTCATTCTTTTTGTTCAAATCCTCTCCGAGCAGTTCACTGAGATCCCATGGTGCCCAGGTGTCCCCGACGTGCCATGGGGCAGGTGGTCCAGAGAAACAGCTTCTCATCCCCTTTCCTCTCCATGTTGGCTGGTCGCAGAGGGAGAGATGACTGATATCTGGGGATATTTCATCAGCTTCTGCAAACAGCCCCAAAGTTCTTTTTCCTGCAGGAATGTTACCTGCTCTGTGCAGGACACTGACAAGACCCTTGTCACAGGCCTTCCCGAGGGAGCTGAGGGCAGTTTGGCCAATGTCCCAATAGCTGCTGTCCTTCTGTAGTATCTTCCCTTTATCACAAATGGGCGCAAAATGCATTTGTAAGAGATTTCAGATATGCTGACTTGTTCTGGGAAGTTCCCATGTGGAAGTGTTATTTTTAGGATAAAGTTCTAATTTTTTCCAATATTTCAAAGTTTTTGTTATGGAGACTTTAAACATATAAAAAGGTAAAAATAACAGTATAATGAACCCCTCTGTACCCCATCACCCAGGTTTCCAACAGTTGGCCAATCTGATTCAAACGCTCCTTCTAATACTGCCCCTTCCCACCTCCTGCTGATGTATTTTGCAAGCAAATAGCAATCATCTTAATATTTTGTCTCTGACTACTTCAGTATGTTTCCAAAATATAAGGACCCTTTTATGTGAAACAAAATGTGATATACCATTATCACACTTAAAAACCAATGGCAAAGAATAGAAAAATAGTAGAAAAAAAATCAATGAAACCGAAAGTTGGTTCTTTGGAAAGATCAACAAAATTGATCATTCTGCACCTAGACTGACCAATAATAAAGGAAGACTCAAATAACCAAAATCAGGACCAGGAAAGGTGGCATTTCTGCCACCTTTACCAAAATAAAACAGATTATGAGGGAACTATATGCCAACAAATTAGAAAACTTAGAATAAATAGAAAAATTCATAGAAGGACAGAAACTACCAAAACTGACTCGAGAGAGAGGAAATCTGAATAGATCTAAAACAAGTAAAGAAGTTGAATTGTTAATTTTAAAATTTCACTCAAAGAAAAGCCCAGGACCAGATGGCTTTACTAGTAAATTCTGCCAAACGTTGAAAGAAGAGTTAATACTAATTGCTCACAAACTTTTTCAAAAAATAAAAGTAGGGGGAAACTTCCTGATTCATTCTATGAGGTATTATCATAATAACAAAAGACTAAAACCTCTTAAGAAAACTGTACACCAGTATCTTTTATGAGTGTAGATGCAAAACTCAATACCAGCAACCTGAATTCAGCCACCTACAAAAGGATTATATACCATGATCAAGTGGGATTTATCCCAGGAATACACAGTTGGTTTAACAGGTAATGTTAATGTAATACTCCACATGAATGGATAAAGGACAAAAGCTGCATGATCATCTCAGTATAAGCAGGAAAAACATTGGACAAAATCCAACACCCTTTCATGTGAAAACACTCAACAAACTAGGAACAGAAAGCAACTTCCTGAACCTGACAAAAGGCATCTAATGAAACCCACACCCCGGAGCTTAATGGTGAAGCGGGTGCTTTCCCCCGAGATCAGGAGCAAGACGAGGAGGCCTGCTCTTGCCACTTCTATTTACCATCGTACTGCAAGCAGGACAGTTAGACGAGAAAAGGATAAACGGCATGCAGATTGGACAAGAAGTAAGACTACTTCTCTTTGCAGTTGACGTGATCTTTTATACAGAAAATCATAAGGAGTCCTCAAAAAAAATGGTTAGAGTGAATTAACAAGTTAGCAAGGTTGCAGGAAACAAGACCAGTATACAAAAATCAGTTATATTTCTATAAACTAGCAATCAACAATCCAAAGATGAAACTAAGGCCATTTCATTTACAATAGCATCAAAAAACATGATGCTAAGCAGAAGAAGCTAGTCACAAAAGGTCACATATTATATGATTTCATTCATACGAAATGTCCAGAATAGGCAAACCTGGAGACAGAAAGCAGATGAGTGGTTGTCAGGCACTAGGGTGGAAAGAAAGGGAGGATGACTGCTAATGGGTATGGGGTTTTTTGAAGGTGATGAAAATGTTCTCAAATTTTAGTGATGGTTGCAAAACTCTGAATTAAAAACAACTGAATTGTGAACATTAAATAAGTGAATGGTACAGTATGTGAATTCTGTCTCAACAATGCTATTATAAATTTTTTAAATCTATAATCCTTTCTGTTATCACACAACTACTCAGTGGTCAGATCTGCTGATTGTCTCATAAATGATTTTGCACTGTGTTTAAGCAAGGCCTAGGCAAGGTCCACTTCTTGTGATTGGTGAATTTAATATGCCTCTTAAACCTCTTCTAATTTATGAGACCTCAATGTTTGGTTTTTTGGTTTAGTGTTATTTTCCTTTGAATTATTTTTGTCAAAATAAAAAATGGTCATTTTTTTTCTGCCAAGTTTCCCACATTTGAGGCTTTGCTGACCTTGTGCCTGGGGTGTGTTTCACATTTCCCTCTATCCCCTGTATCTCCTGTAAACTGGAAACCTTGATCGGATCCAGATTTGATTTTTCTAATTAGTTTTTGTTTCAAATGAATCACAATTAATATGAAAGAGAATATTCAATCCTTTACCGTTTGCCTTGAGTCTGAGGGTGCTAATAAGAATGTGTATCTTTATGCTTCTGCCCTGTGCTATTGAAGAGCCATAGGGACTTGTTCTTTTGATTTATATTTGATTTCTAGGTTACTTAGGTTTAGAAAATCTATTTTGTGCCCTAATCTGGGACTTCATTGGGTCCAAAACCCTGTATCAGTTGTGCCAAAATTAATGCTTTTTATTAATATCTTCGTATTAGTTGGGGTTGTGTTCAGCAGCAAGCAATAGAAAAGCCCACAGGCAGTGACTAAAACAAGATTGGAAGGCATTTCCCTACTCTATTCAAGAAATCTAGAGCGAGCCAGCCCAGGATGGTGTGGGGTGTGTGTGTTCAGTGTCAGGGACACAGACACCTCCTGTCTTTTCATTCTTCCCCTGTGCATGGCTTCATGCCAAAGGTGATATATTCTAACCAGTTAGAACAGTGCCTGGCACAGAGTTGATGCTTAATAATTATTTGTTGAATGAATGAGTGAATGATTGGTCAGTGGCTGCTGGAGCTCTAGCCATTACATCTGTATTCCAGCCAGCAGGAAGGAGGGAAAGGAAATTAGGGACAGGCCGCTTCCCATTCAGGAGACTTCCTAGCATTTCCTAACATTATTTCTGCTTAGCTGACCACATCAAACTGAAAAGGAATTGTAAGATAGGCTTTGCCTGAGCACCCACGTTCCTGGCTGAAAAGCAGAAAGAAGAGGGCCCAGGTAATGCTGGCGGCCTCTGCATACTGTGGGGGGCCCAAATGCTGGGGAGCAGGAGCCCATCTCTGCTTCTGCCTGGAACGGTCGGAGATTGAACCGGCCAGATCATCACCCCTAGCCTGGCAGGCTTTGCGCTCCATCTGAGCACAAAACAAATGTATTTTTAAAGATAGTTTGTTACATTTTCAGGTAATAAAATCAGTAGTTTTTCTTAACCTTCAGAAACCTTTTCAGGGGAAATGCCTCGAAATGTAAAGGGTGGGATCTAACTGTGCATCTGAATGAAGTTTAACCCATGCTCTGTCTTCCCTGTGTTTCCCGCCGTTTGGAGGCCTCGTAGATCTCTACTTGCAGATCTCACAGGTGGCGTGCGAGCCTGGTGGTGTTTTCTCCTCAAATGGATCCAGCACCAGTGCCAGAAACCTAAATCGCCTGGGCCTCTCTAAGCCTGAGAAATTGTTTTGTTATGATTTATACTAGAGTGAATGAATAACATCTTTCTAAGTACAGACTAATTCCTTATTTTAAAGGAAGTTTGCTTAGACTATTTCTTAAAGAAAATGAAATTTTACCATTAGAGAATTTCAACAATTATTTTTATACCATTAATTATCTTCAAAAGGGGTTCTACATAGAGCCCTAAAGAAATAATGATTAGGAAATGGTACGTTTATTCTAGTGCCCAAGAAACTGCCTTCATTTCTTCACTTTTCACTTGGTAACAGGAGATAATTCGGAAATGATTTTGAGGTTTGGCGCTCTCAGCGCAGTCCTTCCACATCCCTACCCCCTAGCGGCAGGTGCGCATTCTGGGGCTGTTGAACGCATTCTGGGCTTCCACACTCTCCTTCCGTAGGGAGGGTTTTCTTCCTGCAGAAGCAATCGGCTGGCCTAGGGAGGGCAGGTGTTCCTCACATGTTAAACGGAAAGATGGTTCTGTGCCTTTTCATTTCAAAACCGTTGAAACAATTTCACAGCCATTAAGAAAAGTTAATGGATATTTTTACATTTGGTTACACCTCTGTCTTAGCCCTTTCTTCAAGAGAGGATTTGATTTTCACATTCTATTATCTGAGAGTCTGGAGTGTTGAGACCAACCATTACTCTGTTTAAATCAGTTGTCTTATGTCCTCTTGGTAGCTTTTTTGGGACAATAGTAAGTATCCTTGCTACAGGAAAGCCAGGTTTAATTTCTAGCTGTTGAATCAGTATTGCTCTAATGAAACTTTTTTTTTCCCCCAGCACTCAAAAGGCTCTGAGAATGGTACAAACAGATTGAGACTCCAGAAGCAAATCTTGAAGACCGAAAAGAACAGGCCTCTGGTAAGTCACACACACTTCCTAGAATGTCGGAGCTGCAGGAAAACTCCTTTGAGCCTCGTCAGCTCTCTCTGTCCCTCTGCCTATGTGATGTGTATCACAAACATCCAGGTCTTAAAAAAAATTAGGTCTCATTGAATTTCTTCAGTAAAATTTGAGTTTGCCCTTATTGGCTTTCTTTGGATTTTACACTTAACCAATTCATTCATTCAGCAGCTCCGCAGCTTTCAATGTCCCAGGCACTATTTCAGGTGTGGGGGGTGGTGCTGGTGCAGACGGAAAGCAAGCAGAGACATCCCCCAAGCGGTGCCAAGTACAAGGAAGACAGACTGAGCAGACTCTATTTTCAGCTGGCCTTGGGGTAGGCTTCCCTAGGCAGACAGTGTTGGAACAGAGCTGTGAGAGACTGGAGGGAGAGTCTGCAGGTGCCTGAGCACAGAGGGTGTCAGGGTGAGGGGCGCATGGTGGGTTGGCCACATGAGGTGCACACAGAAAACTGACACCATGCGACCAAGAAAAGGTAAAGGAGAAGCAGGTAACAGAAAGAGGCATCTCCCCTTCCCCCGTGTCACAGATGAGGAATTCGGGACACAGAAATGCTAAGTTAATCTGCCTTGTCCTCTGCAGTAGTGGGGAGCCCTCAGTGCAGGCTCTGACCACCGCTGGCACCTGAGCCTCCTGTCCCCTACCCTTCCCATCCTCAATCCTCGTAGAAGCTCCTCACATTGCTGCTGCTTAGCTGACCACACCAAGACACAGCAGGCATTTTAAATTTGAGTTTAATCATTGAAGTTATAAGCTGTTCTCTTTCTAAATCAGGGTTTTTGTTTTGTTTTGGTTTGGTTTGGTTTGGTTTTTTGTTTTGTTTTGAGACAAGGTCTTACTCTGTCACCCAGTCTGGAGTGCAGTGGCACGATCTCAGCTCACTGCAACCTCCGCCTCCTGGGTTCAAGCGATTCTCGTGCCTCAGCCTCCCGAGTAGCTGGGATTACAGGCACCCACCGCTACCTCTGGCTGAATTTTATATTTTTTAGTAGAGACAGGGTTTCACCATGTTGGCCAGGCTGATCTTGAACTCCTGACCTCAGGTGATCCACCCACCTCGGCCTCCCAAAGTGCTGGGATTACAGGCATGAGCCACCATGCCCGGCCTCTAAATCAGGTTTAACCTGATTTAGGTTTAACCTTCTACAGACACAGGGCCTCCTCTGGGAGAGGGCTCCCTCCGGCATGTGTGAGGGGCTGCTCTCCCTACCTTTTAAATCAAATGGCTTAAAGGATTAATGTACTAAACATGCGTCTCACTTTTTTATTGACTGGGGAAATTTATTTGTGGTGGCTGAAATATTAGAAAAGGAAAAAATGATGTCTCATGCATCTGGGTTCTTGGATTTTAAGGAAATCGCAGGCAGTGACTAATTTAACCAAAATGCTTTAAAATCTGTACTTCTGAATTCACATTTAAACAAATCATGTCCCAATCAGTGTCCAAAAGACTGTGGCCCCTCTCTGATGATACTGAAGCCGGCCACCTACTCTGAATCAAGACCACAGGCCCTTTCTTCTGGTGCAGTAACTGATCCATAAAACTAGCCCTGGCTTCTGAGTATAGCTTCTCTCTTTCCTTTTCTGGCCCTTCTAAGAAAGGCTGTTTACAAACTTGCTGTCAAGGAGTCAGTTATGTAAGTAAAGGCACTGGCAGGCCTTGTTTCAGGCTGAGGGTGACACTTCAGATGACCAAGACCGGGCGTGTGCTGGCCGCGCTTGCGTGGCGCCCCCTTTCGGCAGGCCTGCCATTGCATTTGGGTCAGGGTCAGCAGGGAGAGTGCCCCGCGAGGTTGGCTGGACACCCTGGATGTCCCCTTTCCCAGAGTGACCACTGGGCCCCTGACCTCCTTTTCAGACAGCTGCTAAATTATGTCACATGGCAGGCACTTTCTCCGTGGCCTCGTGAAGAGACGTGTAAAGAAAGCTGCAGGGTGGGGAGCAAATGTGGGAAAGAGAATGAGGCTCTGCTGTCACTTGGCCACATGGTGAGCCCACAAGTCCCCGTGGGCATTTTAGAGGATTGTTTTGGGAACGGTCACACTTGCTGTCCCTGTTGTCACTTGTCACTTTTCCTCCTTGACGTCTCTGAGGATCCCTCTGATTGACTGTGGCTTAAGAACTGTTGGGCCCACCAAACACGGCATGAGCGCGGAGTGGGTATTTGGAGGTTGAATGTGACTCCGCCATGCACTTTGCACGCCAAGTGGGGACTCCACAAATCTCTCTGCGATGGCCTTTCCTAAGGGAAGCTGCGGGCAGCATCGGGTAGCGGGGTGAGCTTAGCATTTTTAGATACAGCAGTCATTATTACACAGTCCCCCCACGTGCATCTGTGTGGATTTTTGTTGTGTGTGTGCGTGTGTGTGTGCGCGTGTGCGTGCGTGTGTGTGCGTGCGCGTGTGCGTGTGCGTGCGTGTGTGCGTGTGTGTGTGTGTGTTTTAGTAGAGGGAGCCCTTTTCTCTTTGAAAGTGTAAGCCCTAAGCGTGGAGTGCACTGGCCACAGAAGCCCCCACACCCGCTGGCGGCTCCACAGATCCCATCTGGGGCTCTTGGGACACAGACTGGAAACTGCTTGTTTAGAGGCAGAGGTGCCTCTTGGCCTCCAGCCTTGTCTTGGTCCACCCGGTGGCTTCTTGTTTGCTATGTAAGGAGGAGGCAGCAGCAGCCCCCCTGTTTGTTTTGGAAAACCAGCCATGGCCCCACACTTTCTTTCCCATCTCCTCCAGAAGCAAACAACTGGGGCGTGGTGGCTGCAAGTCCTGTTTAAGATGAGTGGGTGTGAGCACAGGGCCTGTTCCCAGCAGAAACAGAGCCTTCTGTCTGTCTAGGGGGCTCCTTGCTGCTTAGATAAGGAGCAGAGGGTCTGTGTCTGTGGCTTTAAACCAGCCCAGCAAGTGGACCCTGGAGCACTTCACAAATCCTGCAAGGGCTGTGGGTGGCCCTTGGGCATCTGGGTCCTACCTGAGGCCAGGTAGATCTTCTGTGTCGACCTGCAGTCACTTCTGTGTGGGTCAGAGGGTGCGCTTCTCCTGCCTAAGCGGCCTCTTTCCACTTGACTTTTCTCCAGCTGGTTGCATTTCACCCACTGCTTAGCCTGTTTCCTACAGAACAGCCTGTGAAGTCCTGTAGCCCTCAGCTTGCTATGAGTGGAACTCGCCTGGGGCTGCCTCAGGGGCTGCCCCAGGGACTGCTTCAGCTGGGCTGGGGGATTTCGGGGCTTCTCAAAGCCCCCCACAGAAGATTCCAGTGTTTAGCCACAGTAGAGCATTACTGATTCAGTTTCCTAAACTGGACGATTAGCAGAACTCATGAGAGAAATTGAGTTTATTCTGAAAAGTTTATTCTGAAAGTTTATTCTGAAAAATGAGTTTATTCTGAAACTCAGTCGCCATTCTTCGTTTTCACATGCCGTGATGGAATTATCATCGGAAGCATGTTAGGCATTTGCACTCAGGCTTGTCATCTTCATTCCAGAGCACCTGACTATGTGGTCACATGTGAGTATCTTCATCAGAGACCCGCTCTCCATGCCAGAGTCCTAGCCGTGAAGCCGGGCTTCCTGGGGGACGTAGATACTGAGCTGCCGCCGAGGCCACCCGCTGGGTACCCACACTGGGCTGCGCTCAGTCCCACCTGCCACCCGGTTTCCAAATTTCTTTTTTCCACTGGAAGAGAATTATAAATATCAAGGGACAGGGGAATGTGGAATACATTACCATTTCCTTTCTTTTTTTTTTTTTTAATTAAACTACATTTTTAGTCCAACTTAAAACAGGTTATAGTGAGATAAGTACCACAAGGCTGTTTGATTTTGTGAAAGGTCTGAGATACATAGAAGCATTTCTTTGTAAGACCTTGAACCTCATCGTTCATTCATGAAGAACATTTTTATTTTATTTTCATTCTTTTTTGAGACAGGGTCTTGCCCAGGCTGAAGTACAGCCCCACAATCACAGCTTACTGCAGCCTCAACCTCCTGGGCTCAAGTGATCCTCCTGCCTCAGCCTCCAGAGCAGTTAGGACTATAAGCGCATACCACCACATTCCACTATTTTTTTTTCCCTAGAGATGAGGTCTTATGTGTGGCCCAGGCTAACATTATTTTTATGTTATCCTTGCTCTGACTTGAAATCCCACTGTTGGTTGGGGATCACTCTTCTTTGCTTTAATGAATGTACACTTTGTCCTTTAGGAACATCTAGATGATCAGAATTCATAAATATCAGAATAGGTGTATTTTAAAATAATGTTGGTGTATTTTAAAATAATGTTTCTGGTCATATATGGCCATTGTGAGCTCCTAAAAAATACACGATCATGTAAAGAATTTCTTATTAGCATTTTGATAAAAATTACACATAATTCTACCACTCAGTGACAAGCATTGTTGGCTTAGATTTTAGCTGCTTTCTTTCTAGAAATAGATCCTATAGTTGCCTAGTTATATATGTAGATATTTAAACATTATTTGAGGTTATAATGACATGCAGTTTTGAATGATGTGTTATTTAATGTGTCATAAGCATTTTCCTGTCATTAAAATCTCCCAACCTTTTTTTTTTGCAAGATGTCATTTGTATGGATGTATTTGAATTTTCTAATTTTTCTCGATGTGACATCCATTTTACTTTATACGTATTTTTTTACTTTTCAAATTATTTTTTGCAAATAGCTTCCTAGAATTTCTGGTTCCAAGGATGTGTGTACCTAGCTGTTCATGAAAATGCATGAATGCTAATCATTCTAACGCAGTGGCCACGTGGGAATGTCACCCAGGATGTCTCCAAGGCAGTGGAAGAGAGAGCCGCCAGGCACCCTCGTCATTAGGAAGCCTGGCCCCACTTCACCCAGACTGCCCGGCTGGTAACACCTTTCCCTTTTGTTCCCAATGGGTTTGCCTCCAGGACCCCGAGATGCAGTGCCTGCTGCTCTCAGATGGGAAGGGCTCAATCCACCCGAACCACGTCGTCATTCTCCCTGGGGACGGCGGGAGTGGCACGGCCGCCATCAGCTTCACAGGAGCCTTGAAAATTCCAGTAAGTAAACATGCCCAGGAGGAGTTTCAGAAGTTTCAGAAAGGGCTGCTGCGCTGGCTGTGGGAAGTCTGGTCAGTTGATGATTAAGCTTACAAAGAGATCTGTGGTTAT
>NW_012107474.1:3297636-3328084 GCF_000951045.1 Mandrillus leucophaeus | reverse complement strand
TTCGGGGCTTCTCAAAGCCCCCCACAGAAGATTCCAGTGTTTAGCCACAGTAGAGCATTACTGATTCAGTTTCCTAAACTGGACGATTAGCAGAACTCATGAGAGAAATTGAGTTTATTCTGAAAAGTTTATTCTGAAAGTTTATTCTGAAAAATGAGTTTATTCTGAAACTCAGTCGCCATTCTTCGTTTTCACATGCCGTGATGGAATTATCATCGGAAGCATGTTAGGCATTTGCACTCAGGCTTGTCATCTTCATTCCAGAGCACCTGACTATGTGGTCACATGTGAGTATCTTCATCAGAGACCCGCTCTCCATGCCAGAGTCCTAGCCGTGAAGCCGGGCTTCCTGGGGGACGTAGATACTGAGCTGCCGCCGAGGCCACCCGCTGGGTACCCACACTGGGCTGCGCTCAGTCCCACCTGCCACCCGGTTTCCAAATTTCTTTTTTCCACTGGAAGAGAATTATAAATATCAAGGGACAGGGGAATGTGGAATACATTACCATTTCCTTTCTTTTTTTTTTTTTTAATTAAACTACATTTTTAGTCCAACTTAAAACAGGTTATAGTGAGATAAGTACCACAAGGCTGTTTGATTTTGTGAAAGGTCTGAGATACATAGAAGCATTTCTTTGTAAGACCTTGAACCTCATCGTTCATTCATGAAGAACATTTTTATTTTATTTTCATTCTTTTTTGAGACAGGGTCTTGCCCAGGCTGAAGTACAGCCCCACAATCACAGCTTACTGCAGCCTCAACCTCCTGGGCTCAAGTGATCCTCCTGCCTCAGCCTCCAGAGCAGTTAGGACTATAAGCGCATACCACCACATTCCACTATTTTTTTTTCCCTAGAGATGAGGTCTTATGTGTGGCCCAGGCTAACATTATTTTTATGTTATCCTTGCTCTGACTTGAAATCCCACTGTTGGTTGGGGATCACTCTTCTTTGCTTTAATGAATGTACACTTTGTCCTTTAGGAACATCTAGATGATCAGAATTCATAAATATCAGAATAGGTGTATTTTAAAATAATGTTGGTGTATTTTAAAATAATGTTTCTGGTCATATATGGCCATTGTGAGCTCCTAAAAAATACACGATCATGTAAAGAATTTCTTATTAGCATTTTGATAAAAATTACACATAATTCTACCACTCAGTGACAAGCATTGTTGGCTTAGATTTTAGCTGCTTTCTTTCTAGAAATAGATCCTATAGTTGCCTAGTTATATATGTAGATATTTAAACATTATTTGAGGTTATAATGACATGCAGTTTTGAATGATGTGTTATTTAATGTGTCATAAGCATTTTCCTGTCATTAAAATCTCCCAACCTTTTTTTTTTGCAAGATGTCATTTGTATGGATGTATTTGAATTTTCTAATTTTTCTCGATGTGACATCCATTTTACTTTATACGTATTTTTTTACTTTTCAAATTATTTTTTGCAAATAGCTTCCTAGAATTTCTGGTTCCAAGGATGTGTGTACCTAGCTGTTCATGAAAATGCATGAATGCTAATCATTCTAACGCAGTGGCCACGTGGGAATGTCACCCAGGATGTCTCCAAGGCAGTGGAAGAGAGAGCCGCCAGGCACCCTCGTCATTAGGAAGCCTGGCCCCACTTCACCCAGACTGCCCGGCTGGTAACACCTTTCCCTTTTGTTCCCAATGGGTTTGCCTCCAGGACCCCGAGATGCAGTGCCTGCTGCTCTCAGATGGGAAGGGCTCAATCCACCCGAACCACGTCGTCATTCTCCCTGGGGACGGCGGGAGTGGCACGGCCGCCATCAGCTTCACAGGAGCCTTGAAAATTCCAGTAAGTAAACATGCCCAGGAGGAGTTTCAGAAGTTTCAGAAAGGGCTGCTGCGCTGGCTGTGGGAAGTCTGGTCAGTTGATGATTAAGCTTACAAAGAGATCTGTGGTTATGGAACCCGGGGATTCGAATCCGTAGCCGAAGCCGGACGCTGCACACTGGTAGCTTCAGGACTGAATATGTCTGCAGTGATACTTGGTTTGCCTCATACCATGTTGAAATTTTTTTTGAAATTCGTTTTCTTCATTTAGAAATTCAGAAGGTTCGTAGAAAAATGGGGCTCCCTGCCTTCACTGGAAAAACAGAAAGCCTGGCGCCCTGGGCCTGCCCCCACGTGACAGGTTGGGGAACTGAGGCCCTGACTACTGTGCCACCTGGCCCCTGTGGCCCTGCCCCTCCCTCCCCAGTACACTTGCCCTCCCACAGGCCTTGAGCGTGAGCCCATGGGAGGCACTGTCACTGAGTGCCGTGGCCTTCACAAGCCTGGCTGGATTCTCTTTCCCTTTCAAGTGCCTTTGGGCCGGGCACGGTGGCTCACGCCTGTCATCCCAGCACTTCGGGAGGCCGAGGCAGGCGGATCACCTGAGGTCGGGAATTCAAAACCAGGCTGGTCAACATGGCAAAACCCCGTATCTACTAAAAACACAAAAATTAGCCAGGCATGGTGACAGGCGCCTGTAATCCCAGCTACTTGGGAGGCTGAGACAGGAGAATCGCTTGAACCCAGGAGGCGGAGGTTGTGGTGAGCCAAGATCACACCACTGCACTCCAGCCTGGGCGACAGAGTAAGACTCTGCCTCAAAAAAAAAAAAAAAAAAAAAAGTGCCTTCAGTGCCTGATTGCCCGTGCGTGGTGAGCAGAGGATGCCAAGAGTGAGAGGGAGGATGCAGGGACCAAGGGAAGAACAAGCAGCACAGGCGGGAGAAACCTTGGAGTCAGAATCTGGACCGGGCTGGTCCTCGCTGGCACTGCTGGCCTTGCCTCCAGACTAGAAGGGTGCCACCGTGCCCCGCAGTGGGTGATCAGTCTTGTGGACGAGCTGACTTGGAGCAGATGAGCGGGACGGGCACTGTAAGGAGATTTCTTGCTGCTTTTTCAGTTTTTATTACATTCAGGGACTCCCTCAGCAGAGAATCTAAGGAGCCGTGCGCAGGGTGTGGAGAGGCTGTGTTCTTCCGATGGGGGCAGAGAGCTGAGAGCAGGGGCACGGGAGGGAGACCAGACCCTGCCGTGTGGGCTGGGCAGGCTGTCCGGGGGGACTGTCCAGGCCGTGCCCTCCAGCACTGACAGCCAGAGCACCACGGAGCAGACACAGCTTTCACTTGCTGACACGACCTAGAGAAAGGCAGAGGGTCAGGGGCACAGGCCCGAGGCCCCTCAGCAGGTCAGGGCTGGAAGCACAAGCAGTGCAATCCAGACCTCAAAATCATATCACAGAAATTAAAGACTGGGGAGAACCTGGACTTCAGAACAGAAAGGATTCCAGTGTCCAGGAGAAACTGGGCCTGCAGAGGCAGACCCTGGGCCGGTGTTCAGCCAGAGGAGAACGTCCCAGCCCAGGCTGGACACCAGTTCATGGGGAAAGGGCTGTGCATGCTGGCCTGTGGAAGCTGCTAGGTTTAAGTCAAAAGATTTGTTTTTAATTGTGTCCTTAATAAAAACTAGTGACCTTTTCTGCTATACCCTCCTCTGTAGCTACCCCCAAATACTTGTACTAAAGGAGGGTGCACACTAGTTATAAAAATACAGGTTTTTATGTAGTGGAGTTATAGACAGTATGGGCTTCAGAGGCCGGCTCAAGCCTCCTCCTGCCACCGCCAAGCTGAGTGTTCCGGGCAAGTGTGGCACACTCTGAGCCTCCATGTCCTCATCTGTCACATGGGCTCCATCCCTGGGGTAATACCGTATGTTGTTCTGAGGATGAAGTGAGGTCATTTAACAACTACTAAGCACAATGCCAGGCCCGTGAAAGGCATACGGTAAATTACACGCACACATCCTCATCAATTGTGAAGACATCAACTCGTTTCATTTTAGAATGACTTGGCGAAGTGGAGCGCTGGGTTCCCCTGGCCACCGTTTTGGTTGATTTTCAGTGCACAGACAGCGGGGGGATTCAGCACCACAGTGTTACTGGATTTCTCACTCTGAATTTTCAGATGGCCTCTGGAATTTTTATCTCACAAGTGCCACCTCTTTCTGAAGGTAGACATAAAACAAACACAAACAGGCATTTTACAGAACCCACCACTCGATTTCCTCACTCGTACCTACGTGTCTCTTTTCGTTGTTTTCCCTGGTGCGGACTGGTTTGTAGTACTCACAGGCGGGATGCAGTAGCCTGTGTGCCTGTGTGCGGACAGAATGGTCGGAATTGTTTGATCTGTGTGTTTCCAGATGGCTTTATAATTTACAGTGATTTCAGTTCCAGGGAAGAAGAAGGAACCATTCAGTACTCAGTCCACTGCGCCCGGCTATACAAGAACTTCTTTAATAGCTAAGTTTTCCAGCCGATGTCCTATGAAAATCAAACCCGTACATGTTTTCATTGACTCTACTCTGATGTAAAGACACTGGGTTTTGATCCTAAAAGGTAGTCTCCATTGGCCGGGCGCGGTGGCTCAAGCCTGTAATCCCAGCACTTTGGGAGGCCGAGACGGGTGGATCACGAGGTTAGGAGATCGAGACCATCCTGGCTAATATGGTGAAACCCCGTCTGTACTAAAAAATACAAAAAACTAGCCAGGCGAGGTGGCGGGCGCCTGTAGTCCCAGCTACTCGGGAGGCTGAGGCAGGAGAATGGCATGAACCCGGGAGGCGGAGCTTGCAGTGAGCCGAGATCCGGCCACTGCACTCCAGCCCAGGCAACAGAGCAAGACTCCGTCTCAAAAAAAAAAAAAAAAAAAGGTAGTCTCCATTTCAAAATTCAGAAATTTCATAGATAAATAGGGCTTTCTGTCTTCACTTGAAAAGCAGAAAATCTGGCCACACTGGGCCTGCACCCCATGTGACAGTAGAGTAGCTGCAGCTGTGACCCCACCCCTGTCAGGGGTCCTGCCCCTCCCTGGTGCACCTGCTGGGGTGAGTGCCCCACAGTTCCCGCATCCTCACTGCACCACACAGCAGTGCAGCACCCTCCCCACTACGTGTCTGGGGGTGCTAAAGCCAGACCAAAGACAGGATGTCTTTATGGGAGCGAAGTCATATTTAACTCTGTTGCATATTTACACACACCTGCTGGCTCCACATTTGGAGAAGACACCCGACCGCGCTCTCTTTCAGGGCGTGATAGAGTTCTCGCTGTGTCTGCTGTTCGCCAAGCTGGTCAGCTATACTTTCCTCTTCTGGCTGCCCCTGTACATCACGAACGTGGGTGAGTATCCGCTGCTAGAACACGTTAAGTTCCGCACACTGACTGCGGTCTGGACTCTCTTCTATCTGCTGATTTCTAGAATCTTGGAAACACAAGGTCACGAAGGGTGATTTGAGAGGCACACTTTTCAATCAAGTACTATGATGAAACATAGGCTAAAAAGAATTCAGATATGCAAACTGTATTGCCATAATGGTAACCTTTATGGGGCTTAACGGTTGACACGTTCTATCCCAGCTAGGGCTACCAGTTCATGAGGTACTTCCTGCTCTGGGGCCGCCTGCGTTTAAATGTGGGCTACACTGAACTTTGGATCATAGCAGCCAGTGAGCAGAAGCAAGGCCTCTGGGGACCTGAGAGAAGAAATCCCTGATACTCTGACCTGGAAATGGCTTCTGGGAGATAACTTCTCATTTTTGGCAGGGCCAACAGTTTGCTTTACGTTTCGGAAGCCCCGCGGTGGCTGCAGCTCTAGATTATGAGAAAACGTGCCAGTGAAATAGTAACATGCTCCCCCGTGTCATGTGTGACCACAGGACAGACGAGGGGATGAAGAGTACTTAAGGGAAGGGGCTGTTGAGTGGGGAAACCAGAACCCTGGCTGAGAGGAAGTGGGGATGGGCCAGGAGCACGTGGAGGGCTCTTCACCCAGGGAGCCAGAGAGAGTGAGAGGAAGGAGAAGACAAGAAGACACCAGGCCGTCAGGAAGGGGCAGGATCCGGCGATGTCTCAAAGAGGAGGCCTTTGAGAATGGGGGAGGCCGAGGAGCGCAGACCACCTTTTCTGGGGATGCAGATCCCACCAGCGGGGAATGCTGGCAGCACGAGGCTGGAGGCTGAATACCCCAGGAGGGAAGTTGAGGAGGTGGTGTGGGGACTGTCCCACAGCCTAGCAGGGACAGGGCCTGCCCAAGGACCAGTGAGTGGGGAGGCAGCAAGGAGCACCCTCAGATCCTGAGGTTCTTTCCCTGCCTCGTGACCCCCGCCTCACTTTGGCCGGTGAGCTGCACACAGCCTGGGCCTTCTTTCTCCCTTCTTCCCCTGTGGTTGCAAAAGGGGCGACATTCTCAGGACTTGAGTCTTGAACTGCTGGCATTTCCAGTTTGTTTGAAAAAAGCAGTTTCCTGTCCGTGCCATTGATGATTCGGAAAGGCCGGGTTTGACCCGCAGCCCCAGATGCCGCCCAGTCTCCTTTCTCACGCACGGCTGGCTCAGTCCACCTTAAAGCCCAGAACTTGTACAAAATCTAGTGGAGGGCACCCTGAGCTGGTGCTGGGAGGCCTCTGTGTCCTCATCTGCAGCTCTAAAGTCATGTGGTCAGACAGCACATGTGACAGGACGCTCGAGCATCCAGGCTCCTTCCACACCCCCACTTCTGTCCTGTGTTAATCTAGCTTCATGGCGGAGGGGCCCCGGGGGGCCTCTGAACCAAAGGTGGGATACTTAGACTGAGCAGAGGAAAGCCACGGTTTTTGGTTAAGAGTATTTTCATCCTTTCTATGTTACTTGTTTTTTAAATCTGAGTTAACTGCTAATTGCTCCTTGGTGTCAATCAATCTTATGGAACCGGAGTCTCGTGCATGGATCCTGTTCTGCCATGGTGTGTCACTGTGATGCATGAAAGAGATCCTCATTGTTTCACACTCCATTGTCATTTTAATAGATCACCTTGATGCCAAGAAAGCTGGGGAGCTCTCCACCCTGTTTGACGTGGGCGGAATCTTTGGTGAGTTCATTAAGACCTGTTCTGCTGCAGCAATAATTTCACAAGGCGCATGATCCCTGAGCTGATTCGCTGCTCAGAGGGAGCAGGGTTCCCCAAGGTCTCCTATCACCTGAGTGGACCCAGCCCAGGAGGGTCAGGCTGTCACCTGGGAGTGGTCTCATGGTCTCCCCTTCCTCCGCAGGGCCCTGACTCTGCACTTGAACAGCTTCCCTCAGAAACAGCATGCCAGCTGGGCTCAGGGGCTCATGCCTGTTATCCCAGCACTGTGGGATGCCGAGTTGGGAGGATCGCTTGAGCTCTTCTTGTTATGAAGACCAACCTGGGCAACATAACAAGACCCCTCTCTACAAAAAATAATAATAACTGGGCGTGGTGGCTCGAGCCTATGGTTCCAGCCTTGGGAGGCTGGGATGGGAGAATGGCTTGAGCCTAGGAGGTTGAGGCTGCAGTGAGCCGTGATCATGCCATTGCACTCCAGCCTGGGTGACAGAGTGAGACCCCATCTCAAAACTAAAACAAAAAAAAAAGCAGCAGCATGCCTCCTGGGTAGGTGACAGACTGGCCACCTTAGTACCTTGATAGGTAAAGGGGCTTCAAGACTGGCCTAAAACCTGAACTCACAGATGTCTCCTAGACTCTCACATCTGACCACAACCAATGGAGGCCTGTGGGGAGATCAGGCCTGTGAGAAGCCTGCCTGCCCGTGATGCATGGAGAGAGGGGCTTGGGAAAGGAGGAGGCCGTTCTCTGGGCTCCTGCAGTTCTGCTTCCTCCCCGTGGGCTCATGCCCTGGGACGTCAGCGCCTGAAGCCCGCCTCTCTGTTGCAGGTGGGATCCTGGCAGGTGTGATCTCAGACCGACTGGAGAAAAGGGCCTCCACCTGTGGCCTGATGCTGCTGCTCGCAGCCCCCACGGTCAGCCCTGCTGCCTTCCCTGGGCCCCAAAGCCTGCAGACAGTTCTGCACTGTCCTCCCCACCAGCCAGCATCCTCTCCTATCTGTCCCATGCTCCACTTTCCTGACAAGCCCACTTCATTCCCTCTCATGCCTCCTATCCCCTGACCCCTCCCTCTGCACCTGCGGGCCTCCACCAGGCTCCCTCCCCAACATGCACAGCTGCTGCTGGTTCAGCAGGGGCTGTGCGCAAGCTGCTCCTCGCTTTGGGGTGCCCCCTTGCCCCAGACAAGCTCCTGCCCATCCTTTGGGATCCGCGATGCCTCCACCACCTCTTAGGCATCGTTGACCCCTCTCGTTGTGACACATGGTGCATAGCACTTTTCAAGCATTTCGTAGCTCCTGACCTTGGGCGGTGACATCCCCCCCTGTGCCCCAGTTCCCTGATCTGGAAAATGGGATGTCAGTAGCACCGTCTTGACGTGGGTTAGAAACAACGCACATCCTTACTGTTTTTATCTTCGTAACATTAGAGGTAACAGGCTTGTCGGTGGACGCTGTAGCTCTGCACGTCTGCCTCTCCAGTAGCCCCAGAACAAGGGCTGACTTTCAGCCATCTTGGGGTCCTGGACATGGCCCAACACAGACCCTGAAAGAATGCTGAGTGAAGAAATGTCTGGGTGGGCCCCTTGCTGCCACCGGGGGTGGGAAGCCTAAGGACTTGGCAGTCAGACTCTCAAATCAAATCAGGAGCTCCGGAACGCTGCCCTTGGCTGGGGATGTAGAGTGGGAGCACCCTGCAGATTTCCCCAGGTCGCCCAGAGTGCTTGGTCCAAAGCCCTCGTGGTGGGGACAAGGCCCAATGCCTGAGACGGGAGGGGGCGTGGCGTCAGTCTTTTTCAGGGGTTTCCACCCTTGGGATGGCTGCCTGAGAATCACCCGCCGGGCTTTTGAGAAGTAGGTTTCCAGCCATCTCGTGCTGCCTGCAGCCAGCCATAGCTTTGACCTTGTGTCTTGATGTCCACAGCTGTACATCTTCTCCACCATCAGCAAGATGGGGCTCGAGGCCACCATCGGTGAGTATGGAGGCCTTCCTGCTTTTCTTTCACATACGTTTTTAAAGTTCACACAACTGGCAAGATGAAATATTAACATCAACAGGTGCATTGAGTTGGTTTAACTGGAGCACATGGTGTGGCTAAAATTGTCCCGTGTCCTTCTTTGGGTGAAGCCATCTGGAGAGGCCAGGGTCTCCTCTCCCAGCGCAAGGCCTGCCAGTCTGCGGGTTTCATTGTGAGCCGGGAGAGTGCGAGCCTGGTCCGGGGCAGTGGCCCTGGGCACTCAGTGGAGAAGCCAGAGGTGACCTTGAGGTCAGTCCCTCCTGAGGCCTCGGCGGGGCTGCAGCAGCCTGCGACCTGCAACCTGCACCCCTGGTGGTGAGAGCAACCCAGTCTAGCCCTTGGGCCACGTCAGGTAGCCAGGAACCTGGCAGTGTGACCTGAGCAGGGTCTGGCCAGGAGCCACAGCAAGTGGCCCCCCCCAGCCACCTCCTCCCAGCTTTGCCAGCTGCCCTCCAGGAGTGGTTGCATAACCTTGGAGGACTATCTTGAACACCCTGTAGGCCATGCTATCAAATTATGCCTCCAGCACTTAAAAGTATGCTTTCTGTCCTAACGAGCCAGCAGTGGGGATGTGTGTGGTCCCCTTACACATTATCCAAAAGGCAGCTTGCCCCCAGGAGAGGAAGCGGAGTTTCCTGTGACCCCTCAGGCCAGAAGCTTCCTGACCTGAGTGTGAGCCTAGAGGAGAGTTTAGGAAGCGACGTGGTCCAGGGAGAGGGTGGGAGTCTGCCCTCAGCGAGCACCACAGCAGCTGTGGGTCACGAGAGGCAGGCCTTTCTGCCGAAGATGAAGCAGGGGCCAGCCCAGGCCCGGGGTCAGGCCCAGGGTCCGGCCTGTGCTCACTCCCTCGTGGCGGCAGCTGCTGCCCTTCAAAGGTGAATGAGCCTGAGTCCTAGGGAGGGTACGATATGCTTTAGCGCCTTACTAGACAAGTTTAGAGGAAGCTGTTTCTGCTGCACCCCCTCCCTGTGCTCCCCCGGCGCCCACCTTGGGCTGCTCCCATGCATGTGGGGCTCTCCAGAGGACGCACTTCCATTCTCTGCCCCTCTGCCTCCCACAGCCATGCTGCTGCTCAGCGGAGCCCTGGTCAGTGGGCCCTACGCGCTCATCACCACCGCCGTCTCTGCCGACCTGGTGAGTAGAGCTGGGAGAGACGCTGGCCCTGTGGGCACCCCATTTGCCATTCATGACAAAAGCGGCCTCCATTACCGTTAGTAAAACCGTATTTGCAGAAGCACGTTTTTGGCAGCTCACCTACATCTGTGGTCTCCAGCCTTCCTGCACCTGCCCCCCTCCTCACGCTTCTAGAATCACGGGCAGGTTGGCGCGAAACTCACCGCTTAGCACAACAAAAGGCTCTTGGGCGCCATCCTCATGACTCAGGCGCCTTTTCACTCCAAGGGGGCAGGGGAGGGGTCCTGTCCTGGAGACCTCTGCAGAGAGAGAGGGGCCGGGCCGGGAAGAGGCGCTGGGGGATTCAGCCCTCCTCATCCAGGTACCACGCCCCACCTTGGTCACCTTTGTGTTGGGCGTGTCCTGAAACTGCCTGAGTGTGTGTGAGCATGCAGGCTTGTGTCTGCGTGGGCATGGAAAGTTCTGGAAGGATCCACATCAGACCATTAGCAGTGGTCGGCCTTCATGGGATAGAGGCAGAGGAGAGACTTTCACTTATTTTTAGACTTCAAAATACACAGGTTCTGGATGATTTTCATATTGTGTGTTCTGTTCTTTATTTTATATACGTATTACATGCATACACAAGCATTTATTTTTTTGAACGCTGGTTCATTTTTATAGTTTTAGGCTTTCAGGCATTGTTTCCCCTGATCTTTTCCCCCTCCTATTATCCTCAATTTGTGCTTTTTGCCCGTTATCTATGCAACATTTTCAAAACCGGAGCTCCTGGCGGCTGCTCACCGAGGACCCGTGCTGGCCTTGGTTTCTCGGCTGTCCCCTCCTCCCTTCTTCCCCTGGCGTTTGCTATCAATCAGGTTGAATTTCAGGTCCTGCAGAGACATCTGGCAGGGGTCCCAGGAAGGCCCTGGCTGTCGAGGAATCCAGCAGACATGTGGACGTGGCTGGGAAGGAAGGCGGGTGCTGGGAAGGAAGGCCGGTGCAGCTCAGGGCAGGGGCGCGTGTCACGCATCTTCACACCTCACGCTGGCTGCTCTGGGGCCTCAGGGAGGAGCAGGACTCTGCTGAACAAATGTTTTTTTATTTGAAGAGAATCCTAAGGTTCTTGTAACTAGAACGAAACCTTTCTGATGATTTTTGACTCTTAAAAACCCTTGAAGTTTTAACTCTCCAAGGCAAACTTGGGGTGGAGTTTAAATAATGGGAAATACCTCATGCTGAGTTGTTCTGCAGAGCAGTTCGAGTAAATGGTCATACAGAGGCTTAGGTTTACTTCTCATGCTACGGAGACAAGCTCCACATCTGTGTTTCCTCTCTTCTAGGGGACTCATAAAAGTCTGAAAGGCAACGCACACGCCCTGTCCACTGTGACCGCCATCATCGACGGGACCGGCTCTGTAGGTGCGCAGACAGTTTTGGCTCTAGGAGGTTTGGTGTCTTAGTGGAAATCACACTGTCACATGCTCGTGAACAGGTACCCAGGGTTCCAACTGCACCGCTAACATCGGGTGGGCCGGCTTCTTACAGTACGAGCGGATAGCAGGGGACACGGCGCAGGGGACACGGTCGTGCATGCCCGGGTGGCTTCAGGGAGATGCGCGTGCGACTCGCTGTGTGTGTCCAGGTTTTCACCCGAGGCAGTGGTTGGCAGACTACAGCCCGTGGGCTAACTCAGGTCCACTCATTATTTATTGCCTTCATCTCAAGAAAGGCAGGGTCTTTTTAAATTACAGAAAAACTAATTGGTCCAAAAGCATATAGGGTTCTGAGTGTTACCAGCATCGTCGAAGCTCTTGAAGAGAATTCAGTGGCATATTCTGGAATTCAAAAAGGTGGCAGAATAAGCAACCCATTCCCTTAGGGAGCAGGCAGGTGGGAACTGGCAGAGCATCATCTCCTTGCCCATGTGCAGGCTGACAGCACGGCCATGGCCTTCCCTGAGCCCTTGTACGGGCAGCACACGCAGTGGCTGTGCTGGCGGGTGAAGATCAGGAGCTGCCACACCTGCCAGGTGAAGATCAGGAGGGTCCTCCCTACATGTGGGAGGTGACGGGGGGCTGCCAGGTGTGGCTCTCACGGCTAATGACCTGGGGTGCCAACCTGGTGAGTCACTTGCTGCGTGGGGTTCTCAAAGCAGTAAAGCCCAGTGTTTGCTAGACGAAGGTGGCTCGGTAAACCCAAGTCAGCCAGAACCTGGCGCTGGAGCCTTCCCGCGGGCTCGTGCAGAGAGCCAATGTTGCTCTTGGCTGCCCGTGGCCTTGGCGTCAGCAGGCTGGAAACCACAGCACGTTTCTGGGTGTCCACTGCTATCTCAGTGATGGCAGAAGGCAAAGCCCTCCCACCGCATGGCCTCCCTGCTGCTCCTCCAGAGGCCAGGCTGGCCCCTGTGCGGGCTCTTTGCTCTGGCCATGCCCTGTGTCTGGGAAGGTCCCCAGAGGTGACCTCGTGCCACACTCCCTCATGCCTTGAGTCTTTGCTCAGATGTCATCCTGTCAGCGAGACCTCCTGGGACCACCCTGCTGAGAACGCGGGAACCCTTCTGGCCCGGCCGCCAGGCCGCCTCTCCCTGGTCTGTTCTCTGAAGCACTCTCCCCATCCGCAGTGGGATTTGGTGCGCTCCTCTGCTTCGTCTCCTCTGTCTCCCACCACTGGAACGGAAGCTCCAGGAGGATGGGATTTGCTTGGGTTTTTGCTGTATCCCAGTGAACTGAACGGGCTGCTCCCAGTTAGAATCACAGCCAGGGCCCACGCCGCTGAGTGCACAGTGAGGAGCCAGGCCGGACAGGCCCCAGGCGCCCCACCCACCCCTGGCTGGCGGGAACCCCAGCTCCACGCTGCTGCTGTTTCTGGGGCAGGGCTGGCTTCATGTGACCCACTGCCTTGTTCTGAGAAGCAGTGGGCAGGGTGGCCGTTGCTCAGAAAGCCACGCTTTGGCTTTTGCTGTTCACCAAAGTGAGACCAGACCAGGCTTGTCTCTGCCCTTAATGTTGGTTCCTTCATTTCACTGGATCCAGAGGGGCTTTGAGTGTATTGGGTGGTGGCGGTGGTCACCCCTCTGATCTTCTCTCTTGGGCATCTCAGTAGGAAGTCGGGGGACTGCAGGGCTGAGCTCGGTTCTGATTGACGTTGTGACTGCGCGGCCTTCTCTTGGCCTTGTGCCCCAGTGGCCTGCGGCCTGCGATTCGGTCTGACTCTGCTGTGAAACCCTGTTCTAAAAGCTGACTTGGCACTCCACTGGCAAAACCCCGACTGCTGCTTTAAAGCAGAGCATCAGTGTAAAAAAAGAGGGAAATCATAAACTAGGTGAAAAAACACATTTTTCTTCATATTCTTCTCAAAATGAGAGGGAAGCAGAAGTCTGTGGCTATGGGTAGGGACTCTGCATCTGTGAACAGAGGCCACTGCCCCCGAGCGGGTGGAAGGGAGGCGCAGTTCTGAATGCCTTTGGCCCACTCACAAGGAAGGTGGCACACACACCGGACCCTCTCTGGCCTTCTGTTAACCTGCACCAAGTCCTGACTGTCCACGGAGCTGCTGCGCCCACCTTGATGGCTGCTACGTTACACCAGAGGCGGGACCAGGACCCGATTCCTCCAGGCGCTACCGCCCATCAGTGCCTGCTGCCTGCTCAGTAAATGGTCACCATGGAAATGGCACTCAGGCCTGCTCACCCCCACCACCACGCCTCAGTCATTATTCCTTCCATTATTCCTTCCATTATTCCTTCCATTATTCCTTCCATTATTCCTTGAGTGCTGCCCAGCGAGACAAAGTACAGGCTCCAGTGGGAAGGCCACCATGTCAGCCACGGCCCTTCCCGAGGGAGCTGCCCGCATGCTTACTTAGTGTCACCGTCCACTCCTTGGCACTGACTCGGGTGGAGGCAAAGCATGACTAATTGTAAGTCACCCCTGCCTTCTCCCAAGTGCCATATGGTCGGTTGACTCAGTGTGCGCCTGGGGCATCTGCAGTCCTTAGAATCGCAAAGGTTGCCGTTTCTGTGCATTTCATGCAGAGCAATTAAATAGAGCGCTGCATTTTTTCAAGTTAATTTTTATTTATTAAAGTAAAACATAATGTACCTTAGAAGCCAGACAGTCCTACAAACTTATTATGTTGTACAGTGGCATTCCATCCCCCTCCCCAGCCCTCTCTGTCTAGAAGCAGCAATTTCAGCTGCCTCTCTCTGCTTACCTGTGTATGTTCATGTTTCCTGGTTCATCATCTTAACATCTCAGCTGTGCTCCTCTTACGGAAGAGGGGGCCTGGCTCCCTCCCACCCCGACATTGCCCACCCTCCTCCCCCTCAGTTATACTGGCCACACTCCTGCCCTTCACTTTCCAGCCAAGAAAGAAACTTCAATTATGCACCCTCAATAGAAACATCTTGTTTTTTCCCGGGTGAGTAAACACATCTCATCTCTTCCTCTTTTCTACATTTCCGACAAAGTTCTTCCTTCCCTGCACTGTGGTCAGCATCCTGCCCCGCCCCACCCCTTTCTTCACACCATCAGCCTCACGCCGCCCACTGTGCAGCTTTACCACGGTGCTGGGAGTCCCCCTCCTCTCTTGCCCTCAACACAGCCCTAGCAGTCTAGACCCCTGTTTACCACTCCTGTGTTGGAAACTGTCTCTTAGCTTCCGGAGTTAGGGGAGGTGCATTCTGCAAGCTTACAAGTGCACAGTGGTGTCTGGATTCTGCTCTCGCCTGAGGCATGCGGACGGAAACACCTTCTCTTCAGAACCCCTGTCTTCCAGCCCCCATTATTCTGACCCCAGCCCTTGCTTTCTGACCTTCTCTTTTTTCTCTTAGAAATCTCCAGGTTCCCTTCCTTACCCCTGGAGCCTTTCTTCATCCACTGTTCTGGGCACCTGGTGGCCCCTTCAGTCTGGAAACACCTGCTCTTCGCTTTAGGGGAATTGGGCCCCTATTCGTTTGATAAGTTTTCCTACCATTTTCTGAGTTGTTTTTTCGTTCTGGAAGACATATGTAGATGTAGGCTTTTCTGGATTAATCCTTCAACTTTCCTTTCGTTCTTTCCCTTCCTGCCCATCTCCCTGTTCTCTACTTTCTCAAGGAGATTCTTGACTGTATTTTCCACCTTTATATCGAACATTTTACTTTTCCTGCCATATTTTCAGTGTTCACTGATGTTTCTCTGCCCTTTCAGGGTATCCTGTTTTATTTCTTGTTAGACTGAATCATGTGAAATTGATGACAGGTTTTCAGCCACAAAAAAAAATGGGAGTGTCATGAGGTTCAACTTAGTCTTCTGTTGGCTCTCTGGGGGTGCTGTGAGCTCCTGGGAATATTCTCCTCCAGGATCCCTCCTACCAGCTTGCTTGCTTTCACGTTGGGGTATTCCCGAGACACAGGGCAGACCTTGGTTGCCCCTTCATCACTTCCCATGGAAGAAGGGGTCCTGCATAGTGGTTTGAAGTCTTTCTGTGGGAACAGTGTGCTGGCTGCTGGTCTCCAGGCAGAGGGACCCTGTGGAACCTGGAGGAGGTGACTCCTTCAGTGCCCAGGACAGCCTGGGTCCAGCTGCCAACATCCTTGCCGTGGCGTGGGACCATGGGTGGCTGCTTAGTGGAAGCTGGTGTCTTTCCCAGATCCCCTGTTGCCTGTTAGGTGGCATCCTTTTCCTGAGCTGGGCTTAGTGCCCCCACAGGTTAAGCTGCGCTCTCCTGCACGGGGGCATCAGGAGTCTCTATCAGCGAGGATGAGAAGAGAGACCTGGGATCCGAGGTGTGGCAGAGGGAATGTAGCTAACAGTTTGTGATAAAAGACTCAACCCATGCTCCCTTTTTCTCTTGCTGACCCCCCTTCCTTGCCCTCCCCTCCCCTGTCTCGTGTGCTCCGCTGGGCCTGACTCTGCTCCAGGTGTCCCTGTGCCATCTCCCTCTGAGGGTGCTCAGTGCAGCAGGGAACACTGGAGGCTGTGTTAGCTGTCAGCCCTTCTACGTCTGTCTTCCAAAACCACGTGCCCTTCGGTGGGAGGATTTGTCATTTGTAAAAGTCAGTGATGGTGCAGTTCGTGTTGCTTGAGAGGTGTGGAGATAACACATGAGTAGCCGACCATGTTTACCTGGAAGTTCTGAGAATTAAAAAAAAAAATACATACAGTTGCTCCTGGGATTATAAAATAGTAAGTGCACTTTGTGAACACTTGAAAAAAACGAGTGTCTAGGGCATGAAATACCCTAGTTATCTTTTCTCTCTCAGAGATTGAATGTCAGTTCATAGCTTGGTGGAAATTCTTCATGTTTTTTCTACCAAAACAGGCCATCCTACATGTTATCAGAATTCAGTTCAGTCCCTCTTGGTAAAATGCACCAGCTGCTAGAGAACACATTCTTAAACGGCAGCCCCTGGGCATTTAGGAGGATACTTTATTTTGTTTTCATCATTTAAAAAAACATTTTGACATAATTTCAGACTTTGAGAAAGTTGCAGAAATAGTACAAAGAATTCAGACATTTTAGTACATGTGGTTCATCATGCACCCCTCATGTATGTTTACACACATATATATGCACACACATGCATAATTTTTCTGAACCACTTGAGTAAAATGCACACATGTTGCCCCTTTACGCGTAACTATTCAGCATGTACTTCCTAAAAGCAAGGAATTCCATGACAGACCACAGTGCAATGGTCAGAATTAGAAAGTGAGCATTGAAGAGTATTAGTATCTACAAATCTTATTCCAATTTTACCCAGTTACATTTTTATAGCATAAGAATATCTAAGATTGTGCATTGAATTCAGATTTCCTTACAGTGTATTCAGGAACATCACGGGAGTGTTGGATGAAAAGAACGAACATTACAAGGCCAACACACATTTTTAGGATGGTTCTGGGAAGAGGCAGTGTCAGCTTTGCCTTCTCAGTAGTAAGGCGTACCGGTGGACTATCCTTATCTGAAGTGCTTGGGACCAGAAGTGGTTACGTCTTTTTATTTTTTCAGATTGTGGAATATTTGCATTATACTGGTTGAGCATCTCAAATCCCAATTCTGACATGCCCCAGTGAGCATTTTGTTTGAGTGTCAGCACTCAAGAAGTTAAGAATTCTGGAGCATTTGGGATTTCAGGTTTTCAGATTTGGAAAGCTCAACCTATACTAGACCTTTTACCTGCTCCCAGTCTGATAGGCCAGGATGAGGTAGTGTAGTTCCGTATGTGTTCCTTTCATTGTGAGTGAGGTGTTGAGCCCCATTCTGTGTGACTGCTGGTCACGTGCTGGGATTTTCTCTAAACAGCACCATGTGTGTCCATTTGTCCGATTTCAGGAGCAGCCCTGGGCCCCCTGCTGGCTGGGCTCCTCTCCCCGTCCGGCTGGAGCAATGTGTTTTACATGCTGATGTTTGCAGATGCCTGTGCCTTACTGGTAAGTCGGCCTATTTTTAGTCCAATCCACCTTGAATGCGGATCTCTGTGGTTGTGGCCAAACACTGGTGGAACTTTCTCCCGTGCGTTCCTGAGTTATCAGACAGATTTGGGTCTTCCCATCTTTTCTAAATATGCATAGTCTAAAGCCCCTTCTCTCTCTGGTTAGAAAAAATCAGAAACAGAAGCAGGACAGTCTTTGGTCTGCAGTCTTGGGCAGGATGGCACAGAGGCCAGGAGCATGGAGCTCCATGGCTCTGGATCCTGCCCGTCATTGTCACGTGTGTGCCTTGGGCGGGTTTCGTAACCTCTGCTCCACAGCTTTAAAATGGGCATGATAATGGCACCCAGTGACAAGACTGCTGTGGGAATTAAAGCAGATGATACACAGAGCCCGGCCTCCCACTGGTCATCAGTGTCCTGGTGTCCCTCCTGCAGCCATGCTTGTCAGATGGCGGGAGCAGCCCCAACTTCTTTCACCTGAAGGGATGGGAGAGAATAAAGGGGCAAAGAGGCTGTCAATGCAGACACACCAAGTTGCCTTCTGGCTTCTGCCCCCTTTTCTCTGGGCTCCTGCTTCTAGTGCCGTCCTGTGTTGAGAAAGCTTGAGGTTTTCCTCTGGGTAGGGAAGACCAGTGATGATGTCACAGTCACACAGATGTGCACTTGTGAGGGGCACATACACTTATCTTTACAAGTCACCTGGCCACAAAGTCCCCAGACCCACAGTCATGCCTCTCCTCTTGCTTCACCAGACAAAATCTTAGGCTGATCCCAATAAAAATGAGTTGAGAATTTTAGAAATATCAACTCACTCAACTAAATGAAAGTCTTATATCTTAATTCCAGGAAATTATAAAACTCAACTTCCCCACCACATACAAAATCAAATACCAACTCTCAACCTATGAATTTACTAGGTTTAAATGGCTGTTCTTTGGATCATCTGTGGGTTTTCTTAATGCCTAAACGTTCTAGTGAAGCCTCCAGATGTATTTCCACTAAGTAGCAGTAAAATTCCTGTCATTACAACTGTTCAGAGAATCTGAAATATCTTCTTCAGAAATATTCAGTAATATATATTGAAAATTGTTTTGATGCATAGCCAAACTCATAAGAAAGTAAAGGAATTCCCCAGGAGCCAGAATTGTAAAGGCAATATAAATACACAAGCTCAGGAGTCAAGGGGTTGGGGTGGTTGTGCCCACACTGGGTAAGAGACAAGGTGTTAGGCTGGCACAAGATGAGGATTTGGAACTGGAGACTTCCTCATAGAGCCAGGACCCTCGAAGAGCCATGCTTGCAGTGAAAGAGTGTATTAGATGATATCTGCACACTGGCACAGGAAGACAATGGGAATCTGCCCATCTTAGCCAGATTAAGGGAAAAAATATCCCTTGAAAATTTTTAGCCATAGACCTCCCCACAGTCAGCTTTAATCTTTGAGCTCATATAAATATGTTTAAAATGAACAAAGTTGGTCCTTAGGCAGTGATAATGCAGAAGCAGATAGGGACAAATCTCAACCCTGCAGCACAGGATTTCTGTAGCTAACCTACTTAGATTTCTTCACCCTACTAAAGATGAGCTCACAATACAAAATTATGAAACATAAGCAATCCACTTTGAATGACAGTAACAGACATAAAAAATGGTGGAATTGGACTCCCCCAAAACTGCAGATAAAAGAGTTATATAAACTAAAAATAAATATATGCAATGTTACTAATGACGTAAAGAAAAGGAACTGACCTCATGAAAGAAAGAACAAGACACTATCGAAAAGACAGAGCAGGCTTCAAAAACAACCAAACAGGAGTTATAGAAATGAAAAATGTGATCTTTAGCCTGAAAAAAAAACCTCAATGGATGGGTTAGAAAAGTAAATTAGATACAGCTGAAGAGATTACTGAAATGAAATATAGACATGAAGAAATTATCCAGAATTCAGCCCAAAAAGAGAGATGGAAAATATTAAAGAGAAATGAAATATAAAATGGAGGACCAAATGAGATGGCCTAATATTATCTGAAAGTAATTCCAGAGGAAGATAATAGACTGGGTTTGAAGCAATATTTTAAGAGAAAATAGCTGAGAATTTTCCAGATACATGAAAGACAAACATTCTTAGATTCAGGAATCAAATGACTTAGAATTCTGTACCTAGATAAACTTGCATGCAAGAGTAAGGGTGAAGTGAAAACATTTTTAACCAAAGATACTCCCAGCAAAAATTGCTAAACAGTGTATTTAAAGAAGGAAGATAGATCCAGAAAGAAAGTCTGAGATGCAAGGAGAAATGCAAGCAAAAAAGCAATATTCCTAAGGATGAATCTAAGTATTGACCATATAAAATAGGGGCCAGCTAACTGTGGCCTATTTTTGTATGATCCTCCAGCTGGGAATGGTTTATATTTTTAAAGATTTCTTTAAAAAAATCAACAAAAGAATGCGCAACAGAGACCATATGGCTGCAAAGCCTGAAATATTTACTATCTAGACCTTTACAGAAGAAGCTTTCTGACTCTTAGTTTAAAACAACAGCAATGACGACTAATTTGGGCAATATAAAAAAGAACTGAAATACTGAAAATGTAAAGTACAAGTGGGACAATCAGAGTTCCAGCACACCACAGTTCTTATATTGTCAAGTCAATAGCAATAGAATGTGTAACCTTCCAGGCAATACAGGGAAATGAAGATTTATCCAAGAGAACCTAGGGTCGGGGGAAGCATAGGAAAAGCAGGGTAAATAGAGAAATACATAGCGACATGGATGAAAATGATCCCAGCATACCAGCAACACAGTAACTATAAATGGACTAAACTCATCAGTTAGAAGCAGAGACTGTCAAGTTGCTTTTAAAAATACAGGCACTGGTTATTTACAAGAAACACACCTGCTACACTGGAATTCCGAAAAGACGAAAGTAAAAGAATGGGAAAGTACACGACAGGTAAATAATAACCAGAGGAGGGTGGATTTGTTGCACTGGAAGAAAGAGACCTAAAGCAGAGGCACTTGGGAGATGGGGTCTTGTAGTGGAGAAGAAACTGAACCAGGATGTGCAGCAGGCCGGTGAGCTTGAGTTGAGCCTTTCAAACCTAAGAAATAGACACCTTTTTCTCTTCCCTGATCAACATGCTTTCTGGTATCTTTTCACCAAAATAGACAAGTGTTTCCTCCCAAGTCTGAGGCTGAGAACCTCCATGATCTGAGCAGGTGTCCTGGGGGGCCAGAGGACACCATGCTTCCTGCCTCACCGTGCACACTGATGGCCAGCTCCAGGGCCTGCAGGACTGCCTGGGCACACAGCCAAAGTCCTCAGGTCTCCAGTATGCACTGGGCTCCTGAAGTTGGCAGGGCCCCTCCTTGTTGGTCATTCTTGCATGTGTGAGCCAAGCACACGGCATGTTTTGAAATCGGATCTCTGTTCTTCAGAGCTGTCACTATTTACAGTTCATCCCATACCCACAGATAACACTTGCTACTACATTCTTCATCTTTTTTTCTCTGTCTTAATGATCGGCTTTTCATAATCATAGGTCTCTTCGGGCTAGCACTTTTCACACATCACACTTGGTAGGATGTAGATGTGGGTAAGGTACCAGCTCAAACACGACAAGCCTGTGCCAGTAATTGCAGCTAGCGGTTCAGATACACACAGATGGATTTATTTAACAATAACCTTGCTCTTGCCACCAGCACTATTGTTGGTACCTGCCGTGTTCCCACGACCTTTACCAACTAATTATCGCAAACACCTTTCATGTACCAAGCAGAGCAGCTGGATGCATCTTATCTGTAGAAGGGGCTCCTGTTCTCTCCAGCTTGAACTCACCTCATATGAGGGACTTCTAAGTTCCTACTCAAACCATAAGGATCTAAGAAAATAGAAGAGTTTCTGCCCTTCTAGAGCTGTGGCCTGAGGCTTGGGGGTGGGGCCGTGGGTTTGGTTTTTAAGCAGCCCCTGGAGACTGTCCTCCAGCACCCCTTCCCCGCCTCCCCTGGCCCAGTGATCCACCCTGGGTCTGAGGGCATCTGTGGCCCTCTAAGAGTGAGGGGCCACGTCCAGGGAGAGTCCTCCTGTGGGCTGATATCACACTGGGAGAGACTGGATCCACACTGGAAAATGCAGACACACTAGTTAAATTAGGGATAGCACAATCATTTGTCTGGATTTGGAAGCTGATGTTGAGCCCTCGAACATGTGAAAGGCACAGAGTTAAAGCCCTGGGTCTGGAGAGGAGCTCAGGCTGAGGCAGCGATATTGGTGGAACAGCCCTGGCCCCCGGCCAGGCCTGGCCTCCGAGGGGCTCCCAGTGGGGTGCAGCTGTCCTGTGGCAGCCTCTTCAGACCCCAGGACTGGCGTCGGAGGAGATGCTCACCTGGCTTTAGAGTCGCCTGAGAAACTCGCAGGTCCACCCCCTGGGCCACCAGCATTGTGGTCCTCTTGTCTTTATTTTCTTTTTCCCACTGTGGACATTTTATGATTGAACTGATTTTATTCTAAACATGACTTGACCCCAGAACTGGTTCAGGCTGCATCTTTCCCAAAAGCCTTGTTTTCAGGGCACCTCCTGGTTCTTCGTGGGCCCTCATCAGACAGCCCTGCCCACAGGAACCAAGGCCTCGGGCTCAGTATGCAGGCCCCACTGCTCTTGCAGGGAGGTGACCCCAGGGAAGGTGCTGTGGGGAGAGAACCACCTGCCTGAGTCTTGCGGGCTAGGTCCTCACGGTGCCCACAGCGCGGGCTGCCCTGTGCCTGCCCCAGTGACGGGTGGGCTCACCTTTGTTTTGGTGCAGTTCCTGATCCGCCTCATACACAAGGAGCTGAGCTGCCCAGGGTCAGCGACGGGGGACCAAGTTCCGTAAGTCCCAGCTCGGGCCCTGTCCCCGTGCGTGAAAGCCAGCTCCAAGGCGCCTTCTGTCCTGTCTGCCTTCCGCACCTGGCTTTCCCTAAAAGAAAGAAAACACATGGCTAATCTTTTCACGGCATGCCACCTTCACTCCTGCTTTTTCTTTTCTAATAAATACCTCTGTTTGGATGGGTTGGTGGTAATCTCTCCTCAAAACCTGGGTGGAAAATGAGAGGGAACTGCCGTCTTTGGCATTCTGTTGGAGGTGCAGCCCCCCGAGCTCTCCTTGCCTTCCTGCTCTCCCCCTTCTCCCTCCTCTTTTCCCTCCCTCCTTGGTCCTCCCTCCCTCCCTTCTCTCTCCTTCCTGGCCCCCAGGAGGTTGTGGGAAAGGTGCAAGGGTTTATCTAGCATCCAGTGCCCCATAGGAGACAAATCCCTGCTGGGCCTGGAGGGCAGCCGGCTCCCCAGAGGATTTGCATGTGGTGTGTGAGGTTCAGCATCTCTTGCTGAGCCACTGCTGGCTGTTAGAGCAGGTGTTCTTTCATCCTTTCTTTCAGATTTAAGGAACAGTGACGCCCCACCCCCGGTCCCGTGGAGGGGGTCTGGGCCCACCCTTCACAACTGCCTTTCAAGGACAGTTTAGATAAAGGGCCCTGCACAGAAAGAGTGACTTCCCTTTGCCTTTTGCACACGCACCTGGAAAAGACACAGAAGCCAACCTGAGAACTCCTGGTGCTATTTTAAACGAGACGTAGAGCTGAACAGCAGTGAGAAGAGTCTGCGGGAACTGCTGCCTGAGCCGAGCCAGAGAACCGAAGACCCGGCCAAGCCTGGCCTTGAAGGCGTGTGCCCATGCAACCACCTAAATGCACGCGTGACAGCCAGGCCGGGTGGGTGTGGGGTGCACAGGTAGCCTCGACCCTCTCAGGCATGTCAGCCACAGAACATCAAAGTGAGCGAGTGCCACGCTGGCTGTGGCTTCAGAGAACCTGAATGTGCCATGTGGAAAAACAGGACACCACAGCCCACCAGACAGCGCCGGCCAGCAGAGAAGCAGAGAGCAGGAAGGCTGACAACCTGATCGGAAACCAAGACGGAGCTCAGACCTACATCACCCCAGAGGCTTTTCTAGCACCCCTGATGTTCCGGACTGACCTGAAAACTAATTGTTGAGAAGCCAAGGGTGAGCAGGCAGGAAGCACCTCCACTTGGAGGCACCCAGGCGTGCCAGCCACAGAGTGCCCCGAAGTCACCGTCATCCCAGCCCCTGGCATTCCTGGTGCCCTCCGAGGCCTCAGTGCTGCTGTTCAGCTCGGGGCACAGGGGCATGGCAGAGGCTTGGGAAGCGGCCTCCCCACCGGCGCTGGGATTGGCGGGTCCAAGCCCAGCAACTGGCTTCACTCCACGACACACCACACCTGGGACTGTTTTTAATACATAGCAACAGAGTGGGTTATTTATTTAAGATGTGTATTGTGTCATATGAAGTTTAAGAAACATAAATGGCATTTTGTTATTTATTAAGACAAACTCCAATTGTTCTCTGGCCGTTTTTTTCAGTCGTGTCTAGCAAAATACTTATCTGCCCTTTGAAATAAAATGTTTTTGTTAAAAAAATCTCAGAACACTCAGAGAATGTTGATGATTTCTGCTCACATTTCCATTACGCTGCAAAAGGGAATTTCCAAATCGTGTTGTGTTTTGGGTTTTCTCAGGTTTGGACATTCAGGATTTTGCGACTGAAAATCCATTTCCAGCAGGAAAGGGGCTACCTCTGGGGCCCTTGTTTGCACAGAAGGCCAAGCTGAGGCCCCAGTAAGCAACCATCTGGATGTTTTCTAAATCACACAGTTTAAAGAATATCCTAGGATTTGTCCTTGACTAGGAGATGTCACACCCAGTGGCGGTGGGGAAAGATGCTGCACTTGGGAACTGCATGGCGGGGTCCAGGCTTTCAAACGCCCTTCCTAGAACCCTGGCCGTCCAGATGTGCATGGTGCAGGCTTTCCCCGGATGGAGTGCTGTGGGAGTTCATCTGGGGACCCCTCACAGCAGCAGGGCAAAGGTCAGAAACCACACACTGGGTGTCCCGCGGTTCTCAGGGGCCTCCTGCCCAAGCTCTGCAGAGAAGCCCATAGGAGCAGCAGACCTGGCTGTGGGGGCTTCTGCGTGCCACTGCCCCACCTGATTGGCTCACTCTTTTTAATGGCAAGTTATTTATACATTTAAAAACTTTCTGCTAAAAAAGAAATTCTCTAAACACCAAATGGATGGAGTGTGTTTCCCACAAACGCAGTGCGCTGGCCTTTCCCGGCCCCCACCGAGTGCTTGCCCCGCCTGGACACAGGTTCCTAGGAGCCTCCCGCTTTCCCTCTCTCCCTGACCTGGCTCCAGGCACCAGTCTAGCCCTCTCCCGCTGGCGTCACAGTGGCCTGGGCCACCCTGAGCCCCTGCCGGCTGCCATCACTGAGGGCGGGCACCAGCCCCGTGCTTGCCACAGGGCACCTCTTCCCTCTGGGTATGCAGTGCTGGTATCCATGGGGTGAACAAGCGAGGGACGAGGCAGATGGCACAGTATCATTACAGAATGCACAGAGGGCTTTTTCCATAAACAAAATGCTTTGCGTTCACTGCCCCCCTGCCTCCCCAGAACTGTACCCTCTGAGGCCTCATCTAGTCAGAGGCCCAGGGCGGGTGGGCCGGAGCAGACCCTCCTCACCCCATAGCCACCAGCCAGCGTTCAGCCAGTGTTCAGCACAGCAGCCTTGAGGTGGCCATCGCTGTTTCCCCATCTCAATGAACTAAAGTACTGGAAGAAAATCTCCCACAACTCACAAAGGAAAAGCAATTTCCCATTTCTGAACCCTCTAAACCCCGAGAATGCCTTTGGAAATGGAGAGTCGATCCTTTTTTTAAAATGAAGAGTATACACACAGCTATTTTTTTAAAGCAATTTAGCGGAAATTCACCTTGATTCATCAATGGAAGATTTCATCATGACTTTTAAGAAAAAAAGTACATGCTTTCAATATAAAAATACATCCTCATTTGAGCATAGCTGGGGTCTTCTCCATCTGCAAACAGCCAGCTCTGAGACACACACACACTTGCCATCGTGTGGAGGCGTGGCTCTGCCCATCACACACGTGTGCACCTGCCATCGTGTGGAGGCGTGGCTCTGCCCATCACGCACGTGTGCACCTGCCACCGTGTGGAGGCATGGCTCTGCCCATCACGCACGTGTGCACCTGCCACCGTGTGGAGGAGTGGCTCTGCCTCTCACACGTGCACCTGCCATCGTGTGGAGGCGTGGCTCTGCCTGTCACGTGTGCACCCGCTGTCGTGTGGAGGCGTGGCTCTGCCCGTCACACATGTACCTGCCGTCGTGTGGAGGGGTGGCTCTGCCCGTCACGCACGTGTGCACTTAGTGCACATCACTAAGACTCTCCTATTCATGTTGACGAAAAATGCCAGATGATGGAAACACAAGCTGGCTACAGGGCCAGTGAAAGAGCTCAAGGTGGGACTCCAGCTCTCCAGCCTGTCTGTAGGCAGGAAAAACTACTCCTGGAAGCTCACTTCAGTGAACGCACCTCACAGTCCAAGAGCTGCCGGGAGTACAGGTGCCTGGTGGCTCCTGTACTGTGCGTCTCAGTCAGACCAGAGCCAGCCTTCCTATCACCAGCTTGTAAAATCCAAGAAAACTAAGTTGCTTGATAAACTATGAACTGAAAAAAAAATGAGCCCTGATTTTTTATCATTCAATTCAACAGACATAAAAACCACTCTGCTAAATGGCCACAGGACCACTCCGGTCTCACCTCAGCAAAGCACAGCTGGGCCAGGTGAGAAGCAGGTGCGACGGCACTGTGTCCCTTTCAGGCTGTGCCCACAAGGCACCCAGGCTCTCCCCCACGGGGCTCCGATGCACCAGGCCACCTCCCTTCCCAAGGCTCTGCATTGACCCACAGTCTCTGCACAGGACACCCCAGGTCCCTGGAGGGCAGTAGAAGAGGCTGTAGCACTGGCTGCCAAGGCAGGGGCAGCTGTCAGGGCCACCAGAGACCACAGGCCGTAGGCAGGTCACTTCCCAGGGTGGGAGCACAACCTAGGCCCATCCTGGGGAGGTGGTGGAGTCAGAATCACGTAAGAACCAAGGTTCCAGTCCCTCAGTGCCGGCTCCATTGTCCCCTGGACTTCCCTTACAAACCACAGACGCAAAGAGAGCACTTCTCAGAATCTCCACACAGCCACAGTGGGGCACTCAACCCACGTGACCCTTCGGGGCACAGGTGCCTGGTGACTGCACTGGCCACGTGCCCTGTGGCCCCACAGAATGACACCTCATCCAGGATGGAAGCGGGAACTGAAGGCCTGGCTGAGAGACCCCAGGGGCCTGAGTCGGGAGGAGCGATGGTGCATTTGGAATCTGGTGGTGCCCCTCACTGAGTCTGGGTTAACTGCCACCACGCAGGCTTCCCTGTCCCATACGTTCCAACATGCCCTACCCCTGAGAACAGATCCAAGGGCCTCTGGAGAATGCAGTTCTGAGCTGCTTGCTCATTCTGAAGCCAGCTCTTGTTGCTGGCCCCTTCCCAAGGGGGCCTGTGAGCTCCAGACATGGGGATGATGTGGGGCATGGGCCACCGTAGCGGTGGCCAAGTGCAGCATGTTCCCCATCACACTGCTTGGGAGCTGGAATTTAACTCCAGCTGCTAAACACAGGCGGTGTCTCTGGCACCCAGGGCAGGACGCCAGGGCCTGACCCTCCCAGGAGAGTCCATCATTGCTGAGCCAGTTGCAGGCCACCCTGAAGCATCATCCCTGGGCAGCAAGTGGGATGCAGGGGCACAGCAGGGCACATCCCAGGCAGCTGGGAAGGTCCACGGAGAGCAAGGGCAGGGGCATGTGCCATCGTCAGAGACAGTCAGGGTGGGCGGCACCCTGGGCTGCTGGGAAGGACAGTGGGGGAGAGTGGAAGGCAGGGGAGCCCTTGCCAGTTGAGAATTTCTTGATCTTTGGAATGGGTCCCCGACACCCTCCGGGACACACTTAACAATGGTCAGGCCTGGAAACTGAAAGAGGCGATCGAGGCAAATATCTCAGTCAACCGAGGTCTATTCTGCCAGCTTTAGGGCATGTCCAGGAAAAATGCAAGCCACAGACACATCTGTGGCTGTTTTTCTAAAGAGGCTTTCAAGAGGTGTGGTATTTAGACATTGAGGTAAGGTGAATGGTGACATTCCTGTGAGCACCCAGTAAATCTGCATTTCACATAAGGTAAATGTTTGAAGAGGAAAAGGGAGTAAAGGAGGAATCCATTTTGCAGACTTCTCTGGGGAGGTGGAGGAACACTTGATCTCGTCTTGTCTTTGGCCTGCCACTGGGAGGACAAGCCCTTAGAGCACATTATCAGCATGGAATGGAACAGACTCTCGTTTTAGGAGCTGGACTTAGATTGCACACCTAAAGTTATGATTGGCATGTCCTTGTTTATGGGAGCCCAGCAAAGAATATACTGATGAAAGATCTGTGGGGGCCCTTGGAGATGGCTGTGGGCTCCACCTTTCTGTGGTGACCTGGCTGATGCATCCTGCTAGTGACAGCTGTCCATACGGACGCAGTGTTGCATGACCCAGACTCCAGGCTTAACCTTCCCTTTGGCGTAAGAAGTTTGGGCATTCTGTGATTTTTATGTTTCTTTACACGCCCTCAGCCACTTTTTTTTTTTTTTTTTTTGAGACGGAGTCTCGCTCTGTCACCAGGCTGGAGTGCAGTGGCACGATCTCAGCTCACCGCAACCTCCGCCTCCTGGGTTCAAGCAGTTCTCATCCCTCAGCCTCCCATGTAGCTGGGATTACAGGCACCTGCCACCACACCCAGCTAATTTTTGTATTTTAAGAAGAGACAGGATTTCACCATGTTGGCCAGGCTGATCTCGAACTCCTGACCTCATGATCCGCCTGCCTTGACCTCCCAAAGTGATGGGATTACAGACATCAACCACCACACCCAACCAGCCAGGCCAATTTTTGACCAAAACAGGATCGGTGAGTGGATGTCATGTGTCATTTGGGCCAACAGTGAACATGGACTTTGAAGGCATCTTGATCCTGAATATTCCATTCCCTTCTTCCTCAACTTGGTAATAACCAAGACGGTTCTATCTCTTTGAAATTCTAAAATAAGGCAGGCACTGGACATTCTGTTACTGTTAAAATCCACACCCTGCCTGCCTCTAAAAGGAACTTGGAGTGGAGATGCAGAAAAACGGCATGTGCGTTTAAGGAGTCCCTGCACCCTGCGGTGCAGCAGCAGCCACACCCAGACGTCCTGGAGCCCAACACGAGGATCTAGTGGCTCTGGGGGAGCAGACTCTCCCGGTCTCAAGGGCATTTTTTTTTTTTTGGAACTGAGGTGACATTCACATAACATACAACTAATCATTTCAAAGCATACAGTTGGTGGCGTTTGGGGCATTCACAGTGTTGTGCAGCCACCAGCTCTCTCCAGGTCAACACGTCTTATCACCCCAGAAGATCACTCGAAACTGGTAAGTGATTGCTCCCCTTCCCCTCCATTTAAAATGAGAGTTTTCAAGGAGACTGGCTCCAGGGTGCCTGTGAGCACTAAAATTCTAGAGCCAGGTGAAAAATAGACCCTACTTCTCCTTCCATGCTAATCCATTCATTCATTAAAGAGACACAAGGGACCAGGTGCAGTGGTTCATGTCTGCAATCCCAGCACTTTGGGAGGCCAGAGCAGGTGGATCACTAGGTCAGGAGATCGAGACCATCCTGGCTAACAGTGCGAAATCCTGTCTCTACTAAAAAATAGTAAAAATTAGTCGGGTGTGGTGGCAGGCACCTGTAGTCCCAGCTACTTGGGAGGCTGAGGCAGGAGAATTGCTTGAACCTGGGAGGCAGAGGTTCGCGCCACTGCACTCCAGCCTGGGTGACAGAGCAAGAGTCCATCTCAAAAAAAGAAAGGAAGGAAAGAAAGAAAGAAAAGGAAGGAGCCCACACTCACCATTAGCATCTCTCAAATGGAAACATGGCTTGAGAATTATGTGTCCTTATGGACCAGGGACCAGGCCTCCAAGAAGTCTCCCAGGAAACAAAGGTCCAGCAGGACCATGGCTGGGTTGTCACGTCCAGAAGCCACCAGGCCAGAGCAGGGGCCCCGGCAGGCAGGCCACGGTTGGGTCTGCATTGGCCTCTCTTCCCCTTTTGCACCAGCTTTCAATAATTCTTTCTTCCTCCACTTTTTCCACATCCCCACAACCCCTTCCTCGTCCACCTGCTATTGGCAGCAAAGACTTGGGGCTCTCACAGTGTGTCCCCACACGTCCACAGACGGGAAGGAGTCACCCCAGCCTCCTGGGGCAGGAGGGTGCAGCATGTCTGACTCTCATCACACTTTCTGTGTCTCAGCAAGTTACCAGCATTTCTCTGTATTTACTCTGGTAAGAACAGAAACCTTAGCCGGGGCCTTGGCTGCCCTTGGAGCTGCTGGGAAAGTCCCATGAGTAGAAGGGATGGGTAAAGGGTGGAAACGCCTCGTCTCCACCAGCTCACAATAAGCCCCAAGAGGAGTTTAGTCCCTCAGACGCTTTCGGCACCACTTAGTCAGCGGGGGGAATAAACAGCTTTCCGGGAAACAGGCCCGAGACGCAGGAAGGGAAGGGGACCCCGTGGGAAGGACCTTACTCGTTCTGCCCCTTGCAGTCAGCACCTGAGGAGAAGCCGTGGGGAAAAGCAGTGCTGAGCTCAGCGCGTTGACCAGTGTCAGGGCCGAGTAGCCACAGGACAGAACTGAGAAGTAGGTACCTGCATCAAGCCTGCCGCCCTGTTTATATCCACGCATGCGTTTTCCTCTTACCTGCATCAAGCCTCGTGCCCTGTTTATACCCACCCATCTGTTTCCTCTTACCTGCATCAAGCCTCGTGCCCTGTTTATACCCACCCATCTGTTTCCTCTTACCTGCATCAAGCCTCGTGCCCTGTTTATACCTACGCATCTGTTTCCCTTTACCTGCATCAAGCCTCCTGTCCTGTTTACATCCACGCATGCATTTTCCTCTTACCTGCATCAAGCCTCCTGTCCTGTTTACATCCACGCA
>NW_012107474.1:3281925-3297072 GCF_000951045.1 Mandrillus leucophaeus | reverse complement strand
ACACATGCATTTCCTCTTACCTGCATCAAGCCTCCTGCCGTTTATATCCACACATGCATTTCCTCTTACCTGCATCAAGCTTGCTGCCCTTTTTATATCTACACCTGCATTTTCCTCTTGCCTTTTCAATCCAGAGGCCTCACTAGCCTTGGCCTAGTCATTCTTTCTCCTTGTCTTCTCTTCGGGTATTTTATTGATGCTTCCTAATAGCACCAAATGGCTCCCCTAGGGCTGAGGCACTCACGTGTGTGTGAGTGTGCAGGAATTCCCTGGAATTCAGACGGACTGCCTTAGACTAATATGACTGCTTTGAGGCAAAATAAGTGTATGGCCTGAAACTTGCCGCTCATCCTGGCCCAGATGCGCCTTGCCAAAGATGCCTCTGGCCTGGCTAGCGGATTTGGGCAGCAGCAGCAATCACCAGTGTGACTTGAAGGCGCCGCGTCACAAGCACGGGGTACTTTGGTGGACACCTGAGAGGCAGGCAGCCTGCTCAGGGGGGTGAGGCTGCAGGACGCCTCCACAGTCTGTGTGGTCAGACCCCGAGGGTCCAGTGCCAGCACTGTGGTCCCCCTACTCGCTTACTGAGAACCCAGAGCCTGCCCCCAGGGTCCTGAGAGCCTTGACACACAGTTTAATAACCGTGACTGTACACCCGTGCACCCGCTCTCCCGGGCAGGAAATTAAATGTCACCAGCACTCGGGAAACAGCCCTTTTGAGGAAACGGCATTCTAGAACGGGGGTTTTAACTGGCTTTACCTGGTGTGCTAAGCACCTCTCTGCAGGTGGCCCATGTGGATCCCCTCCGCCGTGCCTCTCCTCTCTACAGCCTTTGCCCACTGTCCTACTGGGCCATTTGTCTCTTTCTAATTTGTGTCAGTACCTTCTGAGCTCCATTCACGTCTGTGAGGGTTAGTTCTGTGCATCCTCATGGCCAGGCCTTAGTACCCAGTTATTCAAGTGAACACGACTTAGGGTGTTGTCCTGAAGGCATTTCATAAATGTGCTTAACACCGTGAATCCATCAACTTTAACTAATGGAGATTTATCCTCCATAACTTGGGTGGGCCTGGTCCAGTCAGTTGAGGGGCTTGAGAGCAAAACTGAGGCTTCTCCCAGGAAGGAGAAATTCCACTGGTGGACTCAGCCTCGGCTCCAGCCTGAGAGTTTCCAGCCTGATGCCTGCCCTGGATTTCAGACTTGCCCAGCCAACCGTCACAGTTGCATAAGGCGGTTCCTTGAAATGAATCTGTGTGTGCACACGTGCATGTGTGTGTGCGCCTGTGTGCATTTGTGTGTGTGTCCATGCATGTGTGTGCATGTGTGTGTGCATACGTGTGCCTGTGTGCATCCATGTGCACGTGTGTGTGCATGCGTGCGTGCATGCATGTGTGTGTGTGCATGCGTGTGTGCATGCATGTGTGTGCACTGTGTGTGCATGCGTAGCTGTGCGTGCACGTGTGTGTGTGTGTGTGTGTGTGTGATCTCCGACTGGTACTGTTGCTCTGGCTGAACCTGGAGGATGCATCATCTTTCTGCATCGTCTACCTGTTTTACAGGGACCTGTCTTATCTTTAAAATCAGAAGTAATTAAGTTATTTTAAAAATCAAGGCGAGTACAGAAAGAACGTAAACACTCTATTCCGGGGCTGTTTCTTCCTGGGACAGTTGTATTTTGAGCACATTTTCCCAAGAGTTGCTGCTGCCACTCTGTGTGAGCCCCGCATCCTACCACAGCCTTAGGGACAGCAAGGTCACCAGCTCTAGAAGCTCTGCCTTCAGAACGGCCCACTCTGCAGCCAGCCCCATGAAGACACCTCTCGGGTGCCTGGTATTGTAAAATTTACCCAAATCCAGAGCCGTGATTCCAAACCTGATGGTAGAAGAGCGGCACTCATTTGCTCGTCCGTTCATTCAGCACACTCGTATTGCCAAGCCCTGAGAATAAGCGCAGGGACACAGTAATAAACAGGGAAAGCCAATCGGCCCCGTGGAGTCGTCTGGGGGGAGCAATAGACGACTAACAAAGGAACAGTAAGCAGTCCGGGGGCAGGAGCGGGGGCTGTATGATTGTGTATTGACGGTCGTCTTCGAGGACGGGATAAGGGCGTGATGGAGTGAACCCTGCAGATCTCGGGAAGGCCATTCCAGACCCTGGAGGAGGTCCAGGAAGGAAGTTCAGCAGCACAGGCCACAGAGGGTCACTGATTTCGCCGATTTCACCAGGATCAGGGTTTTCCATACTAGTCAGGCTATAGAGACAAGGGACAGGACCGTGAAAGGAGAGGCGAGGCTAGTGACCCAGGAAACCCAAGCCTGGTCTCAGGCTGGTGAAGAGGTGGATGATGGTACGAGTGGGAAATCAGTGGGCCCCGTGGCTGGAAGGCTCGCTGGGGTCTGATCTGGACAGATGGGAGGTGGGTGAGGTCCTGGAAGCCGAGGTGCTGGAGACAGGGCGGGCGTGGCCAATGATGAGCCCTAGGGTGTGACTCTGACAATGGGCACTGAAGGGGTTGGAGGGAGGTGCCACTGGAAAATTGTAGTAAGTGAGAAGAGACAGAAATAGGAGGACCAGAAGGAAAGCCACTTCTCAGAGAACAGTAACGGGTTCAACTTTGGGCCAATAATCACAATTTAGAGCCGACAGCAGCTTCAGAGGCCACGTGACAGATAAGGAACCCAAGGCCCCAAAAGTGGCCGTGGAGACCAGACCGAGGGGTTCTGGCCATGGCTCTGTGCCTTTCGTAAAGGCAGCCTATGTCTGCACTCACCTGTGCTTCGATTGCCAGGAGCCCTGCAATTGCCAGGAACAGTATCTGCAGAAGTTCCTTTTGGCACCTGGGAGGGCACCTCTCATCAGTACTCCAAGACCTTGGCCATCACGGCAGACCGCAGGGTGGACGCTGGGTGGGCTGTACCACGGCCTCGGCCACCGCCTGCAGATCCAGGCTCCCTGAAGCCTGCTGGGCTGGTGGCCTCGGGGGACCGGTGAGCTGCGTCTGCCTGGGCTCGTGAAAGGCCGCTCCCACGTTTTGGTTTTGCTTTGGTACATAGAACCCAGGCCCTCTGTTGCCACAAGAGGGCCCCCCAGCCCCGGCTCACTGAGGCCTTCCCGTGGAGGAGCGTATCCTGTCCGGTCCGCAGCTCAAATATCCAGAGCTCAGGAGACCCTGGCCCCGTGCCCCACCCTGCCCCAGCCGGGCCACACTGCCCCCTCCACCACACCCAGCAAGCCCCTCCCGGCGCTGCACTCAGTCCTGGGTGTCAGAGGGTCCTCTGGCTTCACTTGTCACATTTAACGAGGAACCAGAAATCAAATGTATCGAGCCAGCCTGGGCTTTAGGATAGAAGGGGAGGGCAGGAGTGGGGGCTCCGGGGACAGGGGCTGGCTGAGGAGGGAGGATGGGGGCAAGAGGACATTCATGGAGCACCCTCTCCCCACTCATCCGCCACCCACTCCTCCCAGCACTTCTTGTGAGGCCTCGCTGTCCCCGCCTTTTAGTAAAAAGTGGAGAAACAGCCTCACAGAGGATGACCTGCTTCAGCTCCCCACGCCACGCTGTGGCTGACCAGGGTCAGGACCCAGCCGCCACATCCACGGCTCAGGGGTGGGAGCCAAACCTCACTAGAGTCCACACTCAGGGCCAGGACCCAGGCCGCAAGTCCGACCTTTGTCCTTTCCTCGAGCTTGTTGGGAAGCCCAGACTCACCCAACTCCAACCCAAAAAAGGCTGCAACAAACCAGCCTTCCTTGTGATTTCGTTTTATGATTTTCTTTTCACGTTTTCTTACTACGGGAGTTCTCATGGGTACATAAAAATAGACAGCTTAATAAGCTCCACATCCCATCCCCAGCCTCGACAGTTATCAACAGGCTGCCTTTCCTGCCTCAAATCTAGCCCCCCACGGAAGCCGTCATTTTATCTCATATGGTTTTTGTGTTTTTTTTTTTTTTTTTTGAGCCAGTGTCTCACTCTGTCAGCCAGGCTGGAGTGTGGTGGCGCCATCTCAGCTCACTGCAACATTTGCCTCCCAGGTTCAAGAGGTGCTCCTGCCTCAGCCTCCCGAGCAGCTGGAATTACAGGCTCAAACCGCCATGTCTGGCTAATTTTTGTAGACATGGGGTTTCACAATGTTGGTCTCATGATGTTGGCCAGGCTGGTCTCGAACTCCTGGCCTCAAGTAATCTGCCCGCCTCGGCCTCCCAAAGTGCTGGGATTACAGGCATGAGCCACCACGCCCAGCCTGGTTGTGTTTTTAAGCAAATTATTGCATCATACCATCACACCCAAACAATGCTGCTGTGTTACACAGCCACTTGTCCAGCCTCCTGTTCTATGGACGAAGATCGCCAGTTTCTCCACTTTCCAGACAAACGAAGCCACTGATGCCCCAACAGGCCATGTGACTTCGCACAGCGCAGCGCCAGGGATCAGGGCCCGATCAGAGCCCTGGGGATGCTGGTTGTGCCTGGTGGCACTGCAGGAGGGAACGCGCCCCGCCTGGACTGTTCCCAGGTGATCACATGCATGCCGCCGGGATGAGGCAGGAGGGTGGACCCTTGTGAGAGGAACAAGCCACGGGTGCTCTGTCCCCTGGGGTCCCCTCAGCAGCAGGCCTCTATAAATCCCCTCGCCTCATACTGAAGGAGGAGAGAAATGAGTAAGAAATTGAAGTTACCACTAACGTTATTTTTAGAAACTGCAGTATGAAATGAAAAAAAATGAATGTCTCCAGACTGCCGAGTGGGGGAAATGATAAATCCGTGCCTCCAAATTATACGAAATGCAAGAAAACCACCCAGTGCCAATGACTCAGAGGAGCTGGGGTGGGATTCGGTTAGGAGAGGGAACTCCTGGAGGGCCTTCAACTCGGCGGCAAGTTGATGGCACCGCTGTCACCCTGCAGGAAAGATCCAGCTCTCTTCCGAAGCCTCCCCAGCCATTTGCAAGCAAAGCGTGGGAAGCAGGCCGGGCTGAGCACGTCCAGGGCTCCCAAACTACGCTGGAGCCGAGATGCAGGACTCCCGCCTGAATTGGGATCGTTGGAGCGGGGTGCTGGAGGGAACGCTGAGGCCTCTCAGGTCGATGACCGTGTCCACGCCAAGGCTTGCTGCAGCCCATGAGCTGAGAGTTGCCACCATCCAGACACCACCCTGCACAGCGGAGTGGGGCAGGGCAGGACAGAGGGACGGTGTTTGCCCTCCAGACCACCTTGCTGGCCCGTGCTGCGGGGCTCAGTCTCCCTCACCCCGGGGCACGGATCAAGCAGGCCTGTCCCCTCAAGTCCTCTAAGAATGCCCCATCTCTGTCGTCCTCTGTAACAGTAACTAATGCTTTCTGCCAAGTATTTCCAATTCTCGACCCTTCTAGGTTCCTGCAGCTATTCCACTCCCAGCCTCCTACTATGTTGGCCAACATTTTGACACGTGAACCTTCTGGGCTGGGCATGGGTCATGTGGCAGAGCCCTTTCCCCTCGGCCATGGGGACTGGCAACGTCCAACACATCGGCTGCTCAGTGAGCCTGGTCCAGGCATGGCAGTGTGAGGCATGAGGCAGTCCCCCAGCCCAGTAGCCCCCCAGTAACTGGGTAACCAATGTGACAGGATGGCCATGGGGAGGCAGGGGTGGTACTTGGTGGGCAGAGGTGGCTCATGTACAACACTGTGCCTGTGACGCTGTGGGAAGCCGACCTTACACCTAACAAAATCGCAGCTCCGGAGGAGGGGCCTAGAAACGATGTTAGTAGTAATGAGTGTTGGTTGCCTTTGGATTGCATTAGAAAGATATTATAAGGAAACGAGGCACACAGAAAGTAATTATGTGGTTTGTAAGCCAGGATGAAAGGGAATGGAGAGTTCAGTTCAGGAACGTGAAGGACTAGACAGAAGCTCCTCATATACCAACAGCAAAATGGTAAAATAGAAAGATGCCTGAAGCAACAGCTGCCACGAAAGCTCAGCATCTTCAAGAGGGAAATCAAGGCATAGCCTCACGTCCACTTCCACCACGCCTCTTAAGAAAAAACTCAAATCTTTTTTTCTCTGCTCTCACACAACTACAACAATCAACACAGAAGGCTTCTGTGACACCAAAATATGTGGAGATTTATCCCCACCAGCAAGCAAGCAGTCAGCGCTACAGCAGACACTGGCTGGGTGTCCTGTAATTCCATCCTGACTCTGCCCACCTGGAGAGAGTTCGTATTCCACAGGATGAGGACTCCGTCCCCAAGACTGCCCCTCTCCCACCTCAGACACCAGTTGCAAGCCTGGGCCTCTGGAACTTCTGACCAAATGGCTATAAATCAGGGTCCCACAACCCCTCTTTGGGTTCGATTAATTTGCTGGGGCAGCTTATACAACTCAGGGAAACACCCGTGTTTGCCAGTTTGTTATTAAGGACATTGCAAAAGATACAGATGAAGAAACACGTAGGGCAAAGTATGGGGGAAGGGGTGCGGAGCTTCCATGCCCTCCCCAGGGGCCACCCTCCAGGAACCTCTGCATGGTCAGTGTTCAGCCATCCTGAAGAGCCCTGTTCTCTTGGACCTTTCATGGAGACTCATGGGGTGGGCGTGATTGACAACCATGTAGAAATGTGGCCCAAAGGGATATGGTCTAAACCCAGCGAGGCTGTCTGGCCACATTCTTCTTGGCTTTTCTGGGCAGCGTTCCCTCCTCCAGGGTGTGGGGCGGGACCCCCTCTGGAATGAGGAGCTTATGACCCACGGCAGGTTAGGGTTCCACCTGCCCAAAGCAGGCAAAAAGAGGGCAGGAGAAGGTCAGGGAGAGAGACTGTTTGTTGTAACAAGGGCTGTGGAAGTTATGACCCAGGAACTGTGGACAAACTCCATATATATATGTACATACATACATATATGCATATATGTAAGCCATATGTGTACATATTATACATATACATATATGTATATACATATATATGGAGTGTTGTCCACATTTTTATATATTTTTTTAATATATAAAATAATATTACAGTGTCTGAGTGGACAGAAGTGAATCATGTCAGGTGAACACAATGGCTTGGGAAAAACAAATAAAGGGTATGGCGTTCCCATGTAAGCTCTATCGCCTCGAGAGGCCTGCCATCGTCTCTCTCCATAATTTCAGAAGAAGCTGAACAAACAGCATTTTTAAGAGGATGGTAACACCCAAGAACCTATAAACCTAGAAGAAAACCATCAATTATCATTGTCTGCAGCAGTTCATGTTCTGAAAAGCTGCTGTAAACATGGAATTAGAGATGAATGAGTCATGCTCCTAGGAGAAAGACAGGGTTAAGGTTCCTGAGAGCTCTGGTCACTAAATTTTCATCAATCCACACCCAATCCTGTTTTATGTGTTTCTGTTTAAAGACACCTGTGTAATATTGTTGACTCACTAACATCGAAGCTTTCTCTAAGATGCCTTTTTTCTCTGTCTGGCGCATGGCAGCCAGCTTCCCTTGCTTAGGACCACTTCAGCACTATGCTTGGGCCAACTTAGCAAAACCACCAAAAAAAAAAAAAGAATGTCACTAAGGAGACCATGGAAAGACCCATGTTTACAGGATGAGCTAGAACAAGAAGGCAGAACATCACTGTGTCCAGCCTCAGCTGGAACATGCACATCCCATGTCTGAAACTTCACCCCCCTGTGTGTGTCCAGAGACCTGGAGTGCCCTGAGTATTGATGTGGGGGTTACAAATACATTTTCCCCAGTGGGTGAATTCACAGACTGTATTTGTGATTGTTTGAGAACTTAAGAATAACTCGGGGCTCCCATTCTTTGAGGAGTGGCAGAGAGACTGAGAAAGTGGGGACTCTCTAGTGCCTGAGATGCAGGTGGCCCAGGGGACAGAGGAAAGGAAGGGCCAGCCACTGCCACTGAGAACATGGACTGGGGCCTGCCTAGGGAGGAGAGCTGGGGCCACATCAAGGAGCATCCTCCACCACACTGGGACCTCAGGCTGGCTGCACTCCATGATTGCCATGTGCTTGCCACTCTGCCTCTCTCTGAAAGGGGCTGGTTGCTATTCTCTCTGCTCCCACATTTCATAGTAAACGGGCAGGAGAAGTAAATTACTTGTCTTTCCATTTCATAGGTCTTCAGTCTAGAAAGGGACTGTCCAGACCCACTGAGGACCACTGGGCACCACCCACAATGGAGAGACCACCTAGATCACCAGCGCAGCCGTAGTACTACGGGCAGGACTGGAAGGAACTTCAGGTGGGAGGGAAAGAATGAACTTCATACGTGAGGGGAAGAAGCTTGACCTTGGGATGGCCATATGACGTCAGCACTGCTCAGTTACTTCTGGTTTCTGTACTCTGGAAGGGTGGCAGTACAGCAGGCGGATCCCCAGCAAACAGACTGATTCGGAGCCTAGTAGGCAGGAGGCTCATCGGGAAGTTCCCTTGGGGTCAAGGGCCATGGGAAAGAGGCAGCAGAGGATGGCACAGGGAGAGAGGATGGCAGCCTTGGGGCCCCATGGAGAGAGACAACCAGCCCATCACGCTTGGCCCAGACAGCCATGCCTGACCTTCCCTAGGGGTTGTTGAGGCCTCCTCTGTGGCAGGTGCTTTCTGGGAGCAGCTGCCTGTTACACACAGATCTTTGCACCTCCTGCCCACTTCTCCATGTCCACCCCATGCCTCAGCCCCGACTGCCCATCCTCACTCTCCACATCACTCCCATTCTGGGCTCAGCTGGCAAAGTCATTGGCCATTGCCCATGGATTCAGAGATCTTCTAACCTCACAGCCACTTACACAGAGGGGATGACCACTGGGAGAACGTTCCTTCATCACCCTCTGTGTTAGTCCGTTCTCACATTGCTATAAAGATACTACCCAAGACTGGGTAATTTATAAAGAAAAGAGGTTTCATTGACTCACAGTTCTGCATGGCTGGTGACGCCTCAGGAAACTTACAATCATGGCGGAAGGGGAAGCAGGCACGTCTTATGTAGTGGTGGGTGAGAGAGACAAGTGCAAGCAGGGGAATTGCCAGGCACTTATAAAACCATCAGATCTCATGAGAACTCCCTCACTATCACCAGAACAGCGTGGGGGAAACCACCCCTGTGATCCAATCACTTTCCACCAGGTCTTACCCTCCTCACCTGGGGATCACAGTTCAAGATGAGATTTGGGTGGGGACACAGAGCCAAACCATATCACGCTCTTGAAAGGGCAGCCTGGTGAGACTGGAGTATGGCAGCCGGGTGATTTGGGCTGGCCCCACAGGCAGAGCAGACACCTCCATGAACTAAGGCCAGGCTTGTCCCTCCCTCCTCAGTTCACCGGAAGGTTCCTCCACTGGGGCTCTGAGGACTGCTGTGGAGCGTGGCAGGGTACTGGGCGACTGCCACTGCTTGGCCTCCTGCTCCTGCTTCTGCTGCCACACGCACCCTCCCACCTGTAATGGGTTATTTCTGAGTCCCCAACCTCATGACCCAGGGGCGTGACAGAATCCAGCTCATCTGAGCAGGTCCACATGCACAATCAGGTCTTCCATCCCCCGAGACCCCAGGAGCACATCAGCAGGGACTTTTCAGAATGTTTTGCAGAATCCTCTCCCGTAGATGGCATGGCTTTGTTCCCGCATGCCAGGGGCCTGCACTGCGATTCTGGCATAGGGGCTTGCCGTAAACACACAGCATTGCTTTCCCACGTCTGATACCTCTCATAACACAGGGTCTGACCAGCTGCAGGGCCTGAGTCACAGGGCTGCCCGCACTGCAGCCTCGACCTGCTACAGGCTCAGTGAAGGCCAACAGCTTCTCGTATCAATGGTACATAGACTGGAGTGGTCTTCACGGGTGTGGGATGTGCTGCCTACAGAAGGCGTACTGGCATTTTCTGTCTCTCTTGGTCGGGGGAGATGCAAGATACAATAATTGGCTCTTTGCTGTGGACGGGAGGTCCCGTATGCTCCTGGTTATGGGACCTCCCCGGCAAGAGTGTTATTAGTGGCAGTTCCCAGAATGTTCGTAGGATTTGTCTGCCAGCTGCAAGCACTCAGGCATCTTACCAGGACTCCCAGTGTGTTAGCCACTTCTTGGTTAGCACCCAACCAGCGCAATGTAATCAATGTGGTGGGCCAGTGTCATGCTTTTTGGGATGTCCAGCTTGTCCAGCTCTCTCTGGGCTTCCTTAGGGCATAGAACACATGGGTTATTAGCACATAACCCTGAGGCAAAGCCAGGGTCCACTGTTATTCATCCTATGCGAATGCAGGCTCTTTCTGATGCTCTTTCCTCATAAGAATAGAAAAGAATGCACTCACCATCTCAGTGGGGCAGAGCACACACCTGAGGCTGTGTTCACCCACCTTGACTGAGATCCCGTGCCTGGCAGGGCAGCTGCCGCTGTGGATTCTCCTTGGGGCAACTTGCTGAAGTTCACTCTCTTCCTCCAGGAGTCTTCTGTTTCTGCAGAAGCCAGCCTGGTAAATTAAATAGAGACATATCGAAGACCACCACCCCCATCCTTCAGCTCCTTAAGAGTAAAACTGAGGGCTGGGCTTGGTGGCTCACACCTGTAATCCCAGCACTTCCGGAGGCTGAGGCAGGCGGATTGCCTGAGGTCAGGAGTTGGGGACCAGCCTGGTCCAACATGGTGAGAGTTGTCTCTACTAAAAATGTAAAAATTAGCTGGGCGTGGTGGCAGGCACCTGTAATCCCAGCTACTCGGGAGTCTGAAGCAGGAGAATCTCTTGAACCTAGGAGGCAGAAGTTGCAGGTTGCAGTGAGCCAAGACCTCACCACTGCACTCCAGCCTGGGTGAGGAGCAAGACTCCATCTCAAAAAAAAAAAAAAAGAGTAAAACTGATTTCCATCACTCCCCCCACCTGGAGATGCAATATTGTTTCTCATTTACTATCTTAGCCAGAGGTGGGGACGTTTTCAGAGGCTTCCATTTGCCATTTCCCACGATGACTGTTCTTACCCCATAGGCCAAGACTCAAAGTACCAACTGTTAAGTTTGTCTACCTTAATTATAACATGCGAACCAGGGACATGGCCATGCAGGGAGTGAGAGTCCTGGACCCAGCGAGCCCATTGCAAGACAGTCCTTGCCAAGACTCTATTACCTGTCTCCGCTGTACCCCATCTTCAAAAGGGGGGCAGTGATGACATTTTGAGTCTTTAGATATCATTGTCAACTCTAACCATATCTAGCTGTCCTTAAAATATTTGGATATTCCCCTCTCCCTGATATATAAATTGCCCATGCAAATGGCTGTAGTTCTCTTTGAGGAAGGAATGGGAAAATTGTTATAAAGTTCACTTGCTGTAGTGTTGTGTGGTCCTTTCTCCCCAGCACTCAGCCTTCTCTTTAGTCAACAGATCAGGCCTATAAACTGGCTCAGGTCCAGAAACTGAGCAGAGGTTGTGACTTTTTAATAGGGTCTCTGTCCTTATCTCCTAGGTCATCTGTCCTTATTTGCTTCTGATGGGTCCAACTGAGTAGCACCCTTGTTGCCTCCAAATATATTTTGCCTCTAAGGGTGCTACATTCTATTAACCATCTTCATAAACTCTGTAGGTCGGGCCCATTTGGCTGCCACTCTGACCTTTCTGCTCCCTGCGATAACTACACCCATTGGTCTTCTGACAGTTAAGCACTGACCCCAGGTGTCTTAGTCGCCATGGGCTGCTATGACAGAATACTGTAGGCTTATAAACAACACAAGTGGGCCAGGCACGGTGGCTCATGCCTGTAATCCCACCACTTTGGGAGGCCAAGGCAAGTGGATCACCTGAGGTCAGGAGTTCGAGACAAGCCCGGCCAACATGGTGAAACCCTGTCTCTACTAAAAATACAAAAATTAGCTGAGCATGGTGGCAGGCACCTGTAATCCCAGCTACTCGGGAGGCTGAGGCAGGAGAATCACTTGAACCTGGGAGGTGGAGGTTACAGTGATCCGAGATCACAGCATTGTCCTCTAGCCTGGTGACAGAGTGAGACTCCATCTCAAAACAAAACACAAAAACCCACACAAGTCTATGCCTCACAGTTCTAGCAAGATCAACGCAGATTTGGTGAAGGCCCACTTTCTGACTCAAAGATGGTGCCTTCTTGCTGTGGCCTCACATGGTAGAAAGAGGGTGAGGGGTCTCTCTACGGGGCCTCTAATGCCATTCTTGAGGGCTCCACTCCCATGACCTAATCACCTCCCAAAGGCCCCTGGTCCTAATGCCACTACCTTAGGGGTTAGCATTTCAACATGAGAATTTGGAGCGGCACAAGCGTTGTTCTGGTGTCCTTTTATCTCTATTGCCCTCAGTGAGCTGTTCTGATGGACTTTCCTACAGTGAGCCCTGGCCCATCCAGGAGACCACCGCTGACAGTGAAGCTGGTGCTTTTCTTGCCAATGCATGTCATGTGCCTTTGGTCCATGGTGAGACCTCCAGGACTTCCCATAGACTGTAACCATCTGGTCGGTCTGGGGCCTCGCATAGTATACCCACGCCAGGAAGCCCCCTTTCTAAAGCCTTGGAAGAAGAGATTGCTTCCTCTCTGCCATCTGCCATGACAATTCTGTGCATACAGGACTGCCCTCTGAAAGGGCTTCATCAAGGGGACTGAGACATAGGAAGATAAGGAAGAACATTTACTTTCTGGAAAACTTAATTACTAGTGCAAGACCTTATTGAGCCATTGTTCTGTGGTGGGCAGGTCTATGCAAACCTACCCCAGAATCCAAGGAAGCTGAGAGGCAGAAGAAACAGGTTGCCAAATCCAGTTTCTCAGAAAGAAACATTTAATAGGAACGCATGAAGAGAAACCATGTCTATAACGACCCAGTGGGTTTCTTTTACCTGCTGCCCAGGTAGAGCCAATTAATTGAGGCAGGAGAATTGCAATCGAGAGTTTTACACACATAGAGCCTGCTAAGCAGAAGACTGCGTTTTATTATTACTTACATCAGCCTCCCTGAGAATGTGGGGGTTGGATTTTTCGAAGATAGTTTGGGGCCAGATGCAGTGGCTCATACCTGTAATCCCAGCACTTTGGGAGGCCAAGGGGGCAGATCACTTGAGGTCAGAAGTTTGAGACCAGCCTGGCCAACATGATAAAACCCCATCTCTACTAAGAATACAAAAATAGCCAGGTGTGGTGGCGTGCACCTGTAATTCCAGCTACTGGGGAGGCTGAGGCAGGAGAATCACTTAAACCCGGAAGGTGGAAGTTGCAGTGAGCCAAGATCATGCCACTGCACTCCAGCCTGAGTGACAGGGGGAGACTATCTCGAAAAGAAAAAGAAAAAGTAAAAGAAAAAGAAAAAAGAAGAGAAGAGAAGAGAAGAGGAAGGAAAGAGAAGAGGAAGGGAAGGGAAGAGGAAGGGAAGGGAAGAGGAAGGGAAGAGGAAGGGAAGAGGAAGGGAAGAGGAAGGGAAGAGGAAGGGAAGGGAAAGAAAAAAGAAAAGAAAAGAAAAGCTTTGGGGGAAGGATTTGGGGTGGCTAGGCAATGGGTGCTTGCCACTGATTGGTTGTAGGTGCAATAATAGGGGTGTGGGAAATGGTTCTCCTGCACGCTGAATTGCCTCTGGGTGGGACCACAGGAGTGGTTAGTGGGTTCAGGTAGAGCCATCAGTGAGTGGGGCCAGGTGGAGCTATCAGTGTTAGACATGCAAAAAACCCTGAAATGATATCTCAAAGGCCAATCTTGGGTTCTGCAATAGTGATGCTATTTGCAGGAGTAATTGGAGAAGTTGCGTGTCTTGTGACCTCCAGAATAGTGGCTGACAATCGTCTCTGTCTACCAGGCTTCTCTATCCTCCTAACCTGGTGGTCTCTCATTAGCTTTACACAGACAACTGAGTTTTGAGAAGAGGCTATTATCACTTAAACTATAAATGTCTCCCAGAGTGAGCTTGACCCAAGCCCAGGAATAATTAAAGGCAGCTTGAAGTCAAAAGGCAAGATGGGGGTTGGCCAGATCAGATTTCCTTCACTGCCATAATTTTCTGTTATAATTTTTGCAAAGGTGGCTTCATGTTTGTGTCTCGGGCGGTGAGACTAGATGGTGGATTCCCCCTGGATCCACCCATCACCCCCTTACCCAGGGCTTATATACCATAGAGGAGGAGTATATGTGATTCAGAAGGGATGTATGAGACAACTGAAGTATGATAACATCCACGTTGTCTGACCTAAGGGCAGGATTTATGGCACCTGCTCTTAGGCAAGGAACAGTAGATAAACGGGAAATCTTAGAGGCCTTCCTGGAACTGTGGTTAATCAGAAGCCAGCATGGCTGATTATCTTCCACGATGGAGTTGCCGTGGCCTCCATACTCCGCCCCTCAATCCAGCTTTTACAATCTAAGGTGCCCTCCTCTTCCACGATGGTCCCTGAGCCTTGAGGGAGGGTGCTTGGTATGGTATTGTTTTAATAGCAATGCACTGGCAACAGAAAACAACCCAGCAGGATTCTAAATGGGGGGGATTCACAGGCCCTGCTGAATCATCTCTAGTCTTCAGAATACCAAGACCGTGATTTTCTCAGAAGAAGTCAGACAATGAGAAATACATAACATTAATAATTTGCACACAGGATTACAATCAAATAAGAATTTGTGTGCCAGAACAATGAAAAAGAACTTATCCCATTAAGAAGCCAACTAAAAGCATCATGAAGAAAATTAAAACCTGGGTTTTTTGGGTCTGTTTTTGTTTATTTGCTTGCTTGTTTTGAGATGGAGTTTTGCTCTTGTTGCACAGGCTGGAGTGCAATGACATGATCTCAGCTCACTGCAACCTCCGCCCCCTGGGTTCAAGCGATTCTCCTACCTCAGCCTCCCAAGTAGTTGGGATTACAGGCATGTGCCACCATGCCTGGCTAATTTCTGTATTTTTAGTAGAGACAGGTTTTCACCATGTTGGCCAAGCTGGTCTCAAACTCACGATCTGACGTGATCCACCCGCCTCGGCTTCCCAGAGTGCTGGGATTACAGGCGTGAGCCACCACACCCAGCCAAAATCTGGTTCTTTCTCAAAGACTTCTTATAGCCAAGAAATAATCCAGGATTAGCCCAGGTTGTAGACAAATAATAAAAACTCAAACACAATGAATGGTCAGGGCTAGAATCTAAATTTTTCTCTCTCCAGTAGCTTGAACCTGGGAGGCAGAGGTTG
>NW_012107474.1:3281067-3281699 GCF_000951045.1 Mandrillus leucophaeus | reverse complement strand
GAGGCAGGAGAATTGCAATCGAGAGTTTTACACACATAGAGCCTGCTAAGCAGAAGACTGCGTTTTATTATTACTTACATCAGCCTCCCTGAGAATGTGGGGGTTGGATTTTTCGAAGATAGTTTGGGGCCAGATGCAGTGGCTCATACCTGTAATCCCAGCACTTTGGGAGGCCAAGGGGGCAGATCACTTGAGGTCAGAAGTTTGAGACCAGCCTGGCCAACATGATAAAACCCCATCTCTACTAAGAATACAAAAATAGCCAGGTGTGGTGGCGTGCACCTGTAATTCCAGCTACTGGGGAGGCTGAGGCAGGAGAATCACTTAAACCCGGAAGGTGGAAGTTGCAGTGAGCCAAGATCATGCCACTGCACTCCAGCCTGAGTGACAGGGGGAGACTATCTCGAAAAGAAAAAGAAAAAGTAAAAGAAAAAGAAAAAAGAAGAGAAGAGAAGAGAAGAGGAAGGAAAGAGAAGAGGAAGGGAAGGGAAGAGGAAGGGAAGGGAAGAGGAAGGGAAGAGGAAGGGAAGAGGAAGGGAAGAGGAAGGGAAGAGGAAGGGAAGGGAAAGAAAAAAGAAAAGAAAAGAAAAGCTTTGGGGGAAGGATTTGGGGTGGCTAGGCAATGGGTGCTT
>NW_012107474.1:3271861-3274182 GCF_000951045.1 Mandrillus leucophaeus | reverse complement strand
AGCCAAGGATTTGACATTACACTGTGCTTAGAATCCCTGTGCAAATTACCCTCTTCTTGAGGTCCCAAGATAGCTTGAGTTTCCTGGACCTGTTAGAAAGTGACATTCTTTACTTACCACAGGTGGGAAACCTTGTAAGGGAACCACTTAGACAAAGGCACCACGCCAGTCCTTCCAAGGGCCTTTTTGTTGGCTCCAAAGTCAACCTCAGTTTCTCAGTCCTGTCATGTCTCAAAATATGCTATTCCAACCAAAGCCTTAAAAAAATGACCAGTGTCTCTAATTGTGTCCTGTTCAGTAAGAAAGCAGATTCTTACTGAACTTATGCAAATAACTATGTTGCCATAAAATAGGAATACTCACAAATGATTTTCAAGTTTTGGATAACTAAAACAGAGAGAGGGATAAATTTTGCTCACAAAAATACACTTTACTCAGCCAGGCATGGTGGCTTATGCCTTTAATTCCAGCACTTTGGAGGCCAAGGCAGGTGAATCATTTGAGGTCAGGAGTTTGAGACCAGCCTGGCCAACATGGTGAAACCCCATCTCTACTAGAAATACAAAATTTAGCCAGGTGTGGTGGCAGATGCCTGTAATCCCAGCTACTCAGGAGGCTGAGGCATGAGAATCGCTTGAACCCGGGAAGCAGAAGTTGCAGTGAGCTGAGATCTCACCACTGCACTCCAGCCTGGGCAATAGAGCAAGACTCAGTCTCAAAAAAAAAAATACACTTTACTCAATCATTATAAGCTATCAATAGCTCAAAAGAGAAAAGTTTTCTTGACTCTTCTTCAATCAGAGCAGCTTTCCAAACAATATGTCTTTTTGCTCACCTTGGAGCTGCCATCTGCAAGCCAAGCAGGTCTTTGTGCATCAGGTGAGAGCTGTTTGTCAGTCACTGTTGAATCCAGCAGCTCCTCATGCAGTTCCAGAGTCAGTCCTAGGGAAAAGAAGAGGCCTACTGTCTGTGAGTATCTCCTCCTCACACTCCTCAGGTAGCAAGATTTTATGTAAACCATTTTCATCTTGCCATGGAACTCTTAGGCACCATTATTTCATTAGAATGGGGTATCTTCAGTTAACGTCCCATAGCAAGGCAATAAATGCCCTTAGGAGGAATTCTCTAGTCCAGAAACTTGTAGCTGTAGTTGGGAGGTGCTCACAGGCTTTTGCCATAAACCCCTGTAAACACTCCACAAAGGGCTGTCAAATGGAGAATGTGTCTCAACCAGCACTCCAACTTCTACTCTACACTCTGTGGGTTCCGGCAATTGTACTAGTTCCTGTGAACTCCAAATATCTGAAATGGGTCTCAGGCAATTTGGGATGTTTATTTTACCAAAGTTAAAGACATGTGCCCATGACACAGCCCCAGGAAGTCCTGACAACATGTGCCCAAGCTGGTTGGGGCACAGCTTGGTTTTATACATTTCAGAGAGACATGACACATCAATCAATATATGTAAGATGTACATTGGTTCAGTCCAGAAAGGTGGGACAACTTGAAGCGGGGAGGGGGCTTCCAGGTCATCAGTAGATAAGAGACAAGTGGTTGCATTCTTTTGAGTTTCTGATTAGCCTTTCTAATGGAAGCAATCAGATATGCACTTATCTCGGTGAGCAAAGGGATGACTTTGAATATATTGGGAGGCAGGTTTGCTCTAAGCAGTTCCCAGCTTGACTTTTCCCTTTAGCTTAATGATTTTGGGGTCCCAAGATTATTTTCCTTTCACATTCCCATTTAGCATTTCCAATTAACATAGCTCAAAGGGTGGATCTACGTGCCTTCAGTTTTATAGTACTAAGCAGGAGAAATGCCCCACAGTTAGATACTAGACCCACTTTCATAAAACATTTTGGCAAAGGAGTCATAACGGCTTTGCATAAAGCCTGTTTAAACATTTCAACTTACACAATCCTATCAACTTTTCTTTTGTATGCTGTGGTCCTATCAGGGGTGGAAATATCCGAGTCTCATGGTACCAAATATGTTACCAGTAGAAGTATCCGAGTTACTAGCAGTGAATCCTTACGGGTCTGCAGCAACCTCAATTCTTGCCTCCTCAGAAGAAAGAATTAGACTGAGGGGCGCAAGGCAGAAAAAGACACTGAGACAACTTTCAGAGCAGGAATGGAAGTTTCTTTTAAAAGGCTTTAGAACAGGAAAGAAAGAAAAATACACTTGGAAGAGACCCAAGTGGACACATGAAGGTCAAGTGCAGTGTTTAACCGTGATCCTAGGACTTTCCAGGCTGGCCCCTTTCCCATGGTTCTTCCCTTCGGGTGGGCTGCCCGCATGCACAGTGCCCTCCTTACCTT
>NW_012107474.1:3261637-3270941 GCF_000951045.1 Mandrillus leucophaeus | reverse complement strand
CAGACCCAGGAAAAGTCTTGATAAACACTATCTGAGAAGCTAGGACACAAAGGAATGCACTCTGGAGACTCTCCCAGAACTCCCTCAACATAAGGAGGAGAAAAACACATTTTCCTTTCTTTTATAGTATGAGTTTATAAATTCTTGTTCTCTGTAACTTCAAGTATTCTGTTTTATCTAAGAAGTACAGTGAAGGTCATGAGAAGCCTGAGCAGGCCTGAACTACAGCTGTCTGGGCACCATACTGAAGGTTATGAGATAAACCAGTGTAAGACTCTTTGGAGCAAAACCTGGATAACAGACATCTAGGTTGTTTGGCAACGGTCATGTGTAATCCTGAGTTATGAACCTGTTACAATTTGATTAACTGTCTTTGTCCTGCCTCTGTATCCCTGATTTCACACTGCTGTGAGCCTGCTTCAAGCTAGCCCACCCCCTTTCATGAAGCGTGTACAAAAGTCAAGTGCTGTCTTTGTTCTGGGCCCAGTTTTCCAGATGTTAAGTCCGCTGGATCTGAGTGCACTTAATAAACATCCTCCTGCTTTACCCTGAGGTCTCTCTCATCCTCCTGATTCCCGCAACAATACTTGGCCTGGTTATTTGCATAAAATGTAGCAAATGACCAACTCTGTAAGTTCCTTTTAAGTTTGTTTTGCTGGAACTTTTATAAGGAATTGTGGATTCAACTTTTTAAAAGTCTTGAGGCCAGAAGCCGAGCCAAGGATTTGACATTACACTGTGCTTAGAATCCCTGTGCAAATTACCCTCTTCTTGAGGTCCCAAGATAGCTTGAGTTTCCTGGACCTGTTAGAAAGTGACATTCTTTACTTACCACAGGTGGGAAACCTTGTAAGGGAACCACTTAGACAAAGGCACCACGCCAGTCCTTCCAAGGGCCTTTTTGTTGGCTCCAAAGTCAACCTCAGTTTCTCAGTCCTGTCATGTCTCAAAATATGCTATTCCAACCAAAGCCTTAAAAAAATGACCAGTGTCTCTAATTGTGTCCTGTTCAGTAAGAAAGCAGATTCTTACTGAACTTATACAAATAACTATGTTGCCATAAAATAGGAATACTCACAAATGATTTTCAAGTTTTGGATAACTAAAACAGAGAGAGGGATAAATTTTGCTCACAAAAATACACTTTACTCAGCCAGGCATGGTGGCTTATGCCTTTAATTCCAGCACTTTGGAGGCCAAGGCAGGTGAATCATTTGAGGTCAGGAGTTTGAGACCAGCCTGGCCAACATGGTGAAACCCCATCTCTACTAGAAATACAAAATTTAGCCAGGTGTGGTGGCAGATGCCTGTAATCCCAGCTACTCAGGAGGCTGAGGCATGAGAATCGCTTGAACCCGGGAAGCAGAAGTTGCAGTGAGCTGAGATCTCACCACTGCACTCCAGCCTGGGCAATAGAGCAAGACTCAGTCTCAAAAAAAAAAATACACTTTACTCAATCATTATAAGCTATCAATAGCTCAAAAGAGAAAAGTTTTCTTGACTCTTCTTCAATCAGAGCAGCTTTCCAAACAATATGTCTTTTTGCTCACCTTGGAGCTGCCATCTGCAAGCCAAGCAGGTCTTTGTGCATCAGGTGAGAGCTGTTTGTCAGTCACTGTTGAATCCAGCAGCTCCTCATGCAGTTCCAGAGTCAGTCCTAGGGAAAAGAAGAGGCCTACTGTCTGTGAGTATCTCCTCCTCACACTCCTCAGGTAGCAAGATTTTATGTAAACCATTTTCATCTTGCCATGGAACTCTTAGGCACCATTATTTCATTAGAATGGGGTATCTTCAGTTAACGTCCCATAGCAAGGCAATAAATGCCCTTAGGAGGAATTCTCTAGTCCAGAAACTTGTAGCTGTAGTTGGGAGGTGCTCACAGGCTTTTGCCATAAACCCCTGTAAACACTCCACAAAGGGCTGTCAAATGGAGAATGTGTCTCAACCAGCACTCCAACTTCTACTCTACACTCTGTGGGTTCCGGCAATTGTACTAGTTCCTGTGAACTCCAAATATCTGAAATGGGTCTCAGGCAATTTGGGATGTTTATTTTACCAAAGTTAAAGACATGTGCCCATGACACAGCCCCAGGAAGTCCTGACAACATGTGCCCAAGCTGGTTGGGGCACAGCTTGGTTTTATACATTTCAGAGAGACATGACACATCAATCAATATATGTAAGATGTACATTGGTTCAGTCCAGAAAGGTGGGACAACTTGAAGCGGGGAGGGGGCTTCCAGGTCATCAGTAGATAAGAGACAAGTGGTTGCATTCTTTTGAGTTTCTGATTACCCTTTCCAATGGAAGCAATCAGATATGCACTTATCTCGGTGAGCAAAGGGATGACTTTGAATATATTGGGAGGCAGGTTTGCTCTAAGCAGTTCCCAGCTTGACTTTTCCCTTTAGCTTAATGATTTTGGGGTCCCAAGATTATTTTCCTTTCACATTCCCATTTAGCATTTCCAATTAACATAGCTCAAAGGGTGGATCTACGTGCCTTCAGTTTTATAGTACTAAGCAGGAGAAATGCCCCACAGTTAGATACTAGACCCACTTTCATAAAACATTTTGGCAAAGGAGTCATAACGGCTTTGCATAAAGCCTGTTTAAACATTTCAACTTACACAATCCTATCAACTTTTCTTTTGTATGCTGTGGTCCTATCAGGGGTGGAAAATATCCGAGTCTCATGGTACCAAATATGTTACCAGTAGAAGTATCCGAGTTACTAGCAGTGAATCCTTACGGGTCTGCAGCAACCTCAATTCTTGCCTCCTCAGAAGAAAGAATTAGACTGAGGGGCGCAAGGCAGAAAAAGACACTGAGACAACTTTCAGAGCAGGAATGGAAGTTTCTTTTAAAAGGCTTTAGAACAGGAAAGAAAGAAAAATACACTTGGAAGAGACCCAAGTGGACACATGAAGGTCAAGTGCAGTGTTTAACCGTGATCCTAGGACTTTCCAGGCTGGCCCCTTTCCCATGGTTCTTCCCTTCGGGTGGGCTGCCCGCATGCACAGTGCCCTCCTTACCTTTGGGAGGTGAGCACACACAGTGTGATGAGGAAGTTGTAGGCATGCCCCTCTGAGACTTTCTTCCCTTTTCCTGTGGTGTGCCCCGGAAGGTCACAGTCCACCATTTTGTCCCTTAATGCACATGGCCAGGAAGTTGCTTCTCCCTGGTGCCTGTATTCAATGAACACTTTACTGCAACAGGTGTGGAGCATCAGGAAATGGACTCTACCTGGTGCCAGCTGCCAATTTATCCATTTCAGGCAGGCAATGTGATAATTGCTGGACCATCACCTGACATTCCTAGGGGATGGGGGAGAGCCCTCTCCTGCCCCACTCATGCCTGTCACCTTTTCCCCCTCAACAGCCCAAGACTGCAAATCTTTGGGAGAAATGGATGAAGGTCAGTCTTCTGTCACTGCTTCCCACTGACAAAGGGGCAGTGGTGGTTCTCTGGGTCTTGGCCTCTTGCTAGCTGATAGGGTAGGAGGGTGACTCCAAGGATTGGTGAAAGCAGTGTCTATCCAAGTCCAAGGCAGACAGGGGCAGGATTTTGCCTCCTTCCTGCCTCACTGATGGCAGTCTAGGGGTCCTATGTAGAAAGGAATCTCTTGAATATTGAGAGGATGATATCACTCACTGAGGATCATCTGGAGCTTGATGGCCAATCCCTTTTGTTTCTTCTTAGCTGCAGGCAGAGATCACTGGTTGGCTCATGGGAATAAGCAGGGTTAGTATAAAATGCAGACAAAAACTTAGAAACAACTGAGGAGACTATAATCTGATAGTAGGTACTATTAGACTAGAATCTAATAGTAGGTACTATAATTTTTGAAACATAATTTTTCTCTCTCTAGTCCTCATTTTTGTTGAAAACAAATATGACAGGACTAATTTGTTTGCAGAATAAACTTCAGTCTTATTATTCTTGACCTGATTACTTGCATATAGCACAGCAAGAATAATTATGTTTCACATAAGCTTTTCAAATTGGCTTTGATGGAACTCTGTTTCATAAGGAATCTCAGATAAGACTTTTTTAAAGCCAAGCCCAGCTATGATTTTGTACCCTCAAATACCTGTGAGTTGGGAAATTTTCTCTCCTCTTGAGGTTCCAAAATAACTTGGGGCTCCTGGGCCTGTTAGAAAGTGACATTCTTTACTCATTGCAGGTTAGGAAATCTGTACAGGGAGTGTGTAGACAAGATATGAGGCCAGTTTTCCCAAGGGGATTTTATTGGCTCTACAAGTCAGGTTTGATTCCTTAAAGGAAAGCATGCCATTCCAGTCAAAGCCTTGGTAAAATAACCAGTTTCTCCAACTGCATCCTCTTGCCAAAAAAAACCAAAAAATAGAAGACAAAAACAAACAAACAAAAAACACCATTCTTATTGCACTTACGTAAATAACTATATCACCATAAGTTTAGAATACTCACAAATAGTTCCCAAATTCTAGAGAAATCAGATAGAGAGAATCAAATAGGCTCCAAGTTTTTTCACAGAAGTATTTTACTCAATTGTTAAAAGCTGTAAATAGCTCAAAAGAAAAGTTTTTTTTGGCTCTGAAAAACCACAAAGATTAGTGACATTTTAAGTTTAAAAGTCAAAAAGGATTACTTCAGTCTTCTATTAGTTCAATCCATTCCATTAACTCCTGTTCTGTTTGATATTCATGAATATTTTACCTCTCCATTAGAGTCCTGAAAGGTTTTTTTGCTTTATTCTAATGTCACAATCTCCAAAGTTATCAGAAACTTGCATTTAAGAACATCTATTAGAGTTCTGTAGCCAATTATAAAACCGACATTTAAAGAGGATTAAAATAATAATTGTGGATGACAAAAAGTCTTCGGGCACCCACAGTTAAAGACACAATTGACAAGAAAATGTGTTACCTCTGTGGCACACAACAATTTTAGATAACAATTCTAATTATTAATAATATACACTAAGTTATATCAGAATTCCATAATTTTGGAAAACATACCAATGACATATTTACACAAATACAGACCAAAGAAAGAACTCTTAGCAACTTTTGGTAAAAAGCCTGGTTAGTAAGTAATTTTAATTATGTACTAGGTTTGGAGCCTAGGACACCAGAGAGAAGGGTAGATAAGATCTGATTCTTTCCAGCATAGCTAGGGGTGTGGCTAACTCCACCTGTCCCCAAGCCTTACCTAGCTGTAAATCAGGCTAAACAATTTTCAAAATCCAAAGACACAGTTTATGACCTTAAAACATTTAGCAAACCTAATATCTGACTTGCATAATTTAGACCAAATGTCTAAATTTTTGAGGATATTTTTATTTTACCAATAATCTTTAAAACTGTCTTTATTCCCCAAAGATTATTTAAGTTACAAGAACTAAGAGGCATTAGTTTTATTTTTCTGACAATATTTAAGTCCTTATTTTTTAAACCAATTAGAGTTCTTTTACATAAACATCACACACACAACACATATAAATACATGGACAAACAGAAGATTCGGTAGTTGTAAGATTTTTTATTTGCCAGTAGTTTTTAAGTTTCTTAATTGGATTACTGGCTCCAGGGTGGAGCTCTTCCAGAAACAGGGCTGGGAAAGCATGCAGCTTCCAGTGCCTAATAAACAGGCGCACCTGGAAGGCAAAAACAGCTCCCCAAAATTAGGAGTCCCATTTTATACCAGATCCTGGATCCCAAGAAAGAGGAAATCAGCCCATTTCCTATAGAGGTTTTATCTCTCAGTGGAGGAGGAGGGACGTTTCCATATCTTCCAGGTGGCTGAGAGCATGCTTCTCTAATCCAAACGTCAAAGAGCTGAGTATTCCCCCCAAAACTGCCATTAGCCATCCATAAAATGCTATTAGCTACCTAGTTATTACCAAACTTCTCTCATAATGGGAAGTAATTTCTGCTACTGCCAAAAGTCAAAAAACATCAGGTAACACAATACAAAGAAAACAGAGCCTCAGGTTTTGAGAGGGATCTATCCACTTCCAATTCCTGGGGTTCCATGAGGAAAACAGAGGTTTTTCCCAAAAGGGGGGTCTGTGGCACCGCCTCTGTTTTTCCCAAGGAGACCTAAGCTGTTAGAAATTATCTTGGGTACTCTCACGTGTGCATCAAGAGTGGCAAGAAGACAAAATGGAGAAAAACAATCAGTTGACTGAGAAGAAAAAAACCTTTTTTTTTTTTTTCCAGAAAAAAAATAAGATTCAAGAAGAGAACAAAAAACAAAGACCTTTTAAATATATGTATAGCTTGGATATCTGCTTTTAATTAAGCCCATTTTAACCGTAATGCTCTTAAAACAAAACCTTTAAGTCTCTTATTACCCAACTTTAGCCAGGTAGTAAGAACGGCCAATATTTCTGGCTTTTGAACTTTGCCAACAGTAACCTCACAGGTGAAACCAATAAGCCTTAACTAATGTTATGACTTAGCCACGAGTATATGAAGTATTTTCAGCAAGGTGGTAAGCAGTTTTTACAAGATTTAGAGTCTACAAAGGTAGCTCCAAGAAAGGAAAATTCAAGAAGTCAAGTCAGAAGTTGGTCATGGAGGGGCAGAGAATACAGTGATTTTTACCATTCCTACAATCAGTTTGCACAGAGAGGGAAGTCAGGAGGCTGGCTGGCAAGAATTTTTACCCTTTTGCTGGCAGGACAGGCTTCTAGGTTCCCTTTCCCTGGGCAGCCCTAGTGACCCTGGCATCCTGTGAAGGGACAGCAGATGAGGAGGTTGTGGGCATGCTGTAGAAGTTATCCCCCGTCAAGAGATTACTTGGTTAGATTTATGCTAGGGCTTGTTCAAGTCAGTGTGGGCTATTTGTATACCTCTGAGGTAGGACTGTCCACGTTGAAGCTTTTGGTTAATGATTTAGGTAGCTTTCCTGGGATAAATAGGGCTATTAGAGAGAAAGGTGAATTCAGAGGTTGGGTGAATATTAAGTGAGCACCAATCTTAGAGAGTATATTTTTGCCCCAAAGAGGTGTGGGGTATCCAGATGTTACCAGGGACCAGTGGAAGAATGGTAATTGGTCCTTAAATAATATAAAGTGTGAATTTTTTCTTTTGGAGGGAGGGGATGCCATTTGTCCCACCCACCAGGCTTAGTCCTGTCCTCCTTACTCTACTCTTGGTTATAAAAGACTTAAGAGGCTAATCCGAGGACCTCTTACACACAGGTACTGGGTTCCAAGGCTGACTTTTGTAATTTCCTCCCAGTTCATTTTTAAGCCAAACAGTATTACAAAGGAGAATTAGTTTTTTACGGTTTGGGGAAATTAAACTTTTCCAAGTTTGGGGGGGATGTATCCGAGGGGCATGTCCTGTGGTATGCAGACATGATTACCCATCTGCCATGTGCAAACAGAGGACAGAGAAGAAAAAAGAGGACAAAAGGAAAAAGAAGCATCTCTTTCTTCTTATCATCCAAAATGGGGCATCCCCATCATCTTGGGTTCTGGACTTGACCAGTCTTTACCGTGTACCCATCGTCCCATCTCATCACAATTACCCACTTGAGAACAGAGGAGATGTTGGAGTGAACAGTGGGCCCCTGTCCATCCATGGGGTTCCGGAATGTACTGGTCCTCACCATGTATGCCCTAGCCTTTCATCTCTGTTCCAATGGTAATCTGTTAGCCTGGGACCCCCCTTCATCTCTGTCCTGTGGATCTCTTGCCTCTTCGGCCTTGGGCCAGCCTGTATTCCTGTCCCCATGACATTATAGTGACCCTTACTCAGAGGATTCTAGTAATATAATGATTATCTCTTTTCTTAGAAGCCTGTTTCTCCATTAACTGCCACAGGGACTGGACTTCCTCCCCCTTCCCTTGGAATACAACCTTGAAGGTCTTGATGCACATTGAGAAGGGTGTGTAAGTAATTAGAGAAATGGAGGCTATGGGAGGAAGTGGAAGGAAGCGGGAGGAATACTCATGGAATGCCTTCATATGCTCAGAAAAACAGCAGCCCTTGCATTCAAGAAGGCAACGTTTATTCGCCCTGTGGACATAAAGCATTAACTTCCGGAGGACTTGGGGCTTGGGGGAAGAATTTCTCCTCCTCCCAAAGTGGTGCTAGCTTAAAAGGCAAGAGGGTAAGATCCTAAAAGGGCCAGAGCAAAGCCCTATACAGGTGGACAAGCTACTTTTAAAAGCCATCCGAAAACCTAGTCCTGGGGCATAACAGGAACGAAAAGCACATGGTGAGTTGTAAGAAGCTGGCAGAGCCAGAGTTCCAATTAGCATCTGTCCCAGCCATGTGCCAGCAGGCAGGGGAAGGATTGAAGGTCATTTGAGCTGGGAGAAACAAATGTAAACCTCAGGATATCTGCAAGGGAGCCTGTGTCTTCACTGCCGCACAAACGCAGAGAGCCGTGGGCACGCAGGTAACAAGGAGTGTTTAGAAGTCACGTAGCAGGCAAAGTGAAAGCAAAGAGTCAGGCTTGCCCCAAGGTGGAACATCCAGTGAGTGCTGAAGGCCATTTCAGAACACACAGAGAATAAACAGGAGAATGGGGGGGGTGCAGGGTTTGGGAAAAGAGCCAATTTTAGTTGAAAAGAAAAAGTCGAGGAAACCCCAGATATTGCATGGTTTTTAGGCCTTAGCCTCACCATTCTCACAAGCCTCTCACTAGGAGGGTCATTGAGTGCCTCTAATCTGCTTGGTGCAGACCCTAAAGTCCTTCTCACACCTGCGAGCCAGCCATCAGAGTGAGCTGAGATATCAGCCAAGGGGAGCAGAGTCACTAATGGCCAAGAGGAATTGTTCTGGGGTTTGGTTAGTGAGCAGGAGAGAGAGTGAGAAGGAAAACCATGCACCGGGGTCGGATGCCTCCAGCCAAAGAAGGTGAGGCACAGAGCTCTCTCACCACCAGGGAACGTATCTAAGTCACGCCACCAAATGTGTTAGGGGTGGAAAATATCCGAGTCTCATGATGCCGGATATGTCACCAGTGGAAGGTATCCGAGTTACTGACGGCGAATCTGTACAGGTCTGCAGCAACCTCAAGTCTTGCCTCCTCAGAGGAACGAATTCGACTGAGGGGCATAAGGCAGAAAAAGAGACCGAGGCAACTTTCAGAGCAGGAGTGGAAGTTTCTTTTAAAGGGCTTTAGAACAAGAAAGAAAGGAACGTATGCTTGGAAGAGACCCAAGTGGGTCTCTTCATGGTCCTGACATGAAGGTCAAATGCAGTATTTAACCGTGATCCTAGGACTTTCCAGGCTGGCCCCTTTCCCATGGTTCTTCCCTTCGGGTGGGCTGCCCGCATGCACAGTGCCCTCCTTACCTT
>NW_012107474.1:3255209-3259377 GCF_000951045.1 Mandrillus leucophaeus | reverse complement strand
CCATGTTGGCCAGGCTAGTCTCCAACTCCTGACCTCAGGTGATCCACCCGCCTCAGCCTCCCAAAGTGCTAGAATTACAGGCGTGAGCCACCACTGCGCCTGGCCTATTTACCTTATTTTTAAATAACCATTTTAAAATTTCCACTTCCCTTTGATGGATGCTGACTCTTCCTTTTGCCTTTTCCCTGCTCTTAACTAACCTTGTGGTTTTATCAGCATCTGTAAGACCCATGAGAAGAAGCCAGCTGCTTCATCTGAGGTGCTGCACTTGGCATTTATAGTGGAATCAGACTGTCCCCTTCTCAGGGTAAACAGACCTTCCAGTGCCTTTTACCTGGTCCCCCGGGCTGGCTGCTCCCTCAGGAATACCCTCCTGTGTGTCTGGATTGTATATACCCAGCTTCAATTGTTCAGTGGTGAGTATGGGTCCTGCGTCAACCCAAACATGCTCTTTCCCTCTGCAGCATTTCAAACCAGAGACACTGCTCCCAAATTAGTCACGCTCACAATCCATTTTCATAAAGGTTCCCCAGGGAGCTGATGATCCAGACGTACAAAATGGCACAATTCCTTCACACTCCCCTCTAGTTTCAACAGTTGCTTGGTTTTTCCCTTCCCCCACATTGACTATCTTCTTGGTAACTACAGGTCTCAAAGGTAATTTCTTTTGTTCCTGGCATAATTTTCCCCTTTGTGGGTAGCTTTGAGGCTGATGATCTGAGCTCAGACAGACCCAGATCTGAGCTTGGTCCAGCCCCAAGGCCCAACCCAGCACTCTCTTCTTTTCATTTTGAAACAATCTGTAAATATTCTAGATAAAATTGCTTTTCCTTTCAGCAAAAATCACACTTTTATAACCTTTACCAAACACCCTCTAAGTAATCCCAATTTCTGCTGAAAACCCTAGGATTAATTTAATATAACATGACTTTAAGATCTTAAATTCCTGAAGAGAATTTTGAAACTGGTTTTATTTACCAAAGATTACCAAAATCGCGTGCGCTAAAAGGCATTCAAGCTAGCATCTATTTTTCTGATAAAATATTTGATTTAAGCATGTAAATGTTCTCTTTCATATATTTTGGTAGTGTTAGGAATGCAAAATGCTTGTTCCCTGGTGCCATAAAGAAATAGCACTTGAGGGCCGGGCCAGTGGCTCACGCCTGTAATCCCAGCACTTTGGGAGGCCGAGGTGGGCGGATCACGAGGTCAGGAGATCGAGACCATCCTGGCCAACACAGTGAAACCCCGTCTCTACTAAAAATACAAAAAATTAACCAGGCATGGTGGTGGGAGCCTGTAGTCCCAGCTACCCAGGAGGCTGAGACAGGAGAATGGCGTGGGCCCAGGAGATGGAGCTTGCAGTGAGCAGAGATCGTGCTACTACACTACAGCCTGGGCAAAAGAGCGAGACTCCGTCTCAAAAAGTAAATAAAATAAAATAAGAAATAGCACTTGAACATAAATTTAACTCTCTCAGCAAGGCAATTTTCACTTTCTGCAGAAAGGGTACACTCACCAGCAGTCTTGCCACAAGAGTACACCTAAGAAAGGAAAAGCAGATGTATTTGTCCCTTACGGATTTTGGTCATCCTTACTGCTGTGTCCTGCATCCATTGGCTGGAGCTGAACCTCACAGCCTAAACTGACACTTCACTTGCTAACAACCTAAAACTTTCTTAACTAGGTAAAGGCAAGGGAGAGCAAAGGAAAGGAGGAAGTTGCTTACAAAAGATTTAAAGAAGCAATAACATTTCCAAATAAGGAAGGGGCATAGGCTGTGAACTGGAACGTGCCTGAGAGCATGTCCAACAGCTACATAGGATAGGGCTTAACAAAGAGTTATTAGCACAAAGCAAGGAGGCTTGAAGAAAGTTAGTCTTTAAAAGAAACTATTATTTCTAACACTTATGATTTATTCTTTAACAAGAAGGGAAACTTTGAAGAGGAACTTTTTACTTTCTACAGTAGTGAAGTATCACATACGCATGACACATATGTAGATGTAGCAGACACAGCAGCAGATCTTGCACATTTAATAAGATTTTTCTTTTGCCATCTTTTAAATATTCTCCCTCACTTTAGACTGTTAATCTCTCGAATTGCCTGTTTCATGGCCTAAACAAATGTTAGGGAGAAAATTCTAAATCTGCATCTCCTAAGACAGGACTCTGGGGAAACAGGTGGAAAGGAACAGAACTTCAATCTAAGCAAAAGCAAGATCTGTTACGTACACGTCAAGCCATTGTCTTCTCCGTAGATAAAGTTTCTAGTGGTTTCAGTACAGAGACAGAGATGCCCTTACAAATGGAGATTCCCCCTAACGATGTACATTTCCTTTACAGAGCGTTTTGAAGGCTGATTCGTTAGATTGGCGGTCTTTTCAATTTAGCTTGTTTCTTAATTAGATTACTGGCTTTAGGATTGAGCCCTTTAAGGACCAGAACCAAGAAAGCATGCAGATTTTAGGACCTAAACCATGACTTTCTTTTTCAGACGTGCAAAGACCCAAGTAGCCCCCAGAGCAATGACGGTTTCCAGGGCACGACTATCCTGAGCCACCTCCAACACTGTGGCTTTCACCTGCCATCAACCACCAGCCATCACACACATCGAGGTCAAGTCCTCTCACAGTGCCAAGCAGTCTCTAGTGCCCTACGAACAGTCAACGAGCCTAGTAACACAGTACAAGAGAGCACAGTCCTAGACCTGAGGGGAACCTGTCGCTTACAACTTAGGACGCCACGAGGAAAAACAGGTTCCTCCCAAAGAGAGGAGACTGGTGCCTTTTCCTGGTTCCCCAAGGATCCTAGGCTGTCAGAAATTTCCTTGTTTAGGTCCCTCATGTGTCAATGGGGGTTGCAAGAGGAAAGAGGGACAGACAGAAGCAAACAGAGAAACAGGGTTCAGTCAACTGAGAAGTTTTACAGAGAGCAGAGGCCTCAAAGCAATAAGCAAGGCAGGCACAGTGGTGCAAGCCTGTAATCCCAGCACTTTGGGAGGCTGAGGTGGGTGGATCACCTGAGGTCAGGGGTTCAAGACCAGCCTGGTAAACTCTGGTGAAACTCTGACTCTATTAAAAATACAAAAATTAGACAGGCACAGTGGCAGGTGCCTGTAGTCCCGGAGGCTGAGGCAGGAGAATTGCTTGAATTTGGGAGGTGGAGGTGCAGTGAGCCGAGATCTCACCACTGTACTCCAGCCTGGGTGACGGAGCAAGACTCTGACTCAAAAAAAAAAAAAAAAGCAGTAAGCAATAGGCATGCACACATATACAACCCACATGGCAGATTGAACCAAGTTAGCTTTTGACTGCCAAGCTCTTTTAAAAACCTTTTCCCAACTGTAATTCCTACCAAAGCCCTTTTACTTTGCCTCTGCTGCTGGCTGAGCTCCATCACCAAAGAGGCACCCCCTAGAAGCAGCCGTCCACAGCAGTAGCTGCTCACCACCCTTCCTTACCGCTGGGTGATGGACAGCTCTCAGCTAATGATTGCTTTAAGCATGCCAGCATTTTAGAGGCATCACTGCACTCACACACATGCATCTAAAAGGTGACCCATGCTGCCTGGGATTTCTCCCACAGATGCTTCATTCCCTTTGCACATTTCTTGGTCTCTCAGCCCACGTTTTACAGTGGGCAGGTCTATGCCAACCAGCCCCAAAGTCCAAAGAAGTTGAGAGGCTGACACATTGAGTTTCTTAGAAAGAAATGTTTCATAGGGGCTTACAAAGAGAAGCCATATCTGTGTTTCAGGTGGCAGCGAGATGAGATGGTGGATCCCTACCCCTCAGCCCCAGACGCAGAGCTTATATAGCATAGGGAGGAGTGGTTCAGAAGGAATGTGCCGGATGGTTGAAGTATGATAATGTCAAGGTTGTTTGACCTAAGGGCAGGACTTACAGTGAGTAGCTGCTCTTACACAGGGAATGGGAGATAAACTGGAAATCTTAGAGGCCTTCCCAGAATGTTAATCATAAGCCAATGTAAACCAAAAATAAAATTCTAAGCCCCCCAACAATCTGAATGAATGCCTCCTCTTGGCCAAGGGCATTCCAAAGTTAACCTGAAAGGCTAGTTCAGGCTGTGATGGGAAGCAGGAGCCAGACATACCTCATTATCCCCTCCTCCCTTTTGGCATTACTGATACAACTGGTGACAAAAGGA
>NW_012107474.1:3253264-3255159 GCF_000951045.1 Mandrillus leucophaeus | reverse complement strand
AGGAAGTTGTATGCATGCCCCTCTGAGGCTTTCTTCCCTTTTCCTGTAGTGTGCCCCGGAAGGTCACAGTCCACCATTTTGTCCCTTAATGCACACGGCCGGGAAGTTGCTTCTCCCTGGCGCCGGCATTCAATGAACACGGTAGTGCAACAGGTGTAGACCATCAGGAAATGGCCTCTCGCTGGTGCCGGCTGCCAATTTAGCGCTTTTAGAGAGGCAGTGTGATCACTGTCAAACCATCACCTGTGGTGATGTCAAACCACATTCCTAGCGGGTGGGAGAAGAGCTCTCTCCTACCCCTGCTAATGAGTGTCTAATTACACCTGTAACAGCACCAGAAACTTCTTTTTTCAACCCCCTAGGCCATTTTTCCCTCTCTTGTAAAAAAGATTTAGGTTCCCAGCAGGGGTTGAGCCAAGGGTCTCTCCTGTCAACCTTTAATCTGGACTTACCGGCATCAGCATTGCCCTCAGCTTACTCATTGCAATCTTTGCCCTCTGATGTTTTTTTTTTAATTTATCCAATCTGGGATAAATACAGAAAACTGGTTTGAGGCCCTTTAACATTGTGGGGCCAGTGGAGGCTTCCTTCGGTTCACCCAACTTTTGACAGTGTTAAGACCTTTGTTTTGGCTGGGCGTGGTGGCTCACGCCTATAATCCCAGAACTTTGGAGGGCTAAGGTGAGTGAATAACTTAAGGTCAAGAGTTTGAGATCAGCCTGACCAACATGGAGAAACCCCGTCTCTACCAAAAATCCAAAATTAGCCGGGTGTGGTGCCGCATGCCTGTAGTCCCAGCTACTCAGGAGGCTGAGGCAAAAGAATCGCTTGAACCCAGGAGGCTGAGGTTGCAGTGAGCCGAGATTGTACCACTGCACTCCAGTCTGGGCAACAGAGCAAGACTAAATCTCAAAAGAAAAAAAAAAGAAAGACCTTTATTTTAACTCCATCAATTTCCATTTTATTCTGTGCCAAAAAGAGTCAGTCTCTATAAAATATTTGAAGAGATTTATTCTGAGCCAAATCTGAGTGACGAATGGCCCGTGACGCAGCCCTCAGGAGGTCCTGAGAACATGTGCCCAAGGTGGTCGGGGCACAGCTTGGTTTTATAGATTTTAGGGAGGCAAGAGACAGTAATCTAATACCTTTAAGAAACACATTGGTTTGGTTCAGAGAGGCAGGACAACTCAAAGCCGGGCCTTCCAGGCTATAGGTAAATTTAAACATTTTCTGGTTGACAATTGGTTGAGTTAATCTGAAGACGTGGGATCAATGGCAAGGAACGTTGAGATTAAGGTAAAGGATTGTGGCGACCAGGTTTTATTGTGCAGAGGAATCTCTCAGATAGCAGACTTCAGAGAGAGAGCAGATTGTAAAATGTTTCATATCGGACCTAAAAGGGTACCTGGCTCTTAGTTGATTATCTCCTGGATCTGGAAAGAAATGAAGGAAAACAAAGTGGGAAGGGGAATCTCTATAGAATGTGGATTTTTCCCACAAGAGACTTTGCAGGGCAATTTCAAGGGATGGCAAGAAAATGTGTTTTGGGGTTAAATATTTTTTTCCTTGTCTCATAATGTTATGCCAGAGTCAGATTGAAAAGTAAGTCACAATATACAGGGTTAAATAAAACCCATCTGATGAGAATTTATGGTTTGTAGAACATGACTCCCCAGACCCCTTAAGTAGGAATTTGGGCAAGATAAAAGATAAGAACTTAGTCCTCAATTCATTCCATTTCTTAGTAATTATCTAAAGATTGCCACCCTGCTGGGATAAGCCCCAGGACTCTCTCCTCTTTCCTCTTAGCTTCATCTATCGATTTTTAGAAATTTATTTACCTTATTTTTATTTTAGTTTTTAAATTTTTATTTATTTATTTATTTTTGAGACAG
>NW_012107474.1:3249769-3253214 GCF_000951045.1 Mandrillus leucophaeus | reverse complement strand
GGCTAGTTCAGGCTGTGATGGGAAGCAGGAGCCAGACATACCTCATTATCCCCTCCTCCCTTTTGGCATTACTGATACAACTGGTGACAAAAGGAATCAAACTCTGTAAAATATTTGAAGAGATTTAGTCTGAACCAAATATGAGTGACCAATGGTCTGTGACACAGCCCTAGGGACATCCTGGGAACACGTGCCCAAGGGAGTCAGGGTGCAGCTTGGTTTTATACATTTTAGGGAGACATGAGACATCAATCAAATATAGTTAAGAAATAAGTTGGGGCCGGGCATGGTGGCTCACACCTGTATTCCCAGCACTTTGGGAGGCCAAAGAGGGAGGATCACTCGAGGTCAGGAGTTTGAGACCAGCCTGACTAACATGCTGAAACCTCATCTCTACTAAAAATACAAAAAAAAAAATTAGCCAGGCGTAGTGGCGGGCACCTGTAATCCCAGCTACTCAGGAGGCTTAGGCAGGAGAATCACTTGAACCTGGGAGGTGGGGGTTGCAGTGAGCCGAGATTCCGCCATTGTACAGCCTGTGTGACAGAGTATAACTCCATCTCATAAAAAAGGAAGAAAGAAAAAAAAGAAACACATTGGTTCAGTCCGGAAAGGTGGAACAACTTGAAGCTCAGGGGTTGGGTGGTTATCGGTAGATTAAACATTTTCTGATTGGCAGTTGGTTGAAAGAGTTAGCAATAGAAAGGAATGTCTGGGTATGATAAGGGGTTGTGAAAACCAAAGTTTTATCATGCAGATGAAGCCTCCAGGTAGCCGGTTTCAGAGAGAATAGACTTAAATGTTTCTTTTCAGACTTAAGGTCTGTGTTGATGTTCATGCTGGTGGATACAATGAGGCATGTCTGACCCCCACTTCCTGTCATGGCCTAAACCAGTCTTTCAGGTTACATTTAGAATGCCATGGCCTAGGAGGAAGTCCATTCAGATGGTTGAAGGGGCCTTCAAATTTTATTTTTGGTTTATAGAACAAACTTTTTAAGTCTAATAGGAAACATTTACAATCTATTGTCTCTGAAGCCTGCTACCTGGAGGCTACATGATAAATCCCTGGTTTCCACAACCCTTATCTTAACCTAGACATTCCTAAGTCTTTCAACAGTAACTTAACTCTTTCAACGGATTGCCATTCAGAAAATCTTTGAATCTACCCATGACCTGGAAGCCCCCACCTTCCCATTGTTCCACCTTTGCAGACCAAACCAATGTACATCTTTCATTTATTTGATTAATGTTTCATGTCTCCCTAAAATGTATGGAACCAAGCTGCACTCAGACCACCTTGAACACATGTTCTCAGGACCTTCTCAGGCTGTGTCACAGGCCATGGTAACTCATATTTGGTTCAGAATAAATCTTTTCACATATTTTAGAGTTTGACTCTTCATCAACACCAATATATTAGTCCTTTCTCACACGGCTATGAAGATACTACCCGATGCTGGGTAATTTACAGACAAAGGAGATTTAGCTGACTCACAGTTCCACATGGCTACGGAGGCCTCAGGAAACTTACAGTCATAGTGGAAAGTGAAGGGGAAGCAAGGCACATCATACATGGCAGCAGGAAAGAGAGAGAATGAAGGGGGAACTGCTACTTATAAACTATCAGATCTTATGAAAACTCACTCACTATCATGAGAACAGCATGGGGGAAATTGTCCCCATGATCCAATCACCTCCCACCAGGTCCCTCCCTCAACACGTGGGGATTACTATTTGAGATCAGATTTGGGTGGGCCACAGATTTGGGTGGGCCACGTATCAACCAACATGGCAGATTAGCATCCAGGCTGGAGCTGCTGTGGCATCCACAGCCCTCTGTCTCAGTGCCGTAATCTCTGGTGTAAAATAAGAAAGATTTATGTTATTTCTCATTCATGCTCCATGTGTACTGCAGTAGTTTTGGGGGCTTCTCTCTCACTCTGGGATCCAGCCTAATGAAACAGCCACCACCTTAAAGGTTGGAAGAGACCATGCCTCAGGGACTGAGACCTCTGATGCACATTACCTGCACTCACAGCTCATTGGCCACAGCAGCCATGTGACCCCACCCAACCACAAGGCTGCACAGCTTATTGGCCACAGCAGCCATGTAACCACACCCAACCCAACCACAAAGCTGCACTTGTATGAGAGCAAGACCAACTTCTTCAGAGCCAGTCACTCAAAGGGGATTTCTTAGAAAGGAATTCCCCCGGGTTGGTTGACGTCTCAGAAAAAGTCAACACTGGCTAGGACTTCCAGTACAATCTTACTCAGAAGCAGGAAGAGCAGCCATCATTGCCTCAAAGGAACGTTTCACTTTTAATTATGATGGTTTCTGTAGGTTTTGGGGCATATATTTAGTCAGATTAAAGAACTTTCATTGTAGTCTAATTCACTAAGAGTCCTTTTTTTAAATTACAAGTGTACATTGAATTTTATTCATGCCTTTTTCCTCATCTGAGATGGTTTAATCCTGTCTTTAATGGTGTAAAACTACTCACATTTCATTTCTTATTATTAATTTTGGTAAGTATATTTCTATTGTATATTTGTTTTCTATTATTTCTGTTCTTTTTTTCCTTCCTTCTACTTTGTTTGTATTTGTTTTTGTTCTAACTTCTTTTTTTGAAACTAGGTCTTGGTCTGTTGCCCAGGCTTCAATGCAGTGGCACAATCATGGCTTACTGTGGCCACCACCTCCCAGGTTTAAGCAATCCTCCTACATACCTATATATGTATGTATATGTATAATAGAATGAAAATATAACGAATTTAGAATTGTTATATCTTCCTGGTGAATAAAGCATCCTTCTTTGTCTCTAATAGATTTGTCTCCAATAATTTCATGTCTAAAGTCAATTTTGTCTGATATTAGTATATGTACATTAGCTTTCTTTTTCTGAGTATTGCCATGTTATGTTTTTTCCATGATTTTATTTTAAGTCACTTTTATTCTTACATTTTAGGTATTGTGGAATGCAGCAAAGCAATGCCTAGAGAGAAATATTGAGTCTTAAATGCCTTTCTTCAGTATAAAATTTTTTTCTTAACCAGTATTTTTTCAAGTATTGTTTCTGAGTATTCTTTTCCACCTCTCCTTTTCAGACTCCAGTAAATATTTTTTAAAACTTCTTACAGTATCTTCTACGTTTTTTAACACCTCTTTTGAATGTTCAATTTTTATGTCCCCATCCATGCTTCATTCTGGATAGTTTTTGTTTTGTTTTGTTTTTTTAAGACAGAGTCTTACAGTCACCCAGGCTGGAGTGCAGTGGCACGATCTCGGCTCACTGCAACCTCCACCTCTCAGGTTCAAGGTATTCTTTTGCCTCAGCATTCTGAGTAGCTGGGATTACAGTACAAGCCACCACATCTGGCTAATTTTTTAAAACATATTTTTGGTAGAGATGGGATTTCACCATGTTGACCAGGCTAGTCTG
>NW_012107474.1:3246071-3248884 GCF_000951045.1 Mandrillus leucophaeus | reverse complement strand
TCTATTTCCAGCTTATCTTTTTTCCTTAGATGTAATTCTATAAAGTTCTAATGCAAAGAAGAAGGGTTGCTAAGACCCCCACCTCCAAAATTGGAGTGTCTCAGACTCTAAATTTTGTCCTTTATTTCTACGGAATGGCAAAAATGTATGGCTCCACCTCTTAACCATCTCTTCCATGACTAAAATCATTCCCAAAGGAATAACTGCCCCAAATACTGGGTTCATTTGTCTGAATTTCTATCTTCTTCCTGATGTTGGCCCAGTAGATTTTTGCTATCTCAGTAGCCCATCAGTATTCAAATTTTTTTTAAGTATTTTGTTCAAAAGTTTCTAGCTATCTGTCAAGAGAGGGTTGGTCCATATTACTTAGTTCACCATGACTGAAAGGAGAAGCTTTATACTGTTATGCTCAGTAGAAATTTAATAATAGCTCTCATCTTCTTCTGACACCAGTACATCATAGCTTCGTATTTTCTCATTTTGACAGCCTGGTTGTGTTGTTCTATACACTGAATACAAGTGGGAAAAAACAATTTGATCAAACTTTTTAAAAAGTTTGGATGCTTGAGCACAGACTAACCAAAAAGTCTGAATAGGTTGCATTCCAAAGATTCTGTGTCCATGGGGTGTCTAGAGTTCAGAACGCACGTTTCCATGTGTGACAGGCCAACCCACAGGAGCCCCTCGTGGGGATGAGCTACAGAGGCTACAGCAGGGGCCCAACTTCTGTGTTATGGAAGCAGGAAGCACAGATGGAAGGAGAACTACAGGAGAAAGAAATGTGCCCTCTCTCATGCTAGGGCCCCTCAAGCACGAAGGACCCCAGGAGAAAATGTCAGACAGGCCTTCCCTGGGGTTGGCATGTGCCCGCTCTAGTAGTCTGTTCTTGCACTGCTATAAAGAACTACCTGAGACTGGGTAACTTATGAAGAAAAGTGGTTGAATTGACTCATAGTTCTGCAGGCTGTACAGGAAGCGTGGCTGGGAAGGGCGGCCGCGGGAAACTTACAATTATGGCAGAAGAATGAAGGGGAAGCAAGCACCTTCTTCACGTGGCAGAGCAGGAGGAAGAGAATGAAGTTGAGGACGGGTGGTGCTACGCACTTTTAAACAACCAGGTCTTGGGAGACAGCACCGGGGGATGGTACTAAACCATTAGAAACCACCCCATGATCCAGTCACCTCCTGCCAGGCCCCACCTCCGACACTGCGGAATTACAATTCAACATGAGATTTGGGTGGGGACACACAGCCGAACCACATCACCCACCTCTCTGCATTCTGAGCACACTGTTTCCCTTATTCAAACTCTCCAGGCGTCCTGGTCCTTCCTGCGGTGCTCGGGACCCACTGAAGGGCCCCCATCCACCCTGTCCTCCGTGCTCAAAGTGCCCCATGCTTCCAAATCCAACTGTTCCCTCCGATAATAAAACCTCAAATTCTCTCATCGCCGGCCGCCTCTGTTCAGTGTTGAGGGAGGGAAGAAACTGCAAACTCATACTAATCCCCTGCCAGTTTGTCTTAAAAGTTTTCAGAGACTCCTCTTACAACAGGTGTAACAAGTGAATTGATTGTTTCAGGCAAGGAAACAGAGCGGAGAGGAAGCCTGAAGGCAAAGTTGGGGGACCGATGTGGAGGCGACAGACAGTTGGAGAGAAGGTCACTGAGGAGCGGGCACCTCCACTGCTGCCTCCCTCAGCGGGGTCCTGCTTTTCCAGCCCTTCTCCCTCCAAATCCCAGGATTCTCTCAGGGCCAGAGCCAGGGATTTCCTTCCAGTGGTTCTAGGGGTGTCCGTGTGGTATTAAGGAGCCACAAGTGACAGGGGAGATGGGATGGGGTGTGTGGGGGCTGCCCTAAGGCTCCTGGACTCACTGGATTTATGAGAATTTATGAACTAGGCATCCTAACCCTGGGAGTCTCTGGAGTCATATTTTTAAGATTTTTTTGCCTCAGATAAATCAAATATTTTATAGGCTACAATGTTGCTGCTTTTTTTCTTTTCTTTAAATCATCAGTTTAAAAATAAATTACATTCAAGTTTTCATTCCTGGCAGGGTGCAGGGTTCGGCTGCCTACATTTGACTTTAACAGATTATTTCATTGCACTCAATTTTTCTATAAAACAGAAAACCTTCCTAGGTTGTTGCAACCACAAAGGGGAGGCTACTGTGTAAGAGGGTAAAGGATTCTTAACACACCGCAGAGCCGCACAGGTCCTTATCGTTAGCCAGGCTGGATCCTGGCAACCACCTGGGACAGTCAATGGAGGGTTTTCTAGTTTACAAACGAAGAAAATGAGGCTTTTGGTCCTGGCTGCTCATCCAGGGCCCTAGTTCCCAGTACAGCAGGCCACGCTGGCCTAGGGTATTATCTGCATGTCTCCATAACCCCCCTCGCGTGGTTGACAGTTTGTCTGATGAAAGCATCTTTAGTGGAAAACCACACTCACCACGGGGCTATTTTCACACACCCAAACTTTGGAATACATTTTTTTTCCCAGAAAGGACTTTTCTGGTACAAAATGACACTTTTACGGCCCACTGCTGGTCTGGGCAGAATCAACTCCCTGATATCTCAGTTTCTGAACAGACCTTGGCAAACCCCAAGAGGAGTCTAGGCGAGAGGAATGGTCCTGTGTGGGCAGAGACGCCCCGGGCAGTGCCGGAGCTGAGCCTCCCAGGCGGACCGTGTTGCCCTGGATCTCCCCCAGGGTCTAGCCCTGCTGGCGGACCTGTGAGGTGTTCCTGAGTTGGGTTCAGATGTCCCCTCAGACCAGCCCTCTTACAGGCAAAACCTGTCCCAATGCTGGCCC
>NW_012107474.1:3237618-3244756 GCF_000951045.1 Mandrillus leucophaeus | reverse complement strand
CACATACCACACCACACACACAAACGTACCACGAATGCACACATTCAGACACACACACACCTCCCACACAAACACATACACCACACACACATAAACTTACCACAGATGCACACAGGCAGACACACACACCATGCACCACCCACACACCACACAGAAACACATATACATCACACACACAAACGTATCATAGATGCACACATGCAGACATACACCATGCAAGCACACATACACCACACACACATCACACCATACACACATACCACACACACATACTTATACACACATACACACCACACACCCATATACACAGACACCACACACACCACACACACATATACACACACAGACACATACACACCACATATACATACATACAAACAGTTGCACATACATACACATAGAGACACACAACTACACACACTACACAGACAAGCACACACACACACAGACATGACCCCTTGCCAAGCCCAGCTTTGCATTGGTCACTAACAATTTTTCTGGTTCTACCAATATTTACTGCTCCGATCAGGGGAGCGTCTGCATTTTTCTATTTCGAAGTTGTTCTGTAGGTGTCATGTCTGGAGTGGCAATATTGGCCACCCTACGTCCTGTGTGCAGGGGAGGAGTGAGGAGTGATTTGTGAACGGAAAGCAGCAAAGCTCACTAACGGGTGCAATTAAGAAACAGAACAACCAAGAAGAAACGAGAAAACGCCCTCCACAAAACAAAAATGTGGTGCAGAGGCACCGTCTGCAGACCTACCGGAGCCTCAGGCAACCTGTGGAGACCCAAAGTTCTTTTCAATCTTTGCTCCTGATAGAGAAAGACGGTATCGCATCGTTCTTTTCATTTGCATGTGTGGGACTTCCAGTGAGGTCCAGGCTCGCTGGCTCGCTGGCAGCCCCATGGAATCCGCCCCACCCTTGTAGAACTCTTTCATTGATTTGAATGAGCCTCTGTGTGCACGTAATGCACCTGTTCCGAAGTCTTTATCATAGTTACTGGTGATGTTTTTTTCCAGATGTCCTCGACATGCCCCCATGAAGGGCTCTACCTGAGAGTGGCAGGGTCCTCTGTGGGATGGGGCTGGAGGGGGTGCTCTTGCAGTCCTGGGCTCCCAAGCAGCCATAGGAACAATAGGATGATGGGATCCCAGAGACAGAGGCCAGTGGCAGCAGCGCTTTGAACTCCTCATAGGGGCGCACGGGCTCCCTGGCAGGGATGGGCTCCCGGTCACACGGACGTGGGGGCTGCTGCTGCCCTGTGACCCCTGGGCACCTCGCCTCTCCCACAGCCAGCTCTGGTTGTAAACAAACAAGTGCACAAGCTCAGCCCAGTGAAGGCACAGCGGTCCCAGAACACATCTGGGCTGCACCACAGCGAGCCGCCCATACCCGTGGAGACGCCGGCCAAGGCCCTGCAGCACATGGGAGAGGAAAGCGTGATGGGAGCCATGCTGGGCCCAGGAGGTGCCGCCACCCAGAGCCATAGCTGTCGCTCCAACTCTGTTCTTTTCAGTGTTCCCAGAAATTGTGACCCACAAAAATCTGACGGTACCATCAGTGAGCCAGAGGACCTTGTTGTGAGATCCCAGCAGGGTTGGGGGGCGGAGTGTGGTGGGTGCTGTCGCCGCCCCCAGCCCTTCCACAGGTCGGTGTGCACATCTCAAGGCGCCCGCTAAGCTTCAGTCTTCTCCAAAGGGGTTACTCTCCGTGGAGAGGGAGTCACCCGCCCCGGGGTGATGTCCCCAGTCAGTGACTGACGACAGTCCCGAGCCGAAGTGGGGGACCAGCTCCTGCATCCCGCACTCCGGGCCTTGCCTGTGGGCCAGGGTGAGGGGGAGCCTCAGCTGAGGCTGCGTCCCCCTTGCCTGTCCTGCCCTGCCTATTCTGCCACGCGCTGTGCCTCTGTTGAGCGCGCCCATAGGGAGCTCCTTGCTGGGGAATTCCCACCTCTAGAGAAGGCAGCCTGAGATACAGCGGCGGTGGGCGCGCACTGAGCCATTTTTCCTGAAATAAGGATGGATTTATGTCGATCTTGCCACATCTTTTTACTGCTTCCTGTAAGGTGCAAATATTTTTAAAACAGCTGTGGCTAGTGAAGTCTCACATGGTCTCAGAATCATTCCACGTGCAGAGAAAGCCCAGATGTTGAGCCCTAACATAGGGAGGCCTTAAGAGTCGATGACCTGAGAAGCTTCCAGCAAAGCACCCAACACTGATGTTAAAACCAGCACGAACCGCCCCGCCTCCCCACCTCCCTGCAAGCATTCCTGGGACTGACAGATTACAGAGCTCCGCTCCCTCTGCACTCCTGCTCTGCCACCCCCAGCGTGTCAGAATGTGGCCCCCACACAGTTTCCAAAAGATTCTACACATCTGGCTGGGCATGGTGGCTCATGCCTGTAATCCCAGCACTTTGGGAGCCGAGGTGGACGGATCACAAGCTCAGGAGATTGAGAACATCCTGGCTAACACAGTGAAACCCCGTCTCTACTAAAAATACAAAAATCAGCTGGGCGTGGTGGCAGGTGCCTGTAATCCCAGCTACTCGGGAGGCTGAGGCAGAAGAATCGCTTGAACCCGGGAGGCTGAGGTTACAGTGAGCTGAGATCGCGCCACTGCACGCCAGCCTGGTGACAGAGCGAGACTCCGCCCAAAACAAAAAACAAACAAACAAAACACACCATACATCCAAAATCCAGTTCTCCCGCCACAGAATCCGCAGCAGGAAGAATGAAGACGCAAAAGGACGTTTTCACAGAACTTACTTTTCTTATCAGGGAAGAAAATATTTTCCAGAAATGCTCCAGGTGCCTTCTCCACACGTCTCCTTGGTTGGAATTGGGTGACCTGCGGACTTCTGGCTTGCTCACAGGGACAGAGGACTGGGCAGCCATGGTTGGCTCACACCACAAAATAGTTACTCTCGGGGCTGTGGAAACCACTGCTCAAAAAAACAAAAAAAAAAAAAAAGCTCACACCACAAAATAGTTACTCTCGGGGCTGTGGAAACCACTGCTCAAAAAAACAAAAAAACAAAAACAAAAACAAACAAACAAACAAAAAACCAGGTTCATTAGCAACAGCAAAGGGCTTGAAGCCAATGGTGACTGCCCCGCTCCACCCTTAGAGATTAAACCAGTGCTGCAGTAGAGCGCCACACGGTGGTGGAAGGATCTTTGATGGTGCTGATCTCAGGGTCTATATTTAGTATCTAAAATAATTAACTGGTTGTTCACTGCCCAAATTCATTCATTCTTTGAACATTCGTTAAGTACTTATCACTGATATTTCAGACAGTATTATAGACATAGTGTTTTTATCCCATAATATATATTATGTAATATATATTACATTATATTATGTAGTATATATGTATATTAATATATTATGTACATAATTATGTAATATATATTGCATAATATTGTATGTAAACAATATTACCAATAATAGAGTGGAAGAGAAAAGGAAGGAAGCAAGCTTCCAAAGAAATAAACCAATGCAGAATTTAATAATGTCTCACTAATCTGGTGGTTCTTCATCAGATATTCTGCGATCTTTATTAAAATGCAGGTGACCAGGCAGTACCCCAACACTTTCCTGTGGTGGGGAATCTCGTTAAGTTGGGGAGCAAGGCCCCCAAGTTTTGCCACAGAGCAGGATAAGACGAAGTTCTTCCCCTCTTCCTGGAAGCTCAGCTGTGGATTTGTGGCTCTCGGCCAGACAACTTACTGAAACCTCAGCAAGTACATACGCCTGTTTGAGATGTTTGCCTGTATACCCTCTCATGAATTCTCTGTGAGGTCCTGTCTGGCTATAAGTCCCCATGGCTTTAAAGACAGCAACTTACAATAACTTAAAATGTCTGTTTTGCCTGGACCCACCATGGAAATAATTGAATTAACCTGAAGTGTGTTGCAGTGAGTTCTGTGATGTATACATTGCTGGGAGCAAAGCAAAGCAAGGGCGAGGGGCATCTGTGACTGCACTGCAGGAACGGGAGAGGGGCCGGGGCTGTCTTCAGAGGTGGCTGTGCTGTGACCGTGTCTGCAGGCAACAGTGTTGTCACAGATGGCCGTGGGCGATCTGACCATGCTCTCAGCTGCTGGGACTGCCCAGGTCCCTGCCCTTTCCTCAGCTGGCTCTCTGGCTTTTCCTCAATCCCATGACTGTTGGTTATTCAAGGGAGGCTGGTTTCTGTCATTCCAAAACAGGAATCCAGGCCCACGCCCCTCACCAGGGAGGATTCCCTGACTGCTCGCCTGACAGGTGCTGCTGACTGGTGCACAGGACTGGCACCCCCAACAGTACACTGGGTAGATACCTCTGGCTGTAGGTAGGGATGGTGCCCCCCAACTGTACACTAGGCAGGTACCTCTGGCTGTAAGTAGGGATGGTGGCCCTCACTATACCCCAGGCCAGTTCCTATGACTACACAGGAGGCTGGGACCCCTGACCATACACTCAGATGGGCCCCCTGACTCTACCCTGGGATGGAAACCCTAACCATACACCAGACAGGTACCCCCTGACTGTAAACTGGGATGGGATCCCTGACTGTACTCCAGGCAGGTACCTCTGTTAACTGACAAATGATGAGGTTCATGAATGTGGGAAGGAAAGTTTTATTTCTCATAGAGTTGCAGCCTGCATGGTGGCCATTCTGACAGGCTGGGAAGCGTAGCCTCCAGCCAGAAGCCACAAACAGGCACCTCAAGGGAGGAGCAAAGGGAAGAGGAATTTATGCTGGTGGCATGGCTGAATATACATATTCAATTAGCTCTAGGAGATCCATGAATATTTATTTATACAAGGAGAAACACATGCATGTGCAACTGAGCTTCAGGCCTCTCCTTGGGGCACATGTTAAAATAAAATGGCAGCATTAAGCTGGGCATGGTGGCTCACACCTGTAATCCCAGCACTTTGGGAGGTTGAGGCAGGCAGATCACCTGAGGTCAGGAGTTCGAGACCAGCCTGGCCAACATGGCAAAACCCTGTCTCTACTAAAAATACAAAAATTAGCTGGGCGTGGTGGTGGGCGTCTGTAATCCCAGCTACCTGGGAGGCTGAGGCAGGAGAATCACTTGAACCTGGGAGGCGGAGGTTGCAGTGAGCCAAGATTGCACCATTGCACTCCAGCCTCGGCAACAGCAAGAAAGAAAATCCGGCCAGGCGTGGTGGCCCACGCCTGTAATCCCAGCACTTTGGGAGGCTGAGGCGGGCAGATCACAAGCTCAGGAGATGGAGACCATCCTGGCTAACACAGTGAAACCCCATCTTTACTAAAAATACAAAAATTAGCCAGGAGTGGTGGCGGGCGCCTGTAGTCCTAGCTACTCGGGAGGCTGAGGGAGGAGAATCACTTGAACCCGGGAGACGGAGGTTGCAGTGAGCCAAGATCACACAACTGCACTTCAGCCTGGCGACAGAGCGAGACTCTGTCTCAAAAAAAAAAAAGAAAAGAAAAACAAAAAAATGGTAGCATTAGCCCCATCCAAGGGTGGACTGTTTGGCCCTCTGACATCAAAAGGTGAAGTCGAGGGCATGAAACCTCACTGGGCATCCTCTGCAGACTGTCTAGATCCACTCCACAGCCTCTCGTCAGGCAGGAATGCTGGTCGGTTGCTTGTTGAAAGCACGAAAGGGAGGGGCGGAGTCCAGTGGTGGGTGGATGTCAGGGTGGAGTCTGTTGAAAAGGCTGGTTTCCGTTTAGCCCTGAGGAATGAAAGCAAGGGAAGTTAACGAGGGAGGGGACATAACGAGGTATGTCCGACCTCCCATCCCATCAGGGCCGGGAAATCGGTTTCCCTGGAGTTCCTCTGGGCCAAGAGGAGGTCTGTTCAGTCAGTTGGCCGACTTAGGAGTTCATCTTTCTCACCCGTGACTATACACCTGGCACATACCCCTGACTATATACCAGGCAGGTATCCCTGACTGTACTCCCAGCAGGTACCCCTGACCTAGCGTGTGACTGGTACATGAGCTGGTACCCTGGCTGGCGCACATTCTTTGTAGGTCCAGTCTTACTGACATGCTGAAACAATTAGCTCTGCTTTTATTTCTAGGTTTCAGACCCATCGTAAGGCCATGGTCGATTTCTCCCACTCCCCAAGGGACACAGTCAAGAGAGATTGTTGTCACATAAGGGCCTTCTTTCAGTGATTATTTTTGCATCTGAAAGAGGTAACCCACCATCGCCTGCCAGAAATGAGGGAAACAGACCGTGTCCTGAACTACTTCCCACATACAAATCACTGCTTGTTTCACAGGACATCTCAGTGCCAACGACTCCCTCGCAGCCCATTACTCCCCCAGCATCTTCTGAAGGCTTGCGTTTTCTCCATGAGCCATTACCTCTTGAAAAACTTTCACAAAGAAGACATAAGGGCTTAAGTGGCATGGAAAGTGGGTTTCACACAGTGAGTCTATTTAAAAAGATCTTCAGGGGCTTCCAAATGCCTCTCTCAGGGAGCAATTGAAACTTCACACCACTCACGGCAACACTCTCTTTAGGTTAATTCAATTCTTGTCTTGGTGGGTCCAGGCAAAACAAATGTAAGTTACTGTAAGTTGCTGTCTTTAAAACAATGGGGCCTTATACCCAGACAGGACCTCACGGAGAATTCTTGAGCACGTATACAGGCAAAAATCTCAAACTGGTGTGTGTACTTACTGAGATTTCTGAAATAGGAAAAATCTACTCATACTCCCTGTGAGGAATAAGCCCTCCTCTCGTCCCCATTGCTGGCAGGCCACATTGTCTCGTGTTCTCCCAGGACAATGCTCAGATTGGACCTGTTGTCACTGTGGGATGGCCTGCAGTGGAAATTCCTAACATGAATATGATTCATTCAACACAGAAACTCTGGAGAGCTACCATCTTCATCCGAAACGGTCTAAAGGTGAAGGTGAATCAGGGCATGGCTCACAGGAACTATTGTCAACTTGACTTGACAAAACTTGAAAAGGTTGAAAATGGCGCCAGCAGGCACAGGTAAGCCCTTTGAGTTAAATCATCTTTTTTGGCCGGGCGCGGTGGCGCAAGCCTGTAATCCCAGCACTTTGGGAGGCCGAGACGGGCGGATCACGAGGTCAGGAGATCGAGACCATCCTGGCTAACATGGTGAAACCCC
>NW_012107474.1:3229227-3237463 GCF_000951045.1 Mandrillus leucophaeus | reverse complement strand
AAAAAAAAAAAAAAAAAAAATCATCTTTTTTCCCCTCAGTACTTTTATGTTGTGTGTGATGCGAGTGAAAAACGTGATATTCAACCGTGCTTCAAAAAAATTATAAGAGACTGGTTCTGGCAACAGAAAGCTGGCAGAAGTCACAGATTTCAGGAATAAATGTAAACATCTGTCCAAGGCATCCCATCTTCCATATGGACGAGTTAGAGCACGTCCAGAAATTTATACCTTTTTTTGTATTAGTATATGAAAGAAATGCAATTAAAAGCTAAAAATAAGAAAACATCTACTATTAAAACACAAAGACATTTACAAAGACAGCTGCACCTGTCACAGCGTAGGGCCAGCATGGGCGTTAAGCTCATCTGTCCATTGTTAGCAATCTATTGGGAACTTATTGTAAACAAGAAATGGGTTAGATAGTAAAGATACCAGATAAGTCTTGAAACACCTGATCTCCATCCTCAAGCAGCTCATGCTATAGTTGACTGTCAGGAATCAGGAAAAACACACTTGTTCTTGTTACCCAACATGAGTGATTTAGCAGCCTTCTGAACAGCTTTGCAGAAAATAGATGTTTTATTCTACCTTATAAACTGTGAGTCCAAGGCCAGGTGCGGTGGCTCACACCTGTAATCCCAGCACTTTGGGAGGCCGAGACAGGTGGATCACCTGAAGTCAGGAGTTCAAGACCAGCCTGGTCAATATGACAAAACCCCGTCTCTACTAAATATCCAAAAATTAGCCTGTCGTGCTGGCGGGCGCCTGTAGTCTCAGCTACTCAGGAGGCTGAGGCAGAAGAATCACTTGAACCCAGGAGGCAGAGGTTGCAGTGAGCCAAGATCGTGCCACTGCACTCCAGCCTGGGCAACAGAGCAAGACTCCATCTTAAGAAAAATAAAAAGTAAAATAAACTGCGAGTCCAACACTCTTGTTTGGTCATTCCATTCTGACTGCATAGATGCTCTAAAAGTATAGACAATTTCCACTTCAATCCTTCTCTACTTTCCTTTAACATCAACACCATTTAGCCAGAATGACAAGTGGTCAGAACACCAAAGAGTAGAAAGAACACCCCGGTGCTTGCCCTCATTCCTCTGGATTAGTGATGTCCACCAGTGTGGGCTGCTCTTCTTCCCCAGGCAGAGTCTGTGCTTCTTCCTTAAGCCCCGGTGCCCTCATGCAATCTAGTGCCTCCCTGGGATTCTTTGCTCCGTGTCTGTCTCCATGCTAGGCCTCTATGAGGATGAGCTGTGGTTACTCAACCTGGATCTCGAGGCCCCAGCTCAGTGCCCAACACATATCAACATTCAAAATCATACTGCTGAATGAATGAGTGAACAGATGGTACATCAACCTATTTGCTGTTATTCTTCACAAGGGCATTGCATAGAGCTCTCGGGTTCAAGATTTAGCCACTGTCACATACCCACTGCTGGTGAACTTGAAGGCATCACTTCCCCCCACTCCTGTACCGGCCTGCCAGTGGCTGAACTTGGTGCAGGATGGGTCACTGCCATATCGGAGATGCCAGCTGGCCTCCCCTGTCTCCCTGGTCATCACGCAGGGCAGGAGGAATCCGTCAGCGCCTGGTGCCACGCGCCTCTCGTTAGAAGCCTGAGCCCATCTACCGCCCCATCACTGCTGCCTTTATTCACCCATTCCTTTAAAACAAATGAATTCCTATGATATGTCTGGCATCATGCCCCACCCCCACCCAACCATCTAAACGGACTTCCTCCTCAGCCAGGGCAGTCTTAAAATTTAACCTGAAAGCCTGGTTCAGGCCATGAAGGACGTGGGGGTCGGACACGCCTGATTATGTTGACCTCTCCAGCGTTAACGTCAACACAGACTTTAAGAAACATTTGACAGCCTGTTCTCCCTGAAGCCTGACAGCTAAAAGTTTCATCTGCATGATCAAGCTTTGGTCTTCACAGTGTCTTATCGCAGCCCAAACATTCCCTTTCTATTGATCCCAGATCTTCAGACAAACTCAACCAATTGTCAACCAGAAAATGTTTAAATTCACCTACAGCCTGCAAGCCTCCTACTCTGAGTTGCCCCACCTTTCTGAACCAAACCAATGTATTTCTTAAATGTACTTGATTGATGTCTCATGCTTCCCTAAAATGTATGAAACCAAGCTGCACCCCGACCACCCTGGGCACATGTCAGGACTTCCTGAGGCTGTGTCACGGGTGTGCGTTCTCAACCTTGGCAAAACAAAGTTTCTAAATTAACTGAGACCTGTCTCAGATTTTCTGGGTCTACAACCCTGCTGTACCAGCAGAGTCAGGAGACAGCCAGAGAAAGAGGTTTGGGGGACGAAGCACCCCCAGCAGTGCCAAGTCACCTTCTACAGCTCGACTCACTCAACCATCCAAGACCACTTGGCTTTTTTTTTTTTTTTTCCTGCACAAGCTGTGCTTTGAAGTGTGTGGGGTCTTAAAAATCCTGCCCATTCTATTTTGATCAGGCTTCTGTCGTCTGCATTGCCATCCTGGGACAAGCTGTCAGTCACTGTCTCTCTGAAATGCACGTGGAAATGCACAGGCTAATCTAGGGACAGTTGGATACATGACTAATAGTAACGAGGAGCTCATGAGAGCCTGTGAGTTGAGATGCGGTGGAGATGGACTGGCCGTTAGCGTTCCCCAGGTTTATAACCTTCCTTTCTGCACCCCTCATGCTTTCCTGCAGTTGTCAGCATCCTGGATTTTCCTGATCGGGGGCAAAGAGAATGGGGGCTTTCCCCGGGGCTTGACGTGGCGGCTGGACCCACACTGCAGGATGTCCCGCCCCACACCAGCAGCCCCACCCCAGCCCCAGCCACAACACTCTTGGCCCCCAGCTGTATCCTGAATTTGCAGGAAGCAGGAAGTTCAATACAAGAGGAGAAGAGCCTGTGGGTTCTTTAGAATGCAGATTCCCAGGCCCACCCTCAGAGATTCCGATCCATTTGGTCCAGGCTGGGGCCCAGGCATCAGCATTTTTTAACACTCCCCGGCAGATACTCACAGAGTCCCTGCTCTGCCGAAGGACTTTCTAAACGGGGGACTCCGAGCCCTAGACAGTTTTCTCCTCCTGGGATCTGTAGCACGTTCCTACAAACATCTTTACTCAGAACACTGATTTTTCTGAAATTTTTGAAATAATTTAGCTTATTTCACAGGAGAAGCCACTATTTCTTTTCCAAAACAATTTAGTAAAATAGCTGTTTTTCATATCCACCAATTTCTAAGGTGAAATTTTGTGTAAAACAGACACACACGCTAGTCACGTAACACCAGCCAAGGTTGTTTGTGTGCCTAGCGACATTCTCAGCATCTGTGAAGCAATGAGCGTGCACAGGCTCTTCCCAGGTGTGGGCTCCACCGCAGGGTGGAGGAAGGGGGTCTGCTCCACATTGAGGAGCCTGGTTTGAACACCAATAGGCTAAGCTCCCACATATCCCACAAACAGCCGGCCCAGGGATCAGCCCTCCCAATTCTACAAAGAGGCAAGACAAGGACCAGCACAGCCTCAGGGGCAGGTCCAAGACACGGCTGTGCCTTCCACGGCAGGAGCTTTCGGAGCTCAGAGCACGTCATCCCTGGTACGGACTGAACTGCATCTTCTCTCCCCAGATTCATACGGTGACACCCTAGCCCCCAGTGTGTCTGGGTTTGGAGTAAGGAGGTCATTAAGGTTAAATGGTGCCCTGAGGGTGGAGCCCTCATGATAAGATGAGGCCCTCATGAGAAGAGAAGGGAGAAGCTCTCCTTTCTTTTCCATGTGAGGACACAGTGAGAAGGCGGCCACCCGCAAGCCAGGAGGAGGGCCCTGGGTTTCATGCTGCCGGGCTCCAGCGCTGTGAGCAAGTTCACTTCTGCTGTTTAAGCCCCCACTGTGTGGTTTTTGTTAGAGCAGCCAGAGCACACTAAGATGCACCTTCGCCACGCTCTTCTCTCCCTAGCAATGCTTCTGTTTTGCTGTGTAGTGAAGGTAAGCCATTGGGCAGGTAATTAACGCTTTCCCAGGTCTGGCTCCAGTACTTTTCTGGTGTTATCACCCCAACCCCATCTTCAAAACCCAACGTCAGGCCAAGCTGACCCACACAGTGGGTCAATTCATGGATGGACCCAGACACATGGGAAGTCCTGGGTACATTTTGTGCCTTTCCAGCAATGCAGAGGGGCGAGAGGGGTGCAGCCACACACAGGGGGCCCTCGGCTCCTGGAGTGCTAGCACTTAGCCCGCAGGCTGCTCCCTCCCCCGAGCGCTCTCTCTGCTTTCCTCTCGAGGTGGATGGTGCCAGCAGAAAGTTGTCTACGTGCGGTAGGTTCCTAATGAGAAGGGTCTTGGACATCACTCTCTCCTCTGTGGAGTTCAGGTTTCCATTAGAGTTGTACGTTGCTTTCTAGGTCCCTGAAGTCTTCCATCATTTTGTTTTATTTTGTTATCCAGCATTTGTTGAGAGGATGCTGTCCGGGATGCCAGGTGCAGGCTTGGGCAAAGCAGAGCGAGTCTCTATCTCTTGGAACCTGGGGTCCAGTGGTCAACACAAGAATGAGATACATGTAGGTGGACAAGCAAAGCGGAGTAACCTTTAGAAAGAAGGTTTTCCATCTTCCTAAGGTTTTTATCCAAAGCAAGCCCTAATGCTGGTGTGATCGTAGTCATGGTGTCAGTTCTGAAGCAACACAGATCTACCTTATCCTCCAAGGGCTGTTCTTGAAAGGCTGGCAAAGCCAACGTTCCCCATCGTACTTGAAAGCTCCTTGCAATGAGATCTGAGCTGTGGAAGTCACAGTGCAGAGGCAGGTGCTGTTGAAGACTGTGAAACCTGAGTCATTCAAAGAAGGAGATGCAGGGAGAAGTGTCCCAGTTCAACCTTGGTGGATGGGAACTGGGTTTGAGGAGGATGCCAGCCATGGCCCTGGGTGGGCTGATCACCGAGGAGACACACACAAGCCCTGTGTGCCACTGGGCACGGAAGTTTTCTTCTTTTCCTGAAAACAATTGCTGGAGGTGAGCGCTGGTTCCTTCGGCTCTGAACTCCTCTTTTTCTGCCTTATCTTTACTTCTTAGTGCAGTACTATTTGTCAGATGCAGGCAGGAAGAATAGACATTTAGACACACTTCACACTCAGCTGTGAGCCTGGCGCTCCTCCTAAACACGCTATTCAAAGTGCTTGGCTGCCTGTCTCTGGCCCACACCTGTCAGCGCTGAGAAGCGCCGCTGTGTTCACGTCAACTCAGGCACTTCTCAGAGGGAATCTAGACCAGGCTGGGGCTGAGACAGGTGGGCGATCCTCATCCCACCGCCTCCCACTGAGACATAACATTGTGTGGAACAAGGAGGACTGGCTCGAAGCCGCAGAGCTGGTTACAGGCGAAGCTGGAAGCAGAACCTCTAACTTCAGGCTCATGTCATGCCCAGAGAGTGCATTTTTTTCTGTTAAAATTTTAGAACTTTTTTCATCTAATTTAATCATTTCTGATATATTTGGGTTTATGCCTACCATTTTACTCTCTGTTTTCCATTTGTCCACTATTTTCTGTACCATTTTTTTCTCCTTTCTTGCCTTCTTGAGGATTTTCAAGTATTTCTTATGACCATTTTGATAGATAGATGATTGATTGATTGATTGATAGATAGATAGATGGATGGATGGATGGGATGAATAGATAGATAGATTGATAGATAGATAGATAGATAGATAGATAGATAGATAGATAGATAGATAGATAATGGAAGGATGAGAGAGAGATAGATGCATGGATGAACGGATAGATAGATAGATAGATAGATAGATAGATAGATAGATAGATGCATAGATGGATGAGTGGATGGATGGATGGATGGATGAGATAGATGGCTAGATAGATAGATGAATGGATGAGATAGATGATAGATAGATAGATAGATAGATAGATAGATAGATAGATAGATAGATAAGTAGATGGATAGATGAGATAGATGGCTAGATAGATAGATGAATGGATGAGATAGATGATAGATACATAGATTAGATAGATAGGATGGATGGCTAGATAGATGAATGGATGAGATAGATGGTAGATAGACAGATAGATTATAGGTAGATAGATAGATAGGCAGATAGATAGATAGATAGATAGATAGATAGATAGATAGATAGATAGATAGATAGATAGATAGATAGATAGGATAGATGGCTAGGTAGATGAATGGATGAGATAGATGGTAGATAGATAGATAGATTATAGATAGATAGATAGATAGATAGATAGATAGATAGATAGATAGATAGATAGATAGATAGATAGATAGATATACATGTCTTCTATTGATCCTCTCTCTCTGGAGAACCCTGCCTAATACAACCACCTTGTCACCAGTTTCCTCTTTGTGTTTTTTCCTGTCTCTGGCCTGCACCTGCCAGTGCTGGCGAGTGCCACTGTCCTCACAGCAACTTGGATGCTTCTCAGTGGGAGGCACTGGCCCCGCTGGCTAATGCTTTTGCCATTGCCTATGAATCTGTAAACACACAATTGTACCTTCAGCCAACCCTACTTTTGCATGAAGCATTTCATGGCATACTGCCCCCAGGAGGATTTTCCTTCAGCATTGTCTTTGAGGGTCACCTGCTGCGTGGCAGTACCTTGGCCCCCCCTTCTGGCTTGTGTATCCTACAGCCAGACCCTCTGCTAACTGGGCCTGCCCTCCCCTTCTCCATTCACTGGCCAGGGAAACCCCTGTGGCCACAGGTGTGGCAGGGAGGGCTAGTGAAGGAGCGGGGCAGGTTCTCTTAAGTCTGAGCTATGTGTCTTCCAGGTGGCTCACGCCAGCTCTCCCATGTGAAAACTTCCACTCTACAATGGAATTCTGTTGCACGTATGCAATTGTATGCTTCAAGTCACATGGTCACTTGGTGATTTTCTCTGTTTGGGGTTGCAGCACTCCCTTTGCTATAAAACATGTGCTCTTTGGAGGTGATGTGATGTGAACACCACAGTGACTGGTGAGTGAGCTCTTCTGCAAATCCCGAAACAGCACTGCTGGCAGAGGTGCTGAGGCCAAGGAGGACACATCGATTTGTCCCTGTGAGGATGAAGGGCTGTCCCCTCCACAATGGGAGGGGCTCAGCATAATTCATCTGCCACCAGCTCGTCAGCTTGTCCCACCAGGAAAACGTTGGTGACTCAGCATTTGTCCAAGGCCTGGCGTTCAGTGGATATGGCAGGCAGAGTGGCTGTGGTGAGCTCAAGCACAGCCTCCAACATTCTGCAATGTAAACTGCTCGGGTCTTCATTACTTTAAAAAAAATCTTTTTTTAAATTTTTTTTTGAGACAGAGCCTCACTCTGTCACTTAGGTTGGAGTGCACTGGTGTGATCAGAACTCACTGCAGCCTCGAACTTCTGGGCTCAAGTAATCCTCCTGTCTTGGTCTCCCAAAGTGCTGGGATTATAGGCATGAGCCACCACCCCTGGCCTGGTTTTCCTTATTGACTGGAAGAGAAAAGAAGGTATTTTCTAGGCAATAGCTACATGTCAGGTCCTGGGGCTGATACTTCACACCTTCCTGTGACGATACCACATCTGGAGCCACAGGTAGGTTCCAATGTCACCAGGAGATCACGTCTGTGAAGAAAGAGCCACTGTTATACCCTAAGATCCACCTGACTTTTGCACCAACTAAAAAGGGGTGCTACCTGAGCTTACGGTGTAGATCCCCACCCCAGCGTTTCTCAGGCCTTTGCTGCTGCCCCAGCTTCATGCAGTTTCCCTGGGGTGCAGTGTGGGGCTTGGTTAACTGCTTTGGCAGAGGTGTGATGTGGAGGGCAGATCCAGGGCTTCCACCACGGGCTGGATGTTTCTGCCCCCTGCTCACACACGTATGTTGAATTTTCTTCCTCACATATGTATCTCTTAGGAGGCTGCCCACCTAATTCATTTTCTAACCCTGTGACCAGCCAGCCACTGCCACAGATCCTCACCAGTCGGACCACCAGTCCTTCCCATTTTGACGGGGAAGTTGCATCCCCTTGTCTCTGACTGGCTTCTTCCACATCAGGATTCTTCTTAGAAAGACAGAGGCCCCCCAGCCCTCCTGTGGACTGCCACTCTCTGAGCCCAGGCTTCAATGTGCCAGCCTAGAAGACTGTCAGCAGGTGCCACTCCAGAGGCCCCAGTCAACACACCTAACCACAGGTGCCACTCCAGAGGCTCCAGTCAACACACCTAACCACAGGTGCCACTCCAGAGGC
>NW_012107474.1:3220489-3229177 GCF_000951045.1 Mandrillus leucophaeus | reverse complement strand
CCAGTCAACACACCTAACCACAGGTGCCACTCCAGAGGCTCCAGTCAACACACCTAACCACAGGTGCCACTCCAGAGGCCCCAGTCAACACACCTAACCATTGGTTCTCAGCCCTGGCTGTTCATTAGATTCACCTGAGGGATGTTTAACAATCCCAAAGCCCACCTGGGCATGGGGGCTCACGCCTGTAATCCTAGCACTTTGGGAGGCTGGATCACCTGAGGTGAGGAGTTCAAGACCAGTCTGGCCAACATGGTGAAACCCCACCTCTACTAAAAATACAAAAATTAGCCAGGTGTGGTGGCATGCACCTGTAGTCCCAGCTACTAGGGAGGCTGAGGCAGGAGGATAGCTTGAACCCAGGAGGTGGAGGTAGCAGTGAGCCAAGATCGTGTGGGGCCATTCACTCCAGCCTGGGCAACAGAGCAAGACTCCATCTCAAAAAAAAAAAGAATCCTGATGCCCAAGCCCTGCCCCAGACAATGGAATCGCAAGTGCTGGGGGTGGGACTGAGGCATCTATAGCTTATGCAGCTCCACAGGGGGCTCCACGGAGAGCTAAGGCCCAGCCCCGGCATCCCGTCCTGCGTCCCGGTGGCTGCCCCATGTCTTGGGATTGGCCCCATGGAGCTTGCACATGTGCTCCTCTGGTTCCTGCCGACACACGTGAGAAGGCCTTGAACACTTTCCATGGGTGGGAAGCCATCTGCCCCACGGGGTCCATCAGGGCTGTGTTGCAACCTAACTCCTCCCGGCTACTCAACACCTGGTCCCAAGCGGCCCTGGGGAGCTGGTCAGAATGCAGGACCTCAGGCCCCACCCTGCCCAGGCCTAGTTCATGGGAATCTGCATTTCAGTAGAACACCCTGTGGACGTGGGGACTGGGGTGCAGGTTATAGTCTGAGAAGGGAGGCGCTGGTCTCACTCTCACTGTGGGCCTGGCGGGAGGAAGGTGGTTGGGAATGGTAGAGGGAGATGATGATGGGGATGGCATGAGCTGGTGAGGCCATGGCCTGTCCAGTCATTGACAGCTTCCATGTAGAGGAGGCCTGGTGTCCTCAAAGGAGCGAGGCTGCCTTGGGTGCAAAGGAGGCTCTGGAACTTGGGAGTTGGAAATCTTCAGCACACATGCTCCAGCGCCTTCATCCCACATCTTAGGGTCCCACTCTTCACCCACCGGTGCCCTTCTTTCCAAGCGAGGTTCTCCACCCCACACCGGGGCCACTGGGCCGGGTCGTTCTTCGCTGTGGGGCCGCCCTGTGCACTGTAGGATGCTTAGCACCATCCTCGATCTCTGCCCACCAAACATCAGCCATATCCCTCCAGCTGCAATAGCCGAAATACCTCCAGATGATGCCAAAAGTCCCCTGGGGTGACATCATCCCATTGGGGACTCTGTCGCGCAGCCTGAGACCTGGCCACGTGTGGAGTGTTCACCGTCAGCCCAAACAAGCAGAGCCGGGGGCTGGCCTTCGCAGCACCTTCCCTGGGACCGCAGGTGATGCGGGCTCTGTCAGAGCTGCCCCTCTGGTTCTTATCTGCAGGTCCAGCCATTGAAAATTTTCCTTTTCCTATCTGGGTAAGGAGAAGCCAGAAGTCCCAAACTCTCTTCAATCACAACCATTGCCATAGCAACTCCGGCTTCCCTCCTGGCACCTCAGCGTCCCCTGCACCTACACGCCATTCCACACCGACACCAGCAATGCTTTGAGTCACGGAGAGGCCGCCGTGCCCCTGTGTTCCCATGGCCCATTTCCCCCTGGCAAGGAGGTTATTCCGTCTCCTCCAATATGTGACCAACCTCATCCCTGACTCCACCTGGAGGGTCTGCCATCCCTGACTCCACCTGGAGGGTCTGCCATCCCTGACTCCACCTGGAGGGTCTGCCATCCCTGACTCCACCTGGAGGGCCACTCCTGTGCCAACTACCTAGAAGTTTCCAACAGAAAACACATGTAGAATGAGGGTCATTGCTGGGGGGAGGGGCATTTGGAAAAGGACCATTATAAAGGTCTGGGCAGGGCCCCGGGGAAGCCTAAGGGATGGTGTGGTGACCTGGGGCTAGTCACAGTGGCACTGTTACCACCTTGGGTGAAAGGGGCATCGGGAGTGGCCGCCAGGACCTGAAAGAAGGCTGTCACATGTGGGAGGCTGCCCCAGGCAGAGCTGTGACCTGCAGTCAAGGGACAGGCAACTTCAGCCAGCCAGAGGAACTTCCCAGGGACAGAGGGCCTGACCTCTCCGTCCACTCTCCAAGCTCCGGCCAGGGCTCCCCATCAGCTGAACCCAACCAGAAGCCAGAGATCAGGGGCCTGTGTTGTGTCCACACTGGTGAACCCAGGACTGGTGAAGTCGGGGAGTGGAGAGCCAACCTGGAGGGGCTGGCCCTGTGCACGGTGCTGCAGCCTGCAGGCCTTCCTGAAGTCTAACCCCATTACCGGCAGCTTCGACCGCAGTTCTTCCTTCTGCTGGGGCGCTCTGCTTACCTGTTCAAGGCTGCTGCCTTCTCATACAGGCTCAGGTCAGAAGCTGTCTCCCTGGAGGCCTTCCTGACCCTTTACCACCAGCAGTGACTCCCATCCCCTAGCAGGGAAGCCTCATACAGGTAGGAGCCTTGTGCTCCTAACATCAGGAATGGTGCCTGTCATAAAACAAGTGCTCGACAGGTGTGTGTCTGCCTGCCTGCTGACTCCTGTGACATTTACCTGACCCAAACCTGCATCTTCATGTATTAATTCATTCACCCATGCTTGTATGCCTCCATGCATCTATCCAAGCATACACATATATACGTATACATAAGTCTAAGCACTCATGCGCATATCCATCCTTCATCCTTCTATTCCTCCATCCATTGTCCATCTACTCACCCACCCACCCATGCGTCCATCCAAGCACACACATGTACATCCATATATACACAGATCTAAGCATTCATGCACACATCCATCCATCATCCTTCTATTCATCCATGGTCCATCTATTCATCCACCCACCCATGCGTCCATCCAAACACACATGTATACACAGATCTTAGCATTCATGCACACATTGATCCACCCATGATTTCTCTCTCCATCCATCCACTGTCCATCTTTTCATCCACCCACCTATGCATCCATTCAAGCATAGACATATACACAGATCTAAGCATTCATGCACACATCCATCCATCATCCTTCTATCCATCCATTGTCCATCTACTCATCCACCTACCCATGCATCCATCCAAACACACATGTATACACAGAACTTATCATTCGTGCACACATCCATCCACGTGTGCATCTATCCAAGCATACAAATACACATATATACTGATCTAAGCATATATACAGACCTAAGTATTCATGTAGACATTTATTCATCATCTTTCTCTCCATCTGTGTGTTGTTCATCTATTCATTCACCCACCCATGCATTCACCTAAGCACAAATACATACATCCACATATACACAGATCTAAGCATTCATGCACACATCCATCTCTCCATCCATCCATTGTCCATCTATTTGTCCACCCACCCATGCATCCAACCAAGCTACATACAGACATTCATATATGCACAGATCTAAGCATTCATGCACACATCTATGCAGGTGTCCATCCATCCGAGCATCCATCCACCCATCCATCACCCATGTATCCATGAATCCGTCAATCCATTAACCTGCCCATTTAAGATAAATTAATAAGTTCTCCTATTTCTTTCAGCACCAGCATCCTCCCATCAGATGCCTGTGGCTTGTAACATTAACCTCCTCTGTAACTTCTCCCTGGCTTCTTCTCCCAGAGGCTCATGCAGAAACACACGGAGTGGCACCAAGCTGCAAATGCTGAGACTGAGAAAACCTTGCCTCCTGTTGAGGTCTGCGCAGATCGCCTCCTCACCCGGGGCAAAGCAGCTCCCTGGCCAGCGGGGCCGAGGGGAGCATCCTCACATCTTCCCCCAGGGGTGGGCAGGCAGGGCAACCCTTGCAGGCCACAGTAGTGTTTCTTATTTGCCCCTCAGTTAAAGCAGAGATTAGAACACAGAGAACTTTAGTGCATATTCCCTGGTTTTCATTTTGTTTATTTAAAGACAGTTCTTTTCCTTTCTCCGTGAGGCAGCTAAGTAGATTTAACAGTGATTTATTAAAGCTCTGTCTGAAGATGATCAAATCAGTCCGTGGAAAGGTTTACATTGAGTCAAATCACTAGATATTTCCTCCACAGAATGATAAATTCCCAATGGTGAGTAGTTTTTCCACTGAAGCAAATGGGTTGTCTTCATGTTCTGTGACACTAGCACTGTAGCAATGCACTATTGTGTGATATATTAATTACAGCCTGCAAACATCATAACTCAGCTGAAGAAGCCTTGCATGATTTTCCAAAGAGGGTTTTACCTTTTCAGTTTTGTGCCATTTCATATATCATTGTCTTTTCTAAAGCACAAAGCCAGCGTATTAAACCAACCTGTCAAGCAGTACAAACAATGGCATTTGTTGTGAGCATGGGTCGGTATCATTTTTTACCGTGCAGCCCATGCACATAATTACATCAGGTCCATGTGCCTGATCACAGCATCTCTTACAAGGATCAATCTAAGTTGCAAAATAAGACAAAGGAATATTTCTAAAGTATTAAAGGACTATGCATTTTCCTAAGCCACAATTCTGAGATTTTCACGGAGTAAGCCTCAGAGGCTGTATGTGCTTTGTAGGTGGGACTAGGTTCATCAGCCTCAGAGGCTGTATGTGGTTTCAGCCAGAATAAGACACTCGTGTCCAGTTCCCACTGGTGCTAAACCAGCTCGTGCACGGGATTCCACAGGACACACACGCACACAGACACATACACACGCACACACACGCAGACACATACACACACACGCACACATATACACACACACACGGACACATACACACACGCACACACATGCACACACGCAGGCACATACATGCACACAGACACAGGCACATACACACGCACACACATGCACACATTCACAGACATACACACATGCACACACAGACATACACACCCACAGACACATACACACGCACACACACACGCACACACCTACACATACACACGCACACACACGCACACACACGCAGACACATACACACATGCACGCACGCACGCACACATGCACACACGCACGCACGCACATGCACACACACAGACACATATACACACATGCACACACATACACACACATACATGCACACACATAAGGAAAGCTGCCTCTGGTGACCCATACCTCCTTCCCAGAAGTACCACATCCCTGAGCTCTGATCTCACTTGCGAATTCTGATAAGAAGTGACATCTCCGAGATGGGAAGGGGGCATGTGACCATGAGGTGACATAGCACCTGGGCTGCATGGGAGAGGTGTAGGGAACACAGGAGGCGGACGGTTTCTTCACCCTTCGGCAATCAGCAAAGGACGGCTCGGGTGTCAACAGACAACTGATGCTCAGGGTCACGTAGCACGAGAACGTCACACGTTCCCTGATGGATCGTGCTGGGCAACTTTTGACCAAAATACTCAGGTCAGCTCCGCTGACTCTCAAGCCTCAGGCAGAGGGGCTCCTGGTTACAGCTGCCGCTGACAGTGCAGGACCACCCCAGCCAATAGGGCAGCCTGCCCCGACGCTCACCTGCCCAGCCCCATGGCAGGAGGACAAAGCGAACAGGAAGAGACTCAGCACCACCCCAGAGGGGACCCTGTTCCAGGAGCAGACCCGGCAGCCAATATTTAATAATGCTACCAGTGTTACCAGCTGGACTTCTGGGGGCCCTGCCCAGGCTCCCTCGGTCTGGCTTGGGGACTTTTCAAAGAGACAGTCACTTTGGGTGAGAGGCAGGACGAGGATGCCTTTCAACATTGTGCGGCAACATTGTGCTTAAAGTGCCGTTTTAACCTCGGGCTTCTCGTGAAGAGGCTCACAGCTTAACTCAGAATTAACGCGTGTTCCTCTTCCAGCACATGGAGGGTCTCTGTTCCTTTCACGCCCTCTCTGGGTTGAAGATTCTCTCTGGCTGGTCTGACAGCCCCTTCCAGTGTCTTTATGTGTTTTCTCGCAGCCTTTGCCGGCTTGTGGAGCTGGGCACACTCCTCGCCTCCCACACGTGAAAACATCCTTCCTATCATCTGAGCCTGAAGCCGACCCGCTGTGTGCAGCCTGGGCTGAGAGGAGGAAATAAGCATCTCTCCGGGTCCCTTACGGAACCTTGTGCAGAGCAGTGGTTCAATCGTCCGTGAATTCCGTGGCTGAAGTTCAGCTCCTCAAACACTGCTGAGGCTCAGGGAGAAGGGACTGTTCTGCAGCCACGGCCTTGGAGCCAGGAAGAGGGTCCCACCCGGACTCCCCAGCTGGAAGCAGTCACATCTGATGGACCCCTCCCCACACCCTCCCTCACCGCCACATCCAGGTGGCTAGGTCCTGTGAGCCCACCACCGGCTCTCCAGACTTCCACGCACATGAACGCTGGAGGCAAACAATCCAGCACCGCACAGCAAGTGGCTTGGTCAGCTTCCTCACCGCTGGGTGGGAGGCAGCAGATGAGCAGGAGGAAGCTGGGGTGGTCCATGTGGCAATGGATTAGAATTGAAGGGACCAATATAAACTCCCATCTGACTTAATATACACATGGAGGCAGGGCACGGCGGCTCACACCTGTAATCTGTCTCTTATACACATCTCATTCATGCACACATCCATCCATCATCCTTCTATCCATCCATTGTCCATCTACTCATCCACCTACCCATGCATCCAAGCACATACATGTACATCCATATATACACAGATCTAAGCATTCATGCACACATCCATCCATCATCCTTCTATTCATCCATTGTCCATCTATTCATCCACCCACCCATTCATCCATCCAAACACACATGTATACACAGAACTTATCATTCGTGCACACATCCATCCACGTGTGCATCTATCCAAGCATACAAATACACATATATACTGATCTAAGCATATATACAGACCTAAGTATTCATGTAGACATTTATTCATCATCTTTCTCTCCATCTGTGTGTTGTTCATCTATTCATTCACCCACCCATGCATTCACCTAAGCACAAATACATACATCCACATATACACAGATCTAAGCATTCATGCACACATCCATCTCTCCATCCATCCATTGTCCATCTATTTGTCCACCCACCCATGCATCCAACCAAGCTACATACAGACATTCATATATGCACAGATCTAAGCATTCATGCACACATCTATGCAGGTGTCCATCCATCCGAGCATCCATCCACCCATCCATCACCCATGTATCCATGAATCCGTCAATCCATTAACCTGCCCATTTAAGATAAATTAATAAGTTCTCCTATTTCTTTCAGCACCAGCATCCTCCCATCAGATGCCTGTGGCTTGTAACATTAACCTCCTCTGTAACTTCTCCCTGGCTTCTTCTCCCAGAGGCTCATGCAGAAACACACGGAGTGGCACCAAGCTGCAAATGCTGAGACTGAGAAAACCTTGCCTCCTGTTGAGGTCTGCGCAGATCGCCTCCTCACCCGGGGCAAAGCAGCTCCCTGGCCAGCGGGGCCGAGGGGAGCATCCTCACATCTTCCCCCAGGGGTGGGCAGGCAGGGCAACCCTTGCAGGCCACAGTAGTGTTTCTTATTTGCCCCTCAGTTAAAGCAGAGATTAGAACACAGAGAACTTTAGTGCATATTCCCTGGTTTTCATTTTGTTTATTTAAAGACAGTTCTTTTCCTTTCTCCGTGAGGCAGCTAAGTAGATTTAACAGTGATTTATTAAAGCTCTGTCTGAAGATGATCAAATCAGTCCGTGGAAAGGTTTACATTGAGTCAAATCACTAGATATTTCCTCCACAGAATGATAAATTCCCAATGGTGAGTAGTTTTTCCACTGAAGCAAATGGGTTGTCTTCATGTTCTGTGACACTAGCACTGTAGCAATGCACTATTGTGTGATATATTAATTACAGCCTGCAAACATCATAACTCAGCTGAAGAAGCCTTGCATGATTTTCCAAAGAGGGTTTTACCTTTTCAGTTTTGTGCCATTTCATATATCATTGTCTTTTCTAAAGCACAAAGCCAGCGTATTAAACCAACCTGTCAAGCAGTACAAACAATGGCATTTGTTGTGAGCATGGGTCGGTATCATTTTTTACCGTGCAGCCCATGCACATAATTACATCAGGTCCATGTGCCTGATCACAGCATCTCTTACAAGGATCAATCTAAGTTGCAAAATAAGACAAAGGAATATTTCTAAAGTATTAAAGGACTATGCATTTTCCTAAGCCACAATTCTGAGATTTTCACGGAGTAAGCCTCAGAGGCTGTATGTGCTTTGTAGGTGGGACTAGGTTCATCAGCCTCAGAGGCTGTATGTGGTTTCAGCCAGAATAAGACACTCGTGTCCAGTTCCCACTGGTGCTAAACCAGCTCGTGCACGGGATTCCACAGGACACACACGCACACAGACACATACACACGCACACACACGCAGACACATACACACACACGCACACATATACACACACACACGGACACATACACACACGCACACACATGCACACACGCAGGCACATACATGCACACAGACACAGGCACATACACACGCACACACATGCACACATTCACAGACATACACACATGCACACACAGACATACACACCCACA
>NW_012107474.1:3203214-3214974 GCF_000951045.1 Mandrillus leucophaeus | reverse complement strand
ACACAGACACACACAGAGGCCATATATGGAATTGGTTATGGATATGTTACATGCCCATGTCAGTGTACACACAATGCTTTCTTGCTCTGTCAGCTGAGAGGGCCTAGAAGCAGGGACACCCAGCAGCAACAAGCACATCTAGTGCCCAGGCCTTGGTTTCTAATACCCTCTCCTGGAACAGGAACCTGGGCTCCTTGGAGAAATGGCTGATTCTACGATTGGGGCAGGAAATACACAGGACGAGCCTGGAACATCTTGTAAGTGCCAGAATATAAAGAAGTGCTCAAAAAACAGGAACGGAAACAGAGGCTCACTGATGGAGTGGGTCACAGAGCCACAGGTGCCAACCGAAGGAGCTCCCAATGGCCAACGCTGGAACACTGGGGACAACATTTAGTAAAGTCGTGTGGGATTGAAGCCCAAAGTATAAAATAAACACCCATGAGTCCACATAGAATACACAAAAATGGTGGAAGAGACAAATACATGGGGGAGGAGAAACAAATGCCCCATGCCAGATTCCAAATGCCTTGGGCAGACGCCCCCTCGAGGAGGTGCTGTGGACCCCGCGCCCTAAGCATGGGCTGTGCACGGTGACTCCCTTCCGGAGCACACGGCCTGGAGATAGGGAGAGAGAGGGTGACTTTCCAGTGGGGAAGCCTGACTCACAGCACCTCGGCCAGGTGGCCAAGGTCAGCGTCGACAGGAATGACTCCCTTGGAAGTGTGTGCCTTTGACATGATTTGGCCACAATGGCCCTGCACCTTTGTAGTCTTCCCCCTCAAACACCCTTAATCCCAGTCTAATCATGAGAAAAACATCAGGAAAATACTAACTAAGGAACAGTCTACAAAGTACCCGTCTAGGCTTCCTCAACACCGTCAAGATCATCAAAAAGAAGGAAAGGCCAGGAAATCATCACAGCCAAAGGAAGCCTAAGGAGACGGGATGACTAAATGTCATGTGGGATCCTGGACGGGATCCTGGGACAGAGAAAGGACATTTTTAACAAACAAGGAAATCTGAATAAACATGGACTTTAGTTAATAATAAAGTATCAGTATTGGTTCATTCATTTTAACAGGTGTACCCTCCTGAAGAAAGGTGGTAAAACTGGGGTGGGGACTATGGGAACTCCGTGTACTATCCTTGCAAGTTTTTTGTAGATCTAAAATAGTTCTAAAATAAAAAATTTGATTTTAAAAATATAACTAGCAAATTAAACCTGCGACTTCTGGGTATTACTGCTTAGAAGGGACCCCAGCATAGCAGTCAGGGCACCCAGGCTCCGTGCTGAAATGGCTCACGGGGGGCCCAGCTCAGCCCTCGGGGTTCTCTCCAGAACATTTCTCATCAAGTTTTCTGGAAGTTTCTCTCTTTCTACCAAGGTTACGAGGCTGGCAGGGTGTGAGCTCTGGGCAGCCAGACAACCTCGATACTGGCCATACCGAGGGGAAGGTCTTTGGGGGAGGGGAGGAGAGACAGGAAAATTGAGTCCCTGATTCTACTTGCATCTAAAGCCAGATCTATCTCCGGACTATTTAGTTATGAGTCAAAACATTGCCTTTGCTTAAGTGTATTTGACCCGAGCTTCCTTCTTCTGTAGCTGAAAGCATTCTCACACACCTGAGATCCGAGCAAGATTTGCGAGTTCTGTGTTTTAGAAAGAAAAAGAACAAGAACAAAGCTTTGGAGAGCCGCATGTGGCGTCATCCAATCACGAACTGAAATCTGCATTGGGCACCTCATTGGTGAAAAGCTCAAATCTGTTTGTTTCTGAAGTACCGGCCGTCCTTGCACGCAGTGGCCAAAGCTCCTTGTTCTTTGTTTATTAGGATGGTTGAGGACCAGCTTGCCTTAAAATAACTAACGTTTTGCTGGTGGGCTATTAGATTTGCTCCTACCACTGTGCTTTGAAAGGGAGTGAGCAGTACCTTTACATGAAAGCAGCAATGGCCACGATCCCCCAGAGGTGTTTCAGAAGCACAGTCACAGAGCTACGCCCGAACAAATGTCAAATAAATGTAGACTGTGGTTGCCAGGAAGACAGCCTTGGAAGGGTGCTTATTCTGTGCCCACAGAGCAGCCCAGTGCACACTTTGGCTGTGGGGTGAGCAGGACTCATGAAGGCTGCAAGGAAAGACACGGTGGGGAGGGCACTCCAGGCCTCTGCAATTCTTCTCAGAGATTTCAGCTGCCCCCGGCAGATCCTCCTCCCAACAGCCAGATGCCTGACATGGAATTACCTCCAGAAATGATTGCAATTCCCCTGATAGGGAGCAGAAATTTTCTCTAGAGTGCTCAACTCACTCTAAAGGGGCCTCTTCAGCAATTCGTAAACCTACGCTCCTGAGGGGGAAAGAAATTGCAACTGCCATGGCAACAGTGATCTAGTGCTTGTTACACAGAATGTGGACCTCACAGGGCCACCGCAAAGCAGCCCGGATTCTATTCATACGTTAGAAAGCAGGAAAGGCGGCAGGGGAGGAGAGAGCAAAGGCAGGATAACAGCATCAGTTGGGTGGCGAAATGCTATCCACACTTTATACCAGATTGTCCCTGCTAGGGCCCTACTGCTCCATTTTACAGAGAATAAAACCAAGGCACAGGAAGACTAAGGGGTGTATCCAGTGTCCCCAGCAGGTAAGACCTGGATTCAGACCCCAGAGCCGGCTGGCGCAGCCACCCCACAGACCTCTCTGTGCACCTGCATCTAAGTCGGCTCCACTCACTCCCTGCCTTTGCCTCCTCCAGTGGCTTCTGTCATTCCTAGAACAGAACCCCAATCCGGAGAAAACTGACCCACTGTGGTCCCTGGCTGCTCCTCTCCACCGTCTCCCTGCCCAGTGCCCGCTGCCTCTGGCCTTCCCTTCCAGAGTCTCCTCCTCATTCACTTGATTCACCTCTCTGCTCAAATGTCATCTCCACGACACATGCCCTGACCACAATATCTAAACTAGCAGCTCCAGGAATTCTCTATCCCCTTTCTCTGCTTTGTTTTTTTCCTTTAGAGCTCTTATCTCTGCCGTGACATTAGACATCTATCAGTTGTTTATGGTCTATCTCCCCACCAAAATATAAGTCCCAGGTTGGTAGTTCTGGATGACTCCAGAAATAAAAGTCCTCATTTCTGGAGGTAATTCCACGTCAGGCATCTGGCTGTTGGGAGCAGGATCCGCCAGGAGCAGCTGAAATCTCTGAGAAGAATTGCAGAGACCTGGAGTGCCCTCCCCCCGTGTCCTTCCTTGCAGCCTTCATGAGTCCTGCTCACCCCACAGCCAAAGTGTGCACTGGGCTGCCCTGTGGGCACAGAATGAGCACCCTTCCAAGGCTGTCTTCCTGGCAAAATATAAGTCCCTGATGGAGCTTTTTGCACACCTCTTCTGGAGATAGCATTTGTCATGTCCTGTGGCTGTGCAGGGTTGGGGGGCCGGGGGCTAGGGTATTTTCTCTCATTTACATACCTCCCTCCTCTGTCTGCCACTAAGCTCCTCAGAGCTCAGGCCCGGCCGCGTGTAGCCCCAACTCCTGCTCCCGACTCCCAGCTTCTGAGCCAATGCCTTACCCTGATCCAGACTCACCGAATGTTTTTGCTATTGTCTGAATCTGGGTGGGGCCCAGGGGCTGGAAGACCCCTCACTCAGCTTGGCCTTGGTGGAGTCCTGGCCAGGTACAGGTCGTCTCCTCCTCATGCTTCCTCACCTTGGCAAATCCTTGAGATTTCCCTGTCTCCCACCTCACATAATTTTCCAGTAGACGCTTCAGAAACAGTGCAGCCTCTCCTGGTCTAAACTGGTCCACAAAAGTGTTTTCCCTCATTTAAGAGTGTCGAGGTGGTGGTGAGAATGGGCCTGCCCCCGAGGACTGGAGCATCCAGGACCGAACTCCAGAGCCCCCTGTCCCACCCCGAGCACACCAGAGGAGGGGAAGGCACATGACTGCGCAGGCCGCAGGTTAGACGGTGCTTAGAAGGCAAATCCAAAGGGAATGAGAGAACAGAGGAAGAGGAAGGAAATGGTCCCTCAAGGCTGGGCATCATGACAACAGCCATTCCCAGGCAGCAGCAACCTCAGAGAGGGACCCTTCTGAGGGGAGGCGCCCGCAGCTGGGCCACCAGAGACCCTGCGCCCTAAAGCCGTGTCCAGGTGAAGGCACTTTGTGTTCCTCACTCCACGGGGCTCTCAGACCCAAATTACTCAAATAAGAAAATGCCAGTAAGGGCTCCACTGCTAAGAAAAATAAAGGAACAGAATTTTCCTACCTGTTAAGAACTTGGTTTTCTTTTTTTTTTTAGACAGAGTCTTACCCTGTAGCCCAGGCTGGAGTGCAATGGTGTGATCTCGGCTCACTGCAAGCTCTGCCTCCCAGGTTCAAGCAATTCTCCTGCCTCAGCCTCCCATGCAGCTGTGATTACAGGCGTGCACCACCATGTCCAGCTAATTTTTGTATTTTTAGTAGAGACGGGGTGGGGGGCGGGGGTCTCATCATGTTGGCCAGGCTGGTCTCGAACTCCTGACCTCAGGTGATCCACCCACCTCGGCCTCCCAAAGTGCTGGGATTACAGGCGTGAGCCACTGAGCCCAGCCAAGAGTTCAGTTTTCTATCATCCTGCAATCTGCGAAATATTATCTTACACACGCTTGGGGAGGGGCGCTTTGGGTCTGTTTGCTTGTGTTTTCAGGAAGCAATAGAAGAAATGGGCTGGCAGGAGCCCTGTGCTCTCCCTGCGTGAAGGGGTCAGAGACTCCCTCTGACCTGAGCAAACACCTGGTGTTTCGGACAGGTAGGAGTGAGAGGGCCTCCAGCAGGTGGCTTTCTGCTCATGGGAGCAGGCGGTCCTTAAGAAATTAATCAGAGGCTGAGTGTGGTGGCTCATTCCTGTAATCCCAGCACTTTGAGAGGCCGAGGTGGGCGGATCACAAGGTCAGGAGTTGAAGACCAGCCTGGCCAACATGGTGAAACCCCATCTCTACTAAAAATACAAAAATTAGCTGGCCATGGTGGCGTGTGCCTGTAATCCCAGCTACTCCAGAGGCTGAGGCAGGAGAATTGCTGAGGAAGGACCTTAGAGGTGGAGGTTGCAGTGAGCTGAGATCGTGCCACTGCACTCCAGGCTGGGCTACAGTGCGAGACTCGGTCTCAAAAAAAAAGAAAAAAGAAAGAAATTAATCTGAAAAAGCATGGCCACAGTTTCTTTCACTAAAATAAATACAAGCTCTTGCACCTAAAACTAGCATTCAGTCTATTTCTAAAGGAATGTGACAAGTACTGTACAAGTCACTCAAAATAAGCAGGACGCAGCCCTCTTCTTTACACAGCTTGCTACGGAGTGGGATGACAGGACCTATGGGTCTATGCTGTTAGGGACAATGGAGCTCAGGTCTGAGGACAATTAGGATTCCAAGTCCTGTTTCTGGAAATGACATCATCAGTTTGCAGTTTCTTGCACTTTTGATGGCTGACTCAATTTGGAGTCAGGCCTGAGCAGAGGGGTCATTTGGCTTCTTGGATCAGCCTTTACCCTCACTTAGAATCTGCAGCTGCTCACATGGTCACCTTGGGAAGCTCCCGGAGGCCGGGAATGCTGAAAGAGAGACTCAGACGCCCACCGCTCTCCCAGGGCCGGCCTGAGAGGTCCACACAGAAAGGCCCAGCCTTTCGGTTTGGCTTCTCACAGGAGCTCATTTACCACCATGGAGCTTTCTGTGGCTGGAGGAAATGAGATTCTTACAGAAACGCCAGCTGGCTGGCGAGCTGAGAGTGCCTGTGGGGGGCTAAGGATTGACCTCCAGGCTACTGTGGCCGAAGCATCCAGGCCCCCAGCTCGCCCTGGCCTGGCCTGCTCAGACCCTCTTCCAGTTCCCCACACATCGTTCCTTGGTCTTCCCACAAAAAATGCAGCCCTATAAACCGCAACGAGCTCGAGAGGTAGGGTCCTATTGCACCTGAAGGGCCTCAAAGCCCCACCCAGGGTGCCTGTCACTCACACTCAGACACTGGCTCATAAGGAGTGGGCTGGCCCAGAGAACAGCCCAGGTCACTGGAAAGAAGTGTGAATTGAAAACCAGTCAGTGCTCCAGAAATCTGAATGAGACAGAAGGTGGGAGATGAGTTGCAGGTGGGCCACGCTCCTCGTGAAGAGACATTAAGCTGTGCAAAGGGGACAGGGAGGACTCCCACCTTAGAGACCGTCCTGGCACACAGAGCAGTCTGGCTCAGATGGCCATGCTGATGGCAGAACCTCCTGACCAAAACAAGGTTATCTTCCCAGCCGCGCCATCCCCAGCTCATGCCGAGAAGGTCACGTGCTACAGCAGAGCCCAGCAACTGCCTTTGGGGCCTGTGGCCGCCGTGTGCGCGTCTCGTGTGTCTGGGGCCCCAGCTCCAGTGGGCATAGGCGACAAGAGAGTCACAGGCCCGTGGCTGGGGACAGAGGCCTCCTGGGGTCTGCATGAGGCAGCACCTCTCCAGTTCAGGAAAGCTGTTTTAGCCCAAGGGGGTGAGGGGTGCAGAGTTGGCTTTTAGTATTGTTTTTAATATTAATGAAGTCAGAGACAGATGAGCTTTGTACAGAAGGAGCAGGGTTGCATAAAGTCACTCACTGATGGAACACTGCCTGTCCACTCTGCTCCAGGTGTGGGGCCTGCCCCTGCCAGAGAGGCCCCCAGGAGCCTCCCTCGGTCCTTATCCTCAGCAAGTTCATTATAGAGTGGGGAGGACCAGCATTGTTGCAGCGCACAGGGTGCAAGCCTTGGGGACAGCTGTACGGCAGCCTCCTGGGAGGCCCCAGGCTGAGGGATTTGCAGGCACACTCCCATCCTCCCAGTTAATCCCCAGCTTTCAGGCTGCTCGTTGTCAACTTCATTTGATAAATGAAAAATCTGCGGCTTGGGGAGGAGACACAGGCTGTCCAGGGCCACACAGCAGGCACCACCGAGGCATGCTGGGGGTCTCAAGGACCTGGGGAGGAGCTCCTGGGTATGCTCCAGGGATCCAGGGATTCAAGGAAGACGTGACGTGTAGATGACACTGTAACAAATCTTAAAGAATAAGGTGACCATGGGGTGGAGAAACAGAGGGACATTCTTCTCCAGTGAGACAATGTGCAAAGTCAGGAAAGTGACAGCAGAGTATCTGGTGCCTTCAGGAGTGGGGACAAAAGCTACAGGGACCAGACAACAGAGGCAGGCATGCCACCCACCCAGGGGTCCTGAAAAAGCCCAGGCAGGCCACCCTGGGGGCCATAGGAAGCCCAGACATGCTACCCCAGGGGACCAGGGAAGTCCAGGTGTGCCACCCCCCCAGGGGTCCTGAAGAAGCCCAGGCATGCCACCCTGGGGGGGGCCACAGGAAGCCCAGGCAGGCCACCCTGGGGGGTGCATGGGAAGTCCAGGCGGACCATCCCAGAGGCCATGAGAAGCCCACATGTGCCACCCTGGGAGGCTAGTCCCCAATGAGGCCAAGCAGGGACATGACAGGGACGGATGAGCACAAGAGAAAGATCCCTGAGGAAGTGCAGAAGGAAAGGATGGAGAGGGAGGGGGAAGCCAGAGACCCAGAGGCCACCAAAATGCACCAAGAAAGAAGGCAAGGTGGCCCTGACCCGCCAGCTTCCCACAGAGGCACTTGCTGTCCACAAGCAGGGAGTCAGAGCGGCCAGCAAATGCCCCCTCATGAAGCGCCACAACTCCACACCACAACCGCAAAATGACAAGTACTTGCCCAGCCCCAGAAGGCCAGAGCACCACTTCGCATCTACATGGATCTGTTCTTTCCTATCCAGCCACTTCTGAGAAACTGGGAGGATGCTGCTTTGTCCTGGCTAATTTTCTATCCCTTTCACTTCCCCTTTCTCTCAGTTTGTGGCAAAAATAACCTCACCGCTCAAATTTTTTGGAAATAAATTTTTTTTTAAAGCCTAGGATCCCACCACTCTAAACACTTCATATCCCAAATCGTTTCAGCTCTGCTGGATTTCACAAAGCCTGACGCTGGTGTGCAAGCTCGGTAAGCGGGGAGGCTCTGTGCGCGGGTGGATGGCCAGGCCCGGCAGGTGGCATGCGCTCAACAAGTGGGCCGTGGGTGCACATGGACAGGCAGCCAGCGTGCAAACGCCCCTGCCGTCTCTGCAGTCACCAGACGTGGCAGAAGCCTCTCCCTCGGCCTCTGTCCCCTCGTCATAGTCACCGTCCTCAGTGCTCCCCTCTGTCAGCGTGCCACAGTTTCCTTTCCCAACCTGGGGAAATCTAGGTCACTTCTTTCTTATTCTTTTCATTTTAATTTTCTATTATAAATGATGCCTCCTTTCTGGGCTGACGAGAAACCCAGAATACCTACAGGAAAAGTGGCACAGTTTTGATTACTTACATGAGGAAAGTTAAAAGACAAGCCACAGACTTGGAGACAAGAGTTGCAAAATACATAACAGCCAATGGGTTACTATCCTTTACATAGAAGGAGCTTGTAAAAATCAATAAGAAGATGTTAAAATGGAAAAAAGGGCAAAGAACACAAACTCACTGTCGAGGCAGCGGGTAATAGACACAAGCAACATCTTGTCTCGCTTATAAACACAGAAATGAAAATCAAAACAAGATCCTTCCCTCCCTACACTGGAAAAAATAAACAAGACTAAGTCTCTTATTTTGTTGAAAGTGTGGTGAAAGGATCCTCTCGTGTGATGATCGTGGGAGTATAATAAATTGGTCTAACCAATTTGGAGGGCAATTTGGCAAAATAAAAAAAAAAAAAATGTAGATATGCTTTTACCAGCACACAAAGGTGTAAAAAACACACTTTTGACCAGGCGCAGTGGCTCACGCCTGTAATCCCAGCACTTTGGGAGGCCAAGGCAGGCGGATCACCTAAGTTTGTCAAGAGTTCAAGACCAGCCTGAACAACATGATGAAAATCCGTCCCTACTAAAAATACATAAATTAGCTAGGCATGGTGGCAGATACCTATAATCCCAGCTACTCGGGAGGCTGAGGCAGGAGAATCACTTGAACCCGGGAGGTGAGGGTTGCAGTGAGCCGAGATGGCGCCATTGCACTCCAACCTGGGCAACAGAGCGAGACTCCGTCTCAAAAACAAAAAAAAACACTTTTACCCATAAATCTTACTTCCAAAAATCAACTCCAAAGAGCAGCAACACAACCAACAAAGGATATGGATGTGGGTGTTTGTTCACACTGTTTGCAACAACAACATATTGGGAAAATCCAAACACCCATAACACCAGAAGCTGGCCAGGAGTCAGAAGCACACGGGCGTCAGGGCTCTGCTGGTCCATGGTAAGAAGGGACGGGTCTCCATTTTCTTTTTCTTTTTTTTTTTTTTTTTTTTTGAGATGGAGTTTCACTCTTGTTGCCCAGGCTGGAGTGCAATGGCACGATCTTGGCTCACTGCAACCTCTGCCTCCCGGGTTCAAGCGATTCTCCTGCCTCAGCCTCTCGAGTAACTGGGACTACAGGTGCCTGCCACCACACCCAGCTAATTTTTGCATTTTGAGTAGAGATGGGGTTTCACCATGTTGACCAGGATGGTCTCAATCTCTTGACCTCATGATCCGCCCGCCTCAGCCTCCCAAAGTGCTGGGATTACAGGCATGAGCCACTACACCTGGCCTCCATTTTCTCTACTAGAAGAGGGACTTTGCCTTTTCTACCACATTGTTTGAAATATTTACAGCTAGTAATAATTTTGCAATTACCAAGACCATAAAAAGAAACAGGTGGAGAGTATGTAAATCAAATACTACTACGACGGACACGGAAGTGAGATCTTTGTGCCAGCGTCTTCTCCTTTCACACGAAGGTCAAGGGCAGACCATCTGCCTGTCTGTTTATTGATCCCATCTTGTCTGTCTCCCCAGAGAATGACAGCTTCCTCAGGTCAAAGTCACCCCCTTCCTCTGATTCTTGGTGCATCCCACCCAGTGGTCATCCTGGAGAGCTCGTCGTGGTAGGTTCATTATACACGTACAAGACAGGTTGATTCCTCTTGGTGTTCAGTGGTGCACCTTTCAGAAGGTAAAGCTCTTACCTCTGCCCCTCTGATTTATTTTAATTCTCTCCCATAAGGTTTCCAGGGTCCAGAGGGCTTAAACTCCTTTTCACAAGCCCTGCCCGGTGCCTGGTCTACAGCAAGCAGGTGCTGAATACATTTTGCTTGTTTGATGAATTGATTTTTCCCCAACCCCGTGTACCATCCCCAGCTCAGAAGAGGTGGTGGAGGAAGTGACTGGAGTCTTTTCAGAATAGTTACGAGAAATGCTGGTTAGACCCAAGAGAGAAAAGGCAGATGACGCCCACGGACACTGGTTCAGTAGCTGCCACTGACCATGGCTCTGACCTGCCAGGCCAGAATGGCTGCTGGGAGCACGTGCTGGGAGCTGCTGGCTGTGGTAGGACACACCGCCTGGACAACTTCTTCTGCCTCTGGGAACCCCCTTTAGACTTTTCCGGAGTGCTCGGACTTTGCTTCCCAGGATTCCAATCTCATAGGAGGGTGCTCACTCTTCAAGGACAGGCCAGACCCTTCCCTTCTCCTCATGTGGCTTTGCTTGGCCCTTTCTTGCTGGAGACAGCGAGCTGGCCTGGGACCTGGAGACCAGCAACCAGCTCCTCACTCCATGGTCTTAGCCCTTCTTCCGGGCTCAGCCCCTCTGAATTTCAACTTGGCTCTGATGCCCTAATTTGAAACTCCCCTTTGGTGTGATTTTTTTGGGAATTAAAGAGCTCTGCATGCAGGAATGAGCCTGCGTGCACCCTGGAAGGTACCAGAAGAAGGTGCAGTCTGGGCAGAGGGTGGAGGCAGAGGCTGGACCCACTCGGCTCTTGGGAGCCCTGGGGCTTGGCACCTCCAGAATCTCCTCCATCTCCAGCCTCCTTCTCCCACACGGGCAGAATCTCACACTCTCTGAAGTTTTCAGACAATTGGAAACGTCGCTCGTGCATATGTGAACTCAGTCACCACGTTCCCCAAAGAACCAAGGCCTGAGCTAAGGAGGTATTCGACCACACCCAGGGTCCCCAGCCTAGTCCCCGGCCTGGTCCCCACCCAGGGTCCCCAACCTGGTCCGTGGCCTGCCTGGCAGGCCTTGATTCAGAGGAACTGACATTGGCAGCATTCCCGGCAGCCGGGCCAAGAGCAGGGATGCAGGTTTAGGATACCAGGAGCCCCTGGGGCTGATGTGGGGTGCATGGAGCAGGCGCCACTTCTGGAAACTTCCCCACCAAGGCTGTCCAGGACCAAGGAACATGACTGCAGGCAGAGCCGGGGGAAGGAGGGCAGAGAAGAGGCATAACGTCCGCCTAGGAAACAGGCACAAATGAAGACCCCACAACCTCCAACTTGGATGCAGAGTCAACTATTCCTCACCACCTGCACCGGTGAGGTCTGTGTGTCCACCTGGCCAGCCCAGGACACCCAATAGCTGGGGACGTGCTGTCTTCCGGGGAGTCTGTGAGGTGCCTCTGGATGAGACCAGCGTTTGCAGTGGTGGACTGTGGCAAGCAGATGCCTCCCCGTGTGCATGGGATCATGTAACCCCTCGAAGGCCTGAAGAGAACAAGAAGGCAGGAGAAGGAGGAATTGCCTCTTTCTTCCTGCCTGCCTGCTTGGGCTGGGACACTGGCCTTCTCCTGCCCTGGGACTGGGTCCTCACCATCAGCTCCCGGCTGGGACACTGGCCTTCTCCTGCCCCGGGACTGGGTCAACACCATCAGCTCCCGGCTGGGACACTGGCCTTCTCCTGCC
>NW_012107474.1:3200534-3203124 GCF_000951045.1 Mandrillus leucophaeus | reverse complement strand
CCGGCTGGGACACTGGCCTTCTCCTGCCCCGGGACTGGGTCAACACCATCAGCTCCCGGCTGGGACACTGGCCTTCTCCTGCCCCGGGACTGGGTGTCCACCGTCAGCTCCCGGCTGGGACACTGGCCTTCTGCCCCGGGACTGGGTGCTCACCGTCAGCTCCCGGCTGGGACACTGGCCTTCTGCCCTGGGACTGGGTGCCCACCGTCAGCTCCTTGGGTGTCAGGCCCTCAGGCTCACACTGGAGCCACACCACCAGATTTCCCAGGGCTCCGGCTTGCAGGCGGCAGCTGGCAGGACTTCTCAGCCTCCGTCCTCATGTGAGCCAACTCCTCACTATTGATCTGCTTCTCTGAAGGACCCCAACACACCTGACCGTGGTTCAAGCCCTATCACGCTTTGCAAAGCTGGCTGCAGCTGCTGCTCACTGGCCTCCCTGCCCGGCCCCTTCCATGCACCCTCCTCCAGAAGCCAAGAGGAACCTGTGAAAACCCGCGTCAGACCACAGCCCTCTGCACTGCCTTCCGCAAGGCATGCAGTGGAGGAAGAGTGAGCTCAGGTCATTCGTGTGACCACATGGGGCTGCCCCGTCACCTCTCTGACCTCACAGCCCACTCCGGTACCCCAGAGCCCACTCCCTCCCTCCGCTCTGGCCACGCAGTCTCCTGCATGAGGCGGCTTCTGTGCCAGAGGTCCCTCCCTCTGACACACACAGGCTTCTTGCTCCTAATGCCCATGAGGTCCTTCCTCCTACGTGACCTTTTGCCTGGCCACTTTCTCTAAAATTCCAACTCCTTCACACTGCACGTTCTATCTCCCCTTCCCCGCAGGATTTTTCTTTTTTAGAGATAGGGTCTCACTGTGGATTTTTCTTCTTTGCCCTAATTTTTATGCAACACCCTACACATTCTATTTATTTATACTATCGTGTCTGTCTCCCCCAGAGAATGCCAGCTTCTCTGGCCAGGGATCTCTGCTTATTCTGTTCACTACTGAATCCCCAGCGCCCAGAACAGCACCCAACACACAGGAATGAGATTGTTGATGCACTGCTCCATGGGGATCTGGGAGAGGAAAGGGTTCCTCTCTGGGCAGCTGCTGCAGCCCCATCGATCCAGTTTCTATACAGCAGTCCAGTCCAGCTCCTAAGAGTGCAAAATAATGATAGATGCGATTATTCTTCTGAGCACAGAATCAGTCAGGCAGTGTGAGGGCCAGCCTGCACTGGCGCTGGATGCACACAGAGTCTTCTGAGACCGGGGAACTGCCCTGCAGAACCACCCCCCATGGGTGGCCACTCGTCCTTCTGGGGCTCTTGGAGGAAATGGTTACAGAAGACTAGGCCAGATGACAATAAGGGATGGAGAATAACTAAGTGGCAAGCCAACGAGCCATCTGCTGATAAGAACTCCATGCCAGGCGGCACACGCGGCCCCAACAGCACAGTCTCTGGATTAGCCCAAATAGCGCCGGAACATTTGACAACAAATTAAACTACTAGTAATAGTGCTCACTTCAATGAGCTCGGGACACAGTATCCCCATAGCGAGTCAGGTGTCCCACTGTAACCACCCAGCTGGGCCCCCCCACCCCAAAGGCCTCCAGGCTGTCCCCTTCTCACCCCTGTCACTTGAAAAGCACAGCTCATGGTGCCCAAGCTCTGACACAGACTCCACTGGAGCTGTGGGCAGGGGGTGCCAGGCTATCGAGTTCCAAGCTGTTGTTCTTTGGGAGCACGCCCCCCGCCATGAAAGCCGGTGGGAGACATAAAGTGACACAGGATGGACTGGCCAAAGGCTGAGGGCAACCACTTACCTCACAGGACGATGCCACTCCCACGGACAGGCAGGGAGCCCTCACCTTCCGCAGGACCCCAGCTGCCACCAGGGCTCCAGGTGGCCCTGGGGGTGTCTGTAAAGCCTGTGACCATCCACCAGGTGGAGACCAGGCTGGCCAGGGAAGGGAGAGGAAGTGACCACTGGCCCTGGCACTGGCTGGCCGGCTCCAGCAGGCCCCAGCGGGGAAGGAGGAGCCTGTGTGCACCAGACTCTCTCAACAAGCAGCACGCAGACACTCAACAGATGGAAAGCGGTGGCTTGGAACTCACTTCCAACGAAACAATAGCACATGCTCCGGCTGGCTTTGATACTTGCTTCCAAAGGCGACATGCACCCAGGGCCAGGACCACGGCATCTGAGCCTCCTCCCCCAGCCGCCAACCCCATTCCCACTGGAGGAGCCCAGGAGAACTGGGGGCTGCCAAGGCAGCCCCTTCTAAGCTCTGCAGATCCAGGGGATGCCCACAGCCCCCTTCCCCTCCCGCCTTTCCCACACTCCCTGTAGCAATTCACACAAGGGGGTAGGGGACGAACATGCAGAACCCAGCAGATAGCTTGTGGCGGGGTAATCCTCAGTCCGGCCCCGTACAGGACAGAAATAAAATCGCCATTTCAGCTCTGGGCGCAGCTGGAGGAGGCTTGGGAAAGCAGTGGGTGAACAAGAAGGAACTTTTCCCGTTTTCTATTCAAATGAAATGAGGGTGGCGGTCGCAGCGAGGACAGAGGAGCGAGGGGAGTTTTCCCGGCGGGGCT
>NW_012107474.1:3164298-3199484 GCF_000951045.1 Mandrillus leucophaeus | reverse complement strand
AGCGGGGAGCTGCTCCCTCGCAGGTGGGTAGCTCCGACTACAGAGGGGGACTCCGGGCCGCTGCACCTCCGGGTCCCCGCGGAGAGCCTGGGGGGCAGCGGGTCCGGCTGTCCCCTCCTGTGCGGAGATAGGAAGTCCCTCGAATGTCCAGTGTTTCTAGCGGACTTGAGTTACACGGGAGAGGGGTTCAGAATAGACCCCCTTTGTTCGTGGCCCCCTCTGACGGGCGGAGAGGGACAATGAGCGCGCCGGCTTGGAAGGGGCTCTCATGAGCTCCCCCTAAAGTCCCCAGGGAAAAGCCATTGTGAGGAAATCCCTCAAACCTCAGCTGGACGTTTCAGGAAGCCCGTGCAGCTGCTTCTCACCTTTCTGCCCACGGAGTACCCCACTGAAGGAGGCCAGGGGGAGATACCCCGGCACAGAGCAGGTGCCGGCCAGGCTTGAGTCTCTCCTGCTCCCAGATGTGCACTTAGCCGGCTTAATCAGTAGATTTAAGTCAACAAGCCGCCCTCACCCTGTGCCCAGCTTGATCCCCGTGAAATGGAAAGTACAGCCCTCCTCTACTGTAGCCGGCTTTGAGAGACTCAGATAACCGGGAGGAGGAAGCATCCTCAAGGACAGGTGGTCACCCCGGTATTTCATCAGTGCGGGGCAGCTGGGCAGGGGCAGACACACAACTAGACCCAGGTCTCTGACTCCAGGACCAGGAGTCTGCAATTGCATGGGACTGTAACAGCCTTCTTTCTCCCCAAAGGAAGGAGCGGCCCTCCCTTGAATATGTCACTGCTCCAGCATGCACACTCACATACATCCACACACATGCTCCAGTGCTCACACATCCACTCACACACACACACGCACACAAATGCATACACACACGTGCACATGAGCACACAGACATGCACACCACATAGGCACATGCACACACACTTTTTCTGCCCAGTAGATGAGAATGTATCGAAGACCTGCCTTTAAAAAAAGAAATCTTTTTAAAGTGAGTAGTCACCAGATCCACAGTAAGCAGGTCCATCCTAAGAACTTCCCAAAGGTGTCCCGGGAGCAGCTCTCTTGGAAGCAGGTGAAAAGTGGAGGATAGCTTCAGGAGGGGTGGGAGGAGGACGTTGGGCGTGGCAGGCCAGGCTGTTACTGTGGGCAGGATAGCTTTTCACAGTGGACACGCTGAGGTTGGGGTGATCTCCGGGAAAGCAGCCTGCAGGGGGGCCCTGGGGGAGACATGGCATGCGGCACCTGTGAGGGGGAGAGGCGGACTGACCACCAGCTCCACCACTTCCTGTAACCACGAGCAAGCCCCTTGGCTCTCCCAGCTGGCATCCTCGTCTCTAAAGAAGGCATCATAAAATCTACTTTACAGACTGGAATGAGAAGGGAACGAATGAATGTAAACACTGCCTGGAACGCTGCAGAACACGATGAGCATTATTCTCCCCTCAGTTCCTTCCATAAATGTCCTTTCCCGGGCAAACAGGGAGGCGCCAGACTGGTCTCCAACTCCCCCCCGCCCGCCGGCCCCCCGTCTCCAGGAGGTCTGTTGCTTGCTCCTGAGCTGCCCCCGCCCTCTGCCCCTTGCTGTGAACCCCGCTGGCAGCTCCTAGCTGGACTGTGAGCCCTGGTTGAAGCTGAATCGTTTGCCCAAGCATGTGCCAGGCAAAGCATGATAACTTCTCGCTCGCCTCCCAGGCTGCACACCCAGCAGCGCTGTCACGGGTGGGTTGCACCAGGCTCAGCTGAGAGCACTTTCAGCGCCGCTGCCATCAGCCGCCATTCCTTCTCTTAAAGTACCAGGCACTGGGTAAATCCTGGAATTTCCAGCGTGAATCTGTCTCCCTGCGATCTGCGCCATCTCCTCTCCATCAGAGGTCGTGGAAACAAACCCGTATTGCTTCCTAGGAGGGGGCCCTGGGGGCCACTGGGGGCCAGAGATGAGGGATGTATTGCTTTCTGTCACCGTGTTCTTCCACACCACCTGGCCATGAGTCCTAGTGACAGGCACGCCGGCTCCTTCATTATCTCTGCTCTTTGTCCCTCTGGTTACCTGACCCCCTGGCCCTCTCAATTTCCCCCTGAGACTGCAGAGATGGGGAGAAAGGAGGGAACATTCGAAACTGGGGGTTCTGCTGAGTTCTCTGCTCCGGCAAAGCTCCACGTTGACGATCTGAAGTTGTCTGAGGGAGGCGCCGGGTGGCAAATGCTGGTGTCTCCTGGCTTGGCCTTACCTGTGCAGGTAACCCTGCAGACATCCCTGACGATTCGGAGGAGCCACTGCCGCCACTTGGCAGCCAGATCAATGCTTTATTTATATGAAGAAAACTCCAGACACACACAGGTGTCACATCACCAGAGTTACGCAGTGAGAGACAGCAGCAGGAATTTGGGGGATTCTGTCTTCCTTCCTCGGGGGCTTTTCCTTCAGAGGTCATGCAGAGAAAGCTGGGGATGTGAAGTGAGTCAGAGGGTGCCTCCTGAGCCCTACAGGAAAGCAGGACTCCATGCCCTGGAGTCCAACTGAGGCTCCAGTTTCAGTGCTTCCTTCCCATCTCAAGAACCTTGGCTCAGCTACTTCACTCTGTGCCCCTGTGTTGCTGTGCTAAGAATTAAATGGGATAAGGCAGATTGCCTGGTCAATGAACCACCGTGTTTATTGAGCATCTACTATGTGCCGAGTGCTGGGGTCCAGAGTGAATGGGAATGGGAAGGAAACCACAAATGATAAACAGCAGCAGATGTTGCAGGCTGGGTGGGCCAATCCCTTATGGGGCCTGATGAACAGGTTTTTGTTTTTGTTTTTTTTCCTGATGATCGGCTTTGTGGGCTTTGTGGGGAAGGAGCCCATGAGGATGGCCTGGTGAGAAGCTGCTGAAGGGCCTGGGGACAGCCTCCACCCAGCCAGCAGTGTCTGCACAGGCCTGTCCCTGTCTGTTCCTTGGCTTGCCAGGTGCACAGATCAGGATTTGGCACTTCCCCAGCACCAGGTGAAGCCCTCCTCTCGCCCCTCACCCCGTGTCCAGACCCTCAGGTGGGCTGTTGAAGAATGGGAGAGGTGGGAGCCCAGGTCCCCAAACCTAGAGTGCTGAGGTCCTTGCTTTGGAGAGACTGTGTCCTCTAGGAGCTGAAGCTTCGTCTTTCCCCAGAGGGTTTGTCTTTTCCTTTCCTCAGCTTCCCCTACCCTGGGGAACCCTGGCTGCTGCACCTGCTCCTTTCTCTTGCCTATGGAGAAAGGGTTTGCTCAGCTGAGCTGCCCATGGGTCGACAGGGACAATGCACTCAGCACTGGGGAGCTGGTGGGGGTCCCACCTGGTGGTACATCCAGGCTTGGGTTTGCCAATCTTCTGAGTGGGGGAAGAGAGAGGCCTTTGGGACCCCTAGGCCTGGCTGTGGGTGTAGCGAGGAGCCACATCTGTGCGAGACTGAATGCTCCCGAGCCTCTGTGGGTGCCACTGCCCTGGCCCGGCGGCCTCCTCAGGACACTCGCACTCTGCACGGCCTCCCTGACACCTCTGGGCTGTGGTGTTCTGCTCCTGGCCTTGCTCTGCAGCTGGAACCCAGGTTTGAATGCATCGGCCGCTGCTTGAGTTTGCGGGGCTGTTTCTACTCTAAACCAGGGCAGCGAATGCACACAGCCCAAAGGGAGGAGCAGTGCTAGAAAGTGTTCAAGCGTCCGCAGAAGCTGGCTCCCAGTTCTTAATAGTTTGCCACCCATCGTGGCTACGCCACACCTACGCCTGCCTCCGCCCCATCTATGCCTGCCCCCTTCACCTGCGGGAGCCCAGGGCTCCGTGCCCTGGGCAGCTGGTGGGGCCTCCCCAGGCCTTCTCATGATGCTTCCATCAGCCTGGTCCTGGGACCCAAGGCCAGCCTCTGTGGGCCCCAGAGCTGTCCCTTTTTGGCTCAGGTCCTCCCCGCTGCACTTGGAGTCCAGGTCTCCGCACCCTGCTGGGGTGGTCTCTGGTCCTGGCCCAGGGGAATGTCACTCCCTGCTGCCTGTTTCTACTGACCCGTCCTGTTCCGGCCCCTCTGCCTTCATTTCTTGCTTTGGTACGAGCATGAGCTGGTGTTTCCCGGCTCCTCAGGGGAGAGGAGAGTACACAGCCCCAACCTTGTCTGGTGTGGTCAGCACGGTGGGGCCTTAAGCCCCACGCGGCTCCTGTGTGCCTTTCCCCTCTCCTGCCCCCTGACATGGTCAAATGCAAACCTCCTTTCATTTTAGAAGGCATGGCCTGCTCAGCCCACACACGCAGCGCTCTCTCCTGTGGCCGCAGCATCTCTGCTCACTCGTGCAGGGCTGCGTCCCCCGGCCGCACTGACCCCTCTCCAGGTTTCTCTACTCCAGCATCACTGTCTACGCCCTTCTTCCCAGGTGGACAGCGGCTCTCCTCGCCATCCTCTCCACTTCCAGCCTATCATCTGTCTGCCTGTTACATGTTTATAACTTTTGATCTTTAAATTGGTATAAAAATGGTACTGTAAGTTCATTGAACCAAGAAAAGCCGCTGAAGGAAGGGGGTCACTCGCACCCTTTTGGGGTTTCCAGTGTATCAATGGAGGGGGTGGCGGTGGTGGGGGACAGGGACCAATGGAAGTTGCCGGCCTTATTGCTGTCCTGACCCCTGGCTGGAGACGACTCCCCTGTCTCTGCCTGAATTGAAGCCAGGCTGTGAAAAGTAAGAAGAACCCTCCGTTTTCGGTTCCTTTGTCAACCAGCAATCAGCCATGAAGTGCCTGACCACCTGAGAGCTACGGCAGGTGCTGTCTCAGAGAGGGCCCTGGAAACTGGGCCCTTCCCAGTTTTAACCCAAGGGCACCGAGAAGTTAGGGAGCTGCTGGCCTCCCCACTCCTTCCCGTTGGTGTGGTCTGAACTCCCCTTTAGCCAGACATTTCCAACGTCCAGAGGCCCAGGAGGGGACAGCTGGAAGCCAGAAGCCCACCTGACGCCATCAGGAATGTCTGTGAATGACCCGGAAACCTCTCAGGCTAAATCGATGCCGCCCAATCCGGGAATCCAGGAGGGCTGGTCCCATGGAGCAGTGGGGACATGGTGCTGAGACGGACAGCTTCGTCTCATCCGCCTTTGCCACTTGCCAGCCGGGAGGCCTGGGCAAAGTCACTTTCTCCCCAGGGAAGTGGAGGCTCGCTGTGCAGGCCACGCTGAGGAATGGGGTGAAGTTTCCAGGGCAGGCCAGGGCACGTGGGGAGGCTCAGGCCACCCTGGCCCTCAGGCCTGGGCACAGCACAGCCCCCATGACACTTCTCTCACCCTGGACCCATCAGCCCAGAAGACTCTGCAAGCAGCAGCGGCAGCACCTTCCTGTCACTTGTCTTGTCACTCCCCGAGTCCACTGTGAGCTGGAACCACAGGCAACCATGAAGAGGGAGCCAGAGCCACGGGCCCCAGGAGCCTGGGTCCCACAGCCTGCACCTTCATCTTCAAGCCAGCCGCTCTGAGCTCAGTGTGGGTGGAGGGGCTGTCTAGCCTCAGAAATGGGCAAAAGACAGCTCTGGTTGTCAGGGAGGTAAATCTAGCGCAGAGGAAGGGCACGCTGTCCCCGTCAGACGCCTCAGATGAACTGACATGCAAATGAGAGATGAAACGGGGACACGCCGGGCTGCTGATCTCAGTGCAGCAACCGGGACACCTTGGGGCACAAGCCGGGCAGGGAGGAGGCAGGGACCGGGCCCCAGAGGGCCAGGATTTCCTGAGAGGCTGGCCCAGCAGCCCGGTCCTGGGCTTGCTTCCCAGGGGGTGGTGGGCAAACCTGAACCCTCTCCCACCCAATCACCTGCTTCCCTGGGCACAGGTGACCCAGCAAGCCGCATTCCTGGGAAATGTCAAAAGGTCTTGGGCAAGAAGGGCCCAGAGAGCCCCCAGAGACCAGACGGCACAGCCCACCAGCTGGGCCTGTCCCAGACAAAGCGTGTCTGCACTGCTTGGCTTTCTCCCCAGACAAACCCACCCTGAGCACAGGATCCCTCCAGCTTCCAGGAGCAGGTGCAGGGCCTGCGGGGACGGCTCGCAGAGAAGGCAGTTTGCAAGTCAGTGCCTGGCTTGTGGAGGTTGAGACCAAGGCCAGTTGGGTGCCTGCATTTCCAGGGGTCCAAATCTTTTTGAGAAGAAAGTGTTCTAAGAAAGTGCACAGGGTGGGGGATGAAAGACCACGCTCTGGGTACAGTGTACACTGCTCGGGTGACAGTGCACCAGAATCTGAGAAGTCACCACTAAAGAGCTTACCCATGTAACCAGACACCACCTGCTCCCCAAACACTATTGAAATAAAAAAAAAAAAAAAAGATTAAAATGGAAAGAAGAAAGAGAGAAAGAAAGAAGGGAAGGAAGGAAGGAGGGAGGGAGGGAGGGAGGGAAGGAAGGAAGGAAGGAAGGAAGGAAGGAAGGAAGGGAGGGAGGGAGGGAGGGAGGGAGGAAGGGAGGAAGGAAGGAAGGAAGGAAGGGAGGGAGGGAGGGAGGGAGGAAGGGAGGAAGGAAGGAAGGAAGGAAGGAAGGGAGGGAGGGAGGGAGGGAGAGCACAAGCAAGGGTCCATCTGCAGGAGTTGGAGGAGTGTGTGCCTATATTCCTGGCACCATGGGCACAGTCATGCCGTGGGCACCAGGGATGCCCAGTGCACTCAACTGCCCGGGGTGGCTCCCGACATTTTCAAGCTCAGAAAGAAATTATTTTCACTTGAGGGTGCAACTTATTTGTCTTGACCCCATCCCTGACCGCCTGTCTCCCCCTCACCCTGACCACATCTCCCTGAATCCAAAAGCTGGTCACGCAATGGGAGCACTGGCCCAGTACCCCTGAAAACTCGGTCTAGAAACAACTAAAAGAAGAGCCACAACGTTTTATTCCGTTTGCTTTAGACCGTCTGCCTGTTTTGTTTTTTTTTAATTTTAAATTGTGGTAAAATACAGAAACAATAAGCACTCCTTCCCCATCCCCTCCCCCACCCCTGACCCGTGCTGCTCATTCGCTTTCTGTCTCCCTGAACCTGACGAGTGCGGGGACCTCAGAGAAGTGGAGTCAGACAGGATCGCCCTTCTGTGCCTGGCCTCCGTCACTCGGATCGTGTCCTCAGATGCATCCATGTTGTAGCGCGCGTCCGAATTTCCTGCCTTTTTAAGGCTGAGCGAGATTCCATTGTGTGGAGGGGCCACATTTTGTGTTTCCATTTAAAACGGACGAATCGATGAAACTGCCTGATATTTTTAAGCCTCAGTCATTTTCATTCTTAGTTCCTCAGTTTGCAAAGGGCTGGCCTGTTGCGATGGGTTTATTGTTGCGTCTTCTGAAAAACCGAGTTCCCGAAGCCCTCTCCACGTCTTGAGTCATGGCTGTGCTGCTCTGCGAAGCTGTGTGCGTGTCCGGTGGTGTAGCCTGTGATGTGTCGAAGCGGAAGGGGAGGGGGCTGCCCGGGGAAGACAGATGCGCCAGGTTCTGCGCCACGGAGCTCAGCTCCCAGCCCTGGTGGAGAGCGCAGACGGGGCTGATTTGTCATTTGTTTGCCCTTGAGCCCAGCAGCTGTGTGACCTCCCCGGGGCAAGTCACTCACCCTCTCTGTGCCTCAGTGTCTCTGTCTGTGCAGTGGGGGGAAGTGTTTGGAAGATTAAGTGGGCCAATACGTGTCAAATGCCAGAACACACTGGCACTTGGTAAATGCTGTATAAATGTTACCATTTGTATTTGTTTGTTTATTATTTATTTATCCATGTCATGGATTTAAGGCAGTCTAATCTCAGTGCCTGCTGGAGAGACACTCCCAGGTTGTCAAGTGGCCCCTGTGCCTCCCACCATCGTCCCCAGCACGGGCTGTGTCCGGGCATGCATGAAGGGCCAGCTCACCGCGCAGCTCTGCTTCCCAGGTTAGCTGCCGTCCATGCTCCCCTACCTGTTTCCTCACTGAAGGAAGGGAAGATAGATGCCTTCCATGTCCCCTCCCACTGTTGCAGAGGGATGGAGCTCTATGGTACACACACACATATACATGCGCACACCCACCACACATACAGTGCACACACATCACACGCATGCACACAGCATGCACATCACACACAATGCACACACACATCACGCACATGCATACACCACGCACATCACACACAAGAACACACACCACACACCATGCACACACACATCACACACATGCACACAGCATGCACATCACACACAATGCACACACACATCACGCACATGCATACACCACGCACATCACACACAAGAACACACACCACACACACATCACACACATGTACACACACCACACACACATCACACACAATGCACACACACATCACATGCACACACCACGCACATCACACACAAGAACACACACCACACACCATGCACACACACATCACACACATGCACACACATCACACACAATGCACACACATCACACGCATGCACACACCACACACATCACACACAAGAACACACACCACACACTATGCACACACACGATACACATGCACACACCCACCATACACACCACACATGCACATACACCACAAACACATCACACACATGCACACACCACACACACACCAAGCACACACACATTACACACGCACACACCACACACATCACACACAAAAATACACACTACAAACACGCACATCACATATATGCACATGCCACGTACACACACATCACACACATGCACACACCATGCACATCACACACAAGAACACACCACACACATCACACACATGCACACACCCACCACACACATCACAAACCACACAGGCACATCACAAGCACCACACACGCACATCACACACATGCACACACACCACACACACATCACAAACACCACACTCGCACGTCGCACACATGCACACACACCACACACACGCACATCACAATCACCACACTCGCACGTCGCACACATGCACACACGCCACTCACATGCACACACTCACCACACATGCATATCACACAAATACACATATCACACAGATGCACACGCACCACACATGCATATCACACAAATACACACACCACACGCATCACACACATGCACATACACCACACACACGCACAGTAGGAAGATGACAGAGCAGTCAGCAGAGCCCCCGGGGGTTTCAGGTTGAGAGGGGACGAGGCAGGCGACAACACAGCTCGGAGGGAGGGCAGAAGGCGCCTTCTTTGCGGACTCACAGCGGGGCTCGCCTCCTATGGGTGCCCAAAGGGTGAAGCCCCTGATCTTATTGCCCGATTTGATGAGGTCTGAAGTGACTGAGCTTGGAGGGTATGGGCTGAACCCACAGCAGACAGGCCTGGCAGTGCCCTCCATCTTCCCACACTCTCCTGTCACCCAGCCCGACTCTTGGGGGCGGGGTGCCACCGTGATGTGCCGTCACCTGCAGTAGCATATCTTCATGCCAGGCTGAGACCAGCACCGTGTGACCAGCCTGTGCCATGTCCCTCAGCCCTGTGTTACACTGCACGCTGAGGCCCCACTGAAGCCTGCCAGGCCCCATCCTATTTATTCCAGGTAGCCGTCTGCCCAGCACCACCCCTCCCAGGCCTTTCCCCAAAGCCCAGGCCTCTCAGCATCCAGGACTCTGGAGTCTCCCAGGTGTTGATGGCCGAGGTCATCAGCTGGATGCCAGGCCACCCAGGATGCTCCAGGTCCTTGCTGGGGTCTGGAGTCTCTGATTCCGCCTCAGTCCCTGTGGTGAGTCCACTGCGTGTCCTCAGACGATGGATCAGGGAGCCCCCAGAGAATGACCCGGGGCCGAGTCGGGTCCAGATGCCAAAGGGGCTTCTCGACGCATCTCCAGCTCCCACCTGCCCCTTGGAATGCCAGGCTTGGCTTCTGGAAGAGAAAGCTGGAGGTTTAGTGACTCCGGCCAACTGCTGTGAGTCCAAGGCATCAAACTAAAAATAGCGAGGCCGAGAGGGAGTCTTTGTGTTCGGCTCACTGGGCAATGGTGCCTCACCTCGCAGCACGACACAGGACTGATGACACGGGGCACGCTGGTCACAAAGTGCCATTCTCAGCTTGGCACAGGGACATGCCACCTGCAGGTGATGACACATCACAGTGGCACCCACCCCTGACGGTGCCACTGCATTGAGGAGGAGCCCAGATCCAGGGAGACACTTGCAGCAGATGAGGCAGGAGGCCAGCGCGGGGTTCCGCCTGCCTTCCGGGCTGGCCTCTGCATGGACACAAGGCAGGAAGGGCGTAAAGGTGACCCTGGCCACCAAAGCAGGCCTGGAGCCAACTGGACCAGCGCGAGGCCCCGGTACCAGCACTCAGAGACGTTTCTTTTCTGGCAGGAAAACCGTGCTTCATTTTCTACTGAAATTCCAAGGCAATCGAAAGGAAAGGAAAGAGGAGGGAAAGGAAGGGAGGGAGGGGGTTCCATTCCCATCCGAATGGAAGCCCCCAGGGTTTCTGTAGCCCCCCATCACCAACTCCACTCACCACCTCTTATCTGATGTCTCCTATTTGGGTACACGCGGCCACGTCGGCCTTGCGAGAGCCTCAGGTTCCTCTCGACTTCCGCCTGCCTGCACTGTCACCACGTCCTGCCACTGACCTCTGTTCGTCCCCTACTGGTCACTGCTGCGAGTCGAATTGTGTCTCCCAAAAAAATGGATTCCTGTCCTAACCTCTGGTACCTGGAACGTCCTGTTGGAAATAGGGTCTTTGCAGACATAGTCACATCAAGACAGGTCGAACTGCACTGGGGTGGGTCTCAAGCCCATATGCCTGCCATCCTTCTAAGGAGAGGGAAATGTGGACACTCATTTGTCCACGGAAATGAGAACGGAAGATGTGGAGACAGAATCAGGCCATGTAAAGACAGAGTCAGAGACCAAAGTGATGTGTGTACAAGCCAGGCACTGCGGGCAGCCCCTAGAAGCTGAGAGAGGCAAGGCTCCTCCCTGGGGTCCTGGGAAGGAGCCAGCCCCACCCACGCCTCGAGCTCAGGCTTCAGGCCTCCAGAACCATGAGAGATAAACCTCTATGGTTTGATGTCACTCAGTTTGTGGTCTTTGTTATAGCAGCCCCAGGACACTCGGAGTCGCCTTGTCGACCCTCATTCTGGCCCTCTGAGGGACTGATTGGCTCTTAGAAGACCCTTCAACCTGCCCTCTGTTCCTCCTCCCCCACCCAGCGACCCCTGGCTACACCCTGCCCAAGGGAGCTCATCAACGCCCACAGGGACCCTGTGATCCTGTCACCTGGGATCCCACAGGCCAGCAGTGTCCGGACCTGGACACATGGCTCCAGCCTTGGTAGCCACCCCCGACCTTGCTCTGCTCCAGCAGCTCCCGGCCTTCCCTGCCCCCGCCGGCCCTCGCTGAATGTCCCCTCTCCTAGGAAGCCGGATGTGTCACGTGCAGGTGCCTCTCTGCACTGTAATAACTCCTCACCAGGCACCCCTGGAGCCCAGGATCAAGTCACTCACCTTCCAACTCTGCCCCTACCCAGAGACTGGCCCGAAGCGGGAACCAGTAACAGTTGTTGAATAATGAACTGGATGCGTGCAGCTCACCCATGGGAGGGCGTTGCTCAGCTGGGCCAGGGATGAAGCTTCTCCCGCGTGGCTCCGCAGTCTATGCCTCAAGCTCCTGATGCTGCCCTGGGCACCTCTGCTCAGGGAGGCCCCGCAGTAGTCAGTTGGGGAGGCGGTATGGAAGGTGAGAAGGGAGTCCTGAGCACAGGAAATGCTGCCGTCCTGGGGCCCTGTAGAACAGGCTCACCTTCCCCAAGGGCCTTCTGGCCCTGACATCTAAAAAGATGTTTTTTAATCAAAGGGGAAAGCAGCCCTGAGGTGAGGGCGTGGCCATCAGGAAGCAGGCATGACCATAGCTGAGAGGGCGTGGCCATCTGTGCAGTGGGCGTGGTCATCAAGAAAGGGCGTGGCCATCAGCTCCCGAAGGCCTTTCTTGCTGTCCTTGGACTTGGGTTCTCCTTGTCCAGGAGGATCTCAGCTGGAGCTGCCAGTGGCAGGGCTGGCACCAAAGCACTTCTGAAGTCTCCCCGCCTCCCAAGTGTGAGGCTGCGGGGAAGGAGGGAGGGCAGCTGGCTTGTTTCTGGATGAGCCCATCTGACTCAGCAGCTGGGACCCAGCAGGAGTGCAGAGCAGGTCCTGAAGGTGCTGAGGCCCCACCCGCAGCTCCGTCTCTGCTTTGTGAGGGCTGCACTCCCCCATGTGCATCCGGCGTCACAAAGGACCACAGGCCCGGCGGCCTCCACAGCAGACACCAAGGCCCTCGCGGTCTGAAGGCCGAGTTCCCAGGTCAGGCTGCAGCAGGGCTGGTTCCTGAGGCCTCTCCTGGGCTGGCGCCTCCTCCCCATGTCCATGCAGGGCCGAGCCTCTGCGTGTCTGTGTCCTCAGCTCCTCTTTTTACGAGGACATCTTGTTTTAAAGGCCCAGTCTCCAAATAAGGTCATATTGTGAAGTGCTGGGGGTCAGGACTACAACATGAATTTTGAGGGGAGACAGTTCAGTCCATAGCACCCCCTTTGGGAAGTGGGAATGTCCATCACCCTTCCCCATCTTCTGGCCTTTGGAACCCTAAAGTGGGAAAGCAGGAGGGACCCAGAATGACACTGGGTCACCAAGGAGAGCATCGCAGCCCAAAAGGTTGAAAGGCGGCACCAAGGTCTTTCACCTGGTGACGGCCGACTCGCCCTCCCGGGCACCAGGCTGTCCCCACTCCCCCGCCACCCCCAGGATGTTGAGGCGCCTGGTGCCATCTGCCCGTTCACTCCTTGCACACAGACTTTGCTTCTTTGTCCTCCAGCCGGGGGTGAAGGGCCTTCCTGGCGAAACAGCAAACAACCCCAGCATGCTTTGCAGCCTGACCAACCACATGACCAGTTGGAGGTGGTTGGTTGGAGATCACAATGAGGAAGTTGGATGACAGGTCCCCGAAACTTCTAGCAGCCCATAAGCCTATCCATTCAGACACCAAATCCATAGAAAACGGAGAGACAAGATACTGATTTTCAAAAGGGAGACATACCCCGGCAAGCGCAGACCAGGGAGGAGGCTGCTGATGTGGCCACAGTTCTTAAACTACTTCATGGATGGGGCACAGGTTTTTTAAAGGGGGATTTAGAATTCCGTTTGGCAGGTGGCATGAAAAAGAGTTTTGAATAGAAACACGCCGCTCCCTCCCAGTTGCCTGCCCGGTATGTTTGTTTTGTTCTGTTGAAACAAAGGAAGAGAGCGGTGAGGATGGAGGGAAATGAACCAGGAAGAATGAAAACGCTCGGCCTGCTTCTCGGATGGTCTCAGGCTGTCTCCGCTCATGGTAGTCGCAGGTTTTTGGGTTTTATGCAAGTTGGGATCACAACAGGCGTCTTGCAAGAACCAGACATTACCTTTATTCTAACAGCCTTGCTGGGCCTTCTTGAAAGGGTGGCAGGCACCCCTTCCCTAGAACCCTGTGGCAAGTGCCCTCCTCCAGACCCCCTGCTGTTTGGTCAGGACCCCTGCAGTCCTGACTGGGACTACCTTGGGCCTTCTCAAGGGAACCAGCACAGGACACGTGTTTCTGCGCGATGAACCGCCCTTTCCCCACTGCAGTTCTAGTGGAATCTCCCCTCCCTTATCCCATCCCCACTTGGAAACGATGATGATGGAATGGACGATGCCGGCTTAAGACATCCAAGTTCTCAGGGTCGAAGTTGGGGAGAGGGATGCACAAAAAGGATTCCACTTTCGTCTGCCTTCCCCTGCCTCCCGGCTGGGCTCTCCCTTTCCCATGGTTTCCTCTATATCTTTTCACCCATGCCCAGCCACACCATTCTCACATACTGCCTTGAAACTGGGCTCAAAGGGGCTGCGTGCTGAGAGAAGGTCCTCTCTCCCAGTGATCCTCCAGAGGGGCTGCCGCCTGGGTCCCCCGAGTACCTCCTACCCCACCCTCCCCATTCCTGCCATGCCCAGGGTCCAGGGAGCCCGGATTCCAGGGAAGGGTCACGTTAGCTCTCACTTGGAGTCCTGATACGGTAGAGACAGACCGAGGCCCTGGGAGAAGTGAGCATGAATTATTAAGACAAGGGTGAGGCCCCAGAGAGGGGGTGGCGGAAGGGTCATGTTCATGCAGCCAGAGTTGCCTCTTGCTTGAACCGGGTGTCCAGGAGTCAAGCAGATTGCAACCGGCGAGAGACCTTCAGAAATGCCCCGTGAGAGTCCTGTGCCCAGAGCTCCATCTCAGCACACTTCTTGTTCTTCTGGTTCGTCGATTTTTGCATTTTCAGTCCCCTGTGATCCATTATTTATAACGGTGGAGATTGGCCTCAGACACTAGCAGTGAGGAAAACAAAAGCGAAGCTACCCAGAAAACTGACAAGAGTGATGAGCAGAGCCACCATGACAAATGGACTCTGCGCGGAGGCCCGGGATCCGTGCAGATGCCGGCGCAGGGGAAATGGGCGCTGAAATCCCACCGTGCGGCCAGGCAGCTCTGAGTGTGAACGGGAGGGCTGTTCAGACGGTCTGGATAGCCGTGTCCTGCACATGAACATCCTCCATCGGTAGAGGAATTCCCCATGGATTATTGGAGCCGCTCCTGCCACTCTCCCACCTCCCGCGTGGGTCACATCAACTCCCTCTGCAGCCTCTGGCCAGCTGCTGAGCCCTCACTGTCTCCCCTCATTAATGTCTCCTTCACCATCCACTCCTAAAGTGTCCTCCCAATCACATACACGCGCTGAGGCTCACCCGGCATCAAGGACTCCCACTGCCTGCGAAAAAGATTCCACCCCTCTTAGAACAGAGGCCAGGGCCGCTGTAGCAAATGGCCATAAATGCCACAGCTTAAAACAACAGAAAGGGATTATCTCACAGTTCTGGAGGATGGAGTCCAAAATCTGAATCGCTGGGCTGAAATCCAGGTGTGGGCAGGGCCCCGCTCCCTCTAGAGGCTCCCGGGGAGATTCCCTGCCTTGCCTCCTCCAGTGCTGGTGGCTGCCCGCAGTTTGGGAGTTGCAGCCGCATGACACCACCTTTCTGTGTGTTGTGGACGTCCCTGCCTCCCCTGCCTGCGGGGGCTTAGGTATCTCCCCACTTCTCACTGAGTTTCTCTCCACATTTGAATTGGATTAACTCATGCCATGTTAGACAAATGTGCCTCTCAAATCCTTCCACTTAGCAGACATTTGTTGAAGGTTCCTGTGTGCCGGGCCCCAGAGAAGGGACGTTAGTTAAGCGATGAATCTTGGGAGGCCATGGCATGCTTCAGAGACTTGGCGTCAGAATGATGACCTGCACCCCACTTGGCGGCTCATCTGGGGCCCTGGAATCAGCAGACCGAGGTTGGAACCCAGCAATGGCACATGCTGCCTGTACGTTCTCGGGCCTCAGTTTCCACATGTGACATGGGGCTAGGATCTGCCCAGCAGACGTAAGTGCTCGCCACATCCCAGATAGCTGAGTGTCTCATAGAGGCTCCTGGTATCCTCTCCCTGCTGCTGCTCAGCACGGAATGAAGAGGTTCAGGAACTTGCCCACAGTCACGGATAACGAGGGACAGAGCTGGAACCGAGCCTGGGAGCCTGCACACACAGCCCAGTGTGACCATGCCTTCCAGGGAGAGGCTGGCCCTGGCCCCAGGTGGACACGCCAGCATCACCTTGAAGATGTGCTTTAAGGATCCAAGATAATGTGGGTGCTTCAACAGATGCATGGCAATAAAAGGAAAGGACCATGTATCACATTCATGCGCACACACACACACTCGCACACACAGACACACTCATTCACACTCACACAGACACACACAGACACACACATTCACACTCACACACACACTCACACAGACACACTCACACATTCACACTCACACATATACACTCACACATACACTCACACAGACACATACATTCACACTCACACACACATATACACTCACACAGACATACTCACACATTCACACTCACACACACATTCACACTCACACACACACACATTCACACAAGCACACACACACTTAGACACACACATTCACACATACACTTACCTTCACACATACACACACATTCACACCCACACACACATTTACACATTCACACACATACACTTACATTCACACACATACACTTACATTCACACACATTCACACATACACTTACATTCACACACATTCACACCCAAACACACACATACAATTACACGTTCACACCCTCACATATACTTACACATTCACACCCACACACACACACACACACATATTCACACACATTAACACACACACATTCACACATTCACACATACACTTATACATGTTCACATACTTACATTCACACACACTCTCACACACATACACTTACATTCACACACATATACATGCACACACATTCACACCTACACACATTCACACACACTTATTCACACACACATTCACAAACACAATCACATATACACTTACATTTACACCCATACACTTACACATTCTCACACATAGACTTACACACTTTTGCACACACACACACACATTCACACACACATTCACACACACATATTCACACACACACATTCACGTACACTTACATTCACACACACGCATTCACACAATTCACATTCACACACACACTTTTGCACATAGACATACATTCACACATATACACACATTCACGCACACATACACTTGCACACATACACAGGCACTCACACACTAACACATACAGTCACACATGCTCTCACACATTCACACCACATACACACACATGCACTCACACACATTCACACACACTATCACATTCACACACTCACACACTTACACTATCACATTCACACCTTATACACTCATGCACTTTCACACACATGCTCTCACACACATTCACACGTACACACATTCACACACATACACTCACATTCATATGCACATACACTCTGACACACACACATACACATGCACTCACACATACACTCACACATATTCACACACACACACAGATGCATTCGTTTTCAAGTCAAGATCCTAGCACAGCCCACACCCTGCATTTGCTTGGTGTCTCCTGAGGTCTTTTTCTAGTTATACTTCCCATCCCTTTTCTTGCCATGTATTCCTGAACACACGTTATCTTTGATCCTTAAACCATGACTTAGAGATACAGATGTATGACAAGCTGAGAGATGATGTGAGACTGTTGTTAATTTTTTCTCCGTGTATTAATTACATTGTGGTTCTCTTAACCACAAAGGAAGCGTTCTACTCCAGAGAACCGCGCGGAAACGGTGCGGACAGACTAGCATGACACCTGACAGGAGCTTCAGGATAACTCCTGTGCTGGGGAGGTTGGGGTCCCGTTCAAGCGGGAGGGGAGGCGTGGGGACAGGTGTTAAAGCTGTGGGTGTGCAGCTGAGGCTTCGTGACACTTTCCTCCTGTTCTTGTGTACGTCTGAGCATTTCCATAACAGAGAGGCGGGGTTTTTGTTTTGTTTTGTTTTTTTGTTTTTTAAATAATGTCTTAAATGCCTCTGGCACTTGGGAATCCATAGTAATTTCTGTTGTTGTATATTCTTTTTCAAATGCAATGACCTGAAAAATATCTCCTAAACTGGAAAAGGAAATAAGGCTGAATACAGATTTTATTTTAGCAAATAGAGAAGCAGTGATTGGCGGTTAACTGTAATCCATTCTGAGTGTGGCATTATTAAGTATTCTAAAAACAAAAGACCAAACAAAATGAACAATATGTCCAAATGTATATATATAATTTGTAATTAGAGGTAAATTGCAGGTGAATTGCAGATATACACAGATGGATGGATGGATAGATGATTGATAGATTGATTGACAGATGATTTGTAGATAACTTGCAATGTTTCTTCAGTGAATGCATATTTATTTCTTGGGTAAAAAGAAAAAACAATAGAATGCAGAATTTGGGGCTTGGCCTCTTTTAGCTGGTTTTTAAAATATTAAACACTTATAATTATCAAGCGCTAAAAAAGGCAATAGAAAATTCACCTTTTAACTCCCTCAAAGATAGGAATTTGCGAATCTGCTAGTGGGTTGGGTTTGGCGGGTCCTGCGGGCCGGTTTGGTCTGTTCCCTCCCCTAGAGAGATCTCCAAGCCTGGCTGAGATGTGCTTGTTTGTCTTGAGGGCAGACAAAGCCTAGCAAAATCTTACAGAAGCCGATATAAAAGCTTAATAGCTTATAAAAGCTCTAAAAATGATTCACAATCTAGGATAGAGAAAATAAAAGGAATTTGAATTGGTTTGTTTTCCTTTGGGGGAGCCTAAATCAATATTTATTCTGGGTATGCACTCAGAAATATCAGTAATTTGAGAACAAGGCAAACAGAAGCTGCACGTCCCGTTATGGCCGTGAGCCCACCTCGCCTTCGTTCAGACCACGGCTGAAGGTCTGACTTAGGTGCACGCACTCCTGGAGCTGAGGGCCTGGAGCGAGGCCAGGCCGGGCTCTTCTCTCTCTTGTCTGTCCTCGTCTGTGGGAATGAAGATGAACAGAGCTCAGGAGGTCCTTTTGAGGACCCAGAGTCCCTGGACTTTTAGGGCGCTTGGCTCTGGTTCCAGCCCGAGCGTGGTCTCTGTCCCTGTTGGTGGCTGTGGTTATGGCATGAGCATCATTAGTCACATAACATAAAACCACGGAACGCAGAATTTTGCCCACCCCGGTGCACACAGGAGCAAGCTTGGGCACCCGCACCCACTGAACGCATGCCAAAGGGCAGGTCCAGCTCAGTGCTGGGGTGTGGAGGATCCCACCTGGGGCCTGCCTGCAAAGATGTCCCCTTCCCAAGATGCCCTGCTGTGTTTAGAAAACGAGAAAACTGGCCTAAACCACAGTGAGGTCAAATGGATTGTCGAGTTTGGTTTTTTTGTTCATCCGACGTGGTTGATCTTATTAACGCGTACGTATTTGTATTGATGTGGCTTCCAGCTTCCATCGCACTGTGGATACAGTTGGATGTGGCTGCTAATCAATGCAGGGCTCAGTAGGTCAGTGAGAGCAATCAGAGCCTGCTGTGTGGTGGCATCCCCGAGTTAAGACAGGCTTTTGTCCCATACTCTGTTGAAACACCCAGAAATGCTGACATGTTGAAGTTAAGGCCACGTGCCTTGGTGCTACTTGCTTGCGAAACAGCCTTTGAAGGGAAAAGGAGGAGGAGGAGGATCCATGAGTTTCAAGGGTCCCCTCCTGTAATCACGGCTGCCACTTAACTGAGTAAGTAATGTGTAGCAGGCTCTCTATCTGCATGACGAATCCTCCTAACATTCCCGTGGGTGAAGTAGGATTTGTCTCGCTTTGCAGCCAAAGAATCAGAGCCTCAGAGAAGTTAAGAACTCTTCCCTGGGTCAAGCTGGTAGGAGGAGGGACTGGAGCTGAACTCACATCTCTACCTCCTCTCTTCCTACTCCTCTGCCTTTCTTGCACCTAGAGCAGTGTACAACATCAACAACTGACCAGGGCGATCCTGGAGATAAGAGACAGCTAAATGGCACCGGCCCAGCCAACCCCAGGCCTGCCCAGGTGCAACAGAGCCAGCTAGGAGCATTGGGTAGCAGAAGTCAGTCTGCCGCTTGACTGTTCTCACCTCCAGGCCCACAGCCTCCTCCACCCTGATGGTCTATGAGTCTAGTGCAGCCCTTTGCACAATTTTAGCAACTGAACCCTTTTCCTCACAAAATTGTAACACCATCCTAACATATGAAGCATATATGAACACTTGAGCAAACCATAATACTTTCCATTATTTCATAGATTTGCATTTGTGGCACCAAGAAGATAATTAATGGGAACCAAGAGGGTTCTTGTGTAAGTTCTGCATTTGGATTTGGGGGTTCGAGGTGACAGCTATAGGCTCACATTAGTGTCTGCATCACTTTGCTTCAGTTTGTCATGGTGGCCCCCAAATCCAGAACCGCCCTCCTCACTGTGTGAGGAGGGTCCTGCCTGCACCGCTCGGCAGACGTGGGCCAGCCCGGATGGCTGGGCAGCGCTGCTCTGCGCCTCGCTGGCCTGCAGGACATCTGCAAAACACTCGGGTCTCAGGACAGAGGTCATGAACGGCCTCACGGACGCTGAGTGGACCTGACCCCAAAGAGAATGCGTCGTCCTTGAACGTGTTGATATTTAGGTTATTACACAATGAGTGTGTTGCTTTGCAATTCGTGTCTAAAAGAGTTAGAGCAGAGGTACTTATAGAAACGAAGAAATGAAATCTGAATCCATGCTGACAGATTCCCCCTCCCTAAACCTTGCTCAAGGCAACACAGGTGACCAGGAGCAAGTCCCAGCTGGCCTCTTGCTGGCGTGGTCTGAGTGGTCCAAGCGGGGCCCCTGCCCAGGCTCACTGGACTCTCCTGGAGCCCGCAGACACCACACCCTTCCTCATCACTGAAAACTCCATTTCCACAGTGTAGGAGATGTATGGATCTGAGGGCCAGTAGGAAGTGCTGGATCTTTAGACTTTTGTTTTTGTTTTTGTTTGTTTTTGAGACAGGGTCTCCATCTGTGGTCCAGGCTGGGGTACAGTGGTGGGAGAAATTCTTTCACACTCCGCCGAGTCCTGGCCCTTGGAGAGTGAGGCCTGGCTACAAGGCTTCTTCTCAGGACTCGGTGTGACTCTCAGGATGGAAGAACAGGGTGAGGGCTGCTCCTCTCCTCCCTCCCTCCAGCCCCTGGCCTTTGTAAAATGGCTCCGCCTACGCTCCTGTGGTCAGTGCAGAGCCATGGAGGCCTCTCCCCTTCCCTTCCCAGGAGGGGCCCCGCCTTGTCCTCCGCTCCGGATTCTGCTCGTCCTCCCCCAGGTCCTCTCTGCTGCCTCCCACTGCCCCATGTCCTCCGGGAACCTCCCTCTCCTGCACCAGCCCCTCTCCTACCCCGCAGACACACACTCTCTACATTCGGATTTCTGTCCTCTGGTTAACTGGCGTTTAATTTTCTCAGCTGCTTGGCTTAATGCCAAAGAGCGTTCTTCCAAATAGAAATGGTAAAGACCTTTTTTCTCCCATGAGAATTTTATGTAAACGCCGTGCCGCATGCTCGTAGGCTGATTCTGTTATCATTTTCTAAGCTCAGCTTCCAGAGCTAGAGAACTTTTTTATTGGTTATAAAAACCCCACATAATCAGTGCAGAAATTTTGAAAAATGCAGAACAGTATCAGGGAGAAAATAATTCATCCCCCACTCCAGAGAAGACTGCTGTTAACCCCGAAGCACCACAGTTGCTGGTGTTCTCATGCAAGTGTGCGTTTAGGAGTGTGTGTGTGAGTGTGTGTGGCTTTCTTCTACACAATTTCGCATCCTGATCATTTTCACTCAGCATTACATCAGCAGCAGTTTCCAATATAGCATTAAATTGTCTTCAAAATAAAGCCTCTATAAAGTTCCATCATGGAGGCTCACTAAAATGTAATCACTTCATTGTTTATGAGATACTCAGCTTCATTCCATTTCTCCGCAGTGAATAATCCAGAGGAACATGCTCAGTGCGCATCTTTGCTTGCAGCAGGGCAGTGCAGAGCACTGGTTTGGGTATAAATCTGGGGGTGCTATGGGAATTAGATGACATCGTTCGTGGAAAGCACCAGAATGGCGCCTGGCACTTAATAAATGCTCTTATTTTTATGTTTATCTTCATTATGTCCCTAAGAGCCATTCCTGGAAATGAGACTCTGGGTCAAAGGGCACAAATAAACCGCCAACCTGCTTTCTGACGGCGCTGTGCCCGAACGGCGCCAGCCCGAACGACGCCAGCCTCACCGCCTCTGGGTTCGCGCCGCTGCTTCATCTCAGATACTCTCTTGAAGATAAGAGGAGAGTCCCATGCAGCCGTAAGAAAGACAATGGAGAGATCTGTGTACCTCCACCCAGTCTCCCCCACCGGGAATGTTGTGCAAAATTATGGCCCAGTCTTACAACCAGGGTATTGACAGTGAACAAGCCCCCATCTGATCCAGATCCCCCAGCTGTACTTGCTGATGTAGGTTAGATATTTGTCCCCGCCAAATCTCATGTTGAACTGGTATCCTCAGTGCTGGAGTGGGGCCTGGTGGGAGGTGACTGGATCGGGGGGTAGGTTTCTCACAAATGGCTTAGTGCCACCCCCTTGGTGCTATCCTTGATATAGTGAGTGAATTCCTGCAAGATCTGGTTGTTCATCTGTGAGGGTGGAAGGCATCTCCTCTCTCAGCACACACGGGTGTGCACGCCTCCCTTCATCACGTGATATGCCTGCTCCTGCTTCGCCTTCCACCCTGAGCGAAAGCTCCCTGAGGCCTCCCCAGAAGCCCAGTGATGTCAGTGCCATGCTTATACAGCCTGCAGAACTGTGAGCCAATTAGAAATTGGCCTTACAAATGACCCAGTGTCGGATATTTCTTTATAGCAATGCAAGAACAGCCTAATGCACTTGTACTCACTTGAGCATGTGTACTTAGTTCTGCACAATGTTCTTGCCTGTGTAGACTCTTAAATCCACAATCACAGTCACAGTCTAGAACATTCCATCACTGCAAGATTCCCTCTTATAACCACATCCCCTACCCGCACCCATTTCCAACACCCCATCCCTAACTCGATTTCCAGCACCCTGTCCTGGTGAACATGAATCTGTTCTCTCTCTCTTCAATTCTGTCATTTCAAGAATATTATATAAATGGGATTACACAGTATGTAACCTCTTGAGATTGGCTTTTTTCAACTGGCATCATTCCCTTGAGATCCATCCAAGTGGCTGTGTGCACCTTTTCCTGGCTGAGCCGCGTTCCATGTTGTGGGCGGACCCCAGTTTAGCACTGGCCCATTGGAGGGCGTCTGGCTTGTCTTCAGTTCGGGGCAGTGTGACACCTTCTCGTGGTTGTTAGTGTGATTGTCACTGGTATTTGCCTTCCATGTCTTGGAGGCCAATGCAGCTGCTCTTAGAAATCAGTACCCCTTATTTTGATTCGGTAGGAGATTGCTGATGTCAGTTTGACATTTATAATTAATAAGCATCATCATGAAGTTACAAGAGTAAATAAAAATACGAGGCAGGGTGAGATGTAAGATGCTCGGGAGGCTGAGATCAGCAGCCGTGTGAATACAGCAGGGCGGGCACCAGCAGTCAGCTCCACGCGGCCTGGCGTCCAGCCTCATTAACCAGCTGCCCTTGGGGAGGAGCAGAGCCCGCTCTTCCCTCCTGGGGGAGGGCAGTGTGATGGAAAGACGGGCTGCCCGTCTCTCCTGCAGGGGCTCAGCGTCGTGCTGTGTACATGCCTGGGCTCTCATCTTCAGCCCTAGCCACTTAAAACCACTTGGGGGGAAAACTTGTAGAATAACTATAATGAGGACAATTTCGCTCCAGATCTGTTATTCCAAGTTCAAAGAAGCTCTGTAAAAATTGTTGCTAAGGCAATTGAATAAAGAATTTCAGCCGATGTAAGCGGTAACAGCAAGACAATGAACATAATTGCACGTTTTACAACAACCGGTCTCAAAGTACGACTTCCCTGACATAGATATGTCTTTAACGATTTTGGAAGGTAACACAGACCTTTCAGGGATTCGGAGAGGCAACTAACGCCATCCTGGTTTACCAGCTTTGTGGGGTCGTCTCCCTGGTGAAAAAGACTACAACCAGCCTCACAGAGAGAGTGCTGTCTTAGGAAGGCACCTCCAGCTGTCCCCGTGACCCGGCCCCTAAGCGTTTCACACCAATACTGTTCTTTTTTGACGGTGCTGCTGCTTTTCTTTCCCCAGCCTATCATGCTCAACTCAAACCTCAGTTGCCATCCAGTTATCTTTTTTTTTTTTTCTTTTCTTGAGATGGAGTCTTGCTCTGTTGTCCAGGCTGGAATGTAGTGGCACGATCTTGGCTGACTGCAACCTCCATATCCCGGGTTCAAGTGATTCTCCTGCCTCAGCCTCCTGAGGAGCTGGGACTACAGGCGCGTGCCACTGTGCCCGGCTAATTTTTGTATTTTTAGTAGAGATGGGATTTTGCCATACTGGCCAGGCTGGTCTCGAACTCCTAACCTTGGGTGATCCACCCACCTCGGTCTCCCAAAGTGCTAGGGTTACAGGCGTGAGCCACAGAGCCTGGCCTAGTTATCTTGTTTGTCCAGGAATTGGAGCATTTCTAGGTAGCACCACAAATGTCTGTGCAAGAAACCCACAATTTCCAGTGGTCATTGACTTTGTGCCAATCCAAACTAGAGTCTGACAAACCCAGCAAGAAATGTTCACGGCAGCTGCAAGGAAGCGCCTCAAACAGAAATAGAAAAATGAACCTGGGTCTGCTCTTCCCTTCCGGGTGTGGAATTGATGGAAGCCGACTCAACACAGAGCCCTGGGGGCGTGAGGGGCTTGGCGGGGGGATCTCTGCCGGCTGCAGATCTCTGCTCTGTTATTACCAGCCCTTCTGCCTGGCTCCTAATTGCTCCGAAGAGGGGATAATTTTCTCAGCAGCCATTGCCAGCCACATTTGGACTGAATAGATGCTGAAATGGCAAGGGTAAATGGGGCAGAGACAGTGAGAAGTCATTTTCTATCTGGAGCCCAAATAGAAGCGCTAGACCAGTGCTTCCTCCCACACTCCTGCCTGGCCCCTCTGCAGCCTCAATGCCCTTCTCAGAGCTGCCTGCCCCAGTAGGAGGCCAGGCTGGGACCAAGGACACCCATTTCCGGGTGAAAGGCAAGAAGCAGAAGGAAAGCAGAGGCTGGACATTAGAATCAGTCTTTCTTTAAACTAAAAAAAGTTTTCATGTATGTGAACGCGTGTGTGAATTTGAAGTCGTATGTGGAAGGGGCCATATATCCGTCAGTGCATGCTCCAAAAATCAGAACCGATGGACATCAAACAGCATCGGATGTGCAGCCAGCATTCTTCCAGCGGCCGCCCCCGGGGGAAACAGGTGCGACAGCCAGGACCATCTGTGGGACAGGGACAGGCGAGCATGACAGCAGGTACCACGGATCAGGGTGCACAGATAGGGCTGGGGGAGGCAGCATGGTGGGGCAGCCACTTCCCCTCGGCATGGCTGGAGCCCAGTGGACTCGCGCTGATCAGAAGGATCCTCCACTAGAAGGACCTCGCCCAGACGAGTCCCCTCCAAACTGTAGCATGCAGCTGCCTTGGGCTTCATGCTGCACCTTCCAGATAAAAACACACAGGTGAGCTGCCAGAGCTGGAGTCCCATGGACCTCAGAGATCCAGGTCACGAGGAGGGGGCCGCGCCGCACCACGACATATTCACCAAGGTGAGCCCTGGTTCCTCCCCACAGGCCCCGGGTGAGGAAGTGTCGATGCCAGGCTGGCTCAGTAGGTGGAAGAAGCTTCCGGAATGCCCACCCGCAGGCTGCTGCTGGCATCGAGTCTGTGTCCTATTTTCCGTTCAGTGCATGCATCCTCCAAGTACGATTTCCACTCGGAACCCTGGGCTGCCTCATCCCTCGCTCCGTCTCCCCTCCCTCCCGCACAGCTCACACTGCAATCACGCCTCGCGTTCAGCGGCTGGAGTCCTGGTGGATTGCTGCTCCGGGGCTCTCGTAAATCCCTTTACTTGAGCCTTGGTTTTCCAGGAAGACCATGAAGCACCCCCCAGGAGCTGGAGCTCCTCCTTCTGGACCCAGAGCCTCTTCTCAGCCTCACGACGGGGAGACCCGGTCATAGAGCTGTTGCCCTGGCCTGGGCTCTGATCCCTCCTCCGGCCCAGCCTCACCCTGCAAGCAGCACCATGTGGGGCTCAGAAGGGGGAACTTGAGGGACCCTTCCCGCAACCCCCCAATAAGCCTTTCCACGGAGAGCCCAAGAGGAGACAGGAGAACACTCTGTTTGATAAAATAGAGTCAAATCCAGGAAGACGCCTCTGGAACTGGAATGGAAATGACTCAGCCCCCGCCCATGAGAGACCCTTCTGTCCTGTCCCTTAACGCAGAGGCCCTGGGCGTGGGTTTCCCAGCCCCCTCGAGGCCGGACCCTCAAACTCCAGCCCTGTTTCTTCTAAGTGTGCCAGTGAAGATGCTTCTCACTGCAAGAAACAGACTCTTTTTCAAGCCAGTTCAAGAAGATCTGTGTTGCTGCGGAGGCCGATGGGTGTGTGGAGCAGGCTCAGGGAGAGGCTGTTGTAAGGAGGCTGAGGGGTCTTCAGAAAAATCCCCAGGACCTGGGGTGCCAGGAGCCTGGGCAGGCCTGGGCTGTCACAGCCTGCAGCCCCTCCGCTCCCTCTCACAGCGTCCGCTGCCCCCGTGCTCGGGGCCCCTGCCCGTGCCTTCTGGGGCTTCTCCCTTTGACCTCTCAGGGTCCCCGTGTGGCCAGCCTGGCCCCAAATCCGTGCGACCCTGGCTCACTGACAGTCGCCACCAGCTCCGTATCTCCCAGTAAAAGTTCCCGCAAAAGAGTGTGATTGGGAGCTGGCCATGGGGGCTTAAGGCGGCCCCCCGCTCCAGTCCCCTTGGCCATGGAGACAGGGCAGGGTTAGCAGGAGGCAAGGCATGTGCAGGACAGCTGGCCGGCAGAGGTCCCGTGTGCTGCCATGGGTGCAGGGTGGCCACTATGACCCTGGGTCTCCCTCCTGGATCCCCACTTGGAAGGGGTGACCTAGAGGGACTTTTATCAGAAGGACCCCCACCCAGCCAACCTGACTGATGGGGCCATCAGCTTGACAACAGGCTTGGTGGCAAGGCAAGAAGGTGCAACCGACCAGAGCCCCGGGTCCCCTGTGCCCTCCTGCACTGCCTGACGGGGTAGGGCCACGGCCCGTACCAGCCGTGAGCTGAGCCAGGAATCCAGTCAAACCATGTGCCTGAGTGACCTGTAGCTCTGTTCCTTCTCTGAATTAACTGCTGATCCACCCCAACAAGCAGCAGGCCTGTCTTTCTACGAGCACACCGCTTGCAGACCCATTCCCAGGCCTCCATTCCCGCCTTTCTGAAGGTCAAGGCAGCGCCCTCCCCAAGAAACAGTGCAGCCAGGTGTTCGTTCTTCCCAGCTCCGGAAACCCTGCAGATCGTGCACTCGAATTCCTGCTGAAATAACAGTGGGTGCCAGACAAAAGGTGGCGAAAAGTTTTTCCAGGTACATTTGTTCACTCAGAGACCTCCTAGAGACTTGTGTGAAAATCATAGAATTTGCAACCAGTGGGGACAGTGAGATTCATGGCAACTGAAATGATATAAAATTGAACTTTGTGTCAAACCAGTAGTGTTCTGTGTAATTCTTTTCAAACCTGTCATTTCACTTACTGCTTCTCACAGCCCCAAGAGGCAGGTGGAATTGATGCCGTCAGCCCTATTTACAGAATGGTCAACTGAGGCTCGTCCTGGTTATGTGATGCCCACAGGGTTGAAAGAGAAGCCAGGGACAAAAGGAGTCACTGGTTAACCAAAGGGCTTCCTGTTCTCAAATCCACTGCTCCTTCCGTTACGTGGTGTCTAGAAGGAGGCTCAGTTGGATATAGACATTAAATAACCTGGAGGTCAGTGTATGTTGTGGTCAAGCGTGTGTGGTCTGCAGCCAGTGGCCTGAGATGCAGTCCTGATATACGCTTCTGGCTGGGCACGTGGGAGCTACACACATCTCTGTGTGCCTCGGTTTCCATGTGTAAACATCTTAGACTAGCACTTGCCTGTGGTTGGCACCTGGTGAGTGTCAGCCTTCTCTAATGCAGGCAGCATGAGGGCGCCCAGAGGGTGACGTTCCAGCTGTCATCCCCAGGTCTCAGCTGATTATGAAGAGGTATCAATTTCCAGCGGAGGAGCCACCCTCTGTCTCATCATTTGTTTGTCTCGTCTTGCTTTAATATCACAGCACTGCCAGTCAAACCACACAAAAGGGTTTGTGATGACTTGCCACGCATTCTCGCGAACTCCAGCCCTGACTTGCCTGCAAGCCAGGAGCCAACATAAAACCTTCATTTTTCCCTTAATCTTGCTGCCTTTGCATCTCATTTTCAAACTTCATTTTATCAACTTTTTTTGCGCTATTTGTTTCTGGATAAAGGATTCGCAAAATTGTTCAGCATGTGGTCAGGAAGCCCTATGGCCTCCTGATGAGGCAGCCTGGGGGTCCTCCTGTGGTCCGAAGCTGCAGCCGGGCTGGCCTTCCACAGTCAGGAGCAGCATCAGGCTGGGTGCTTCTCACACCAGCGAAGGACACGACTGTCCCAGCCCTCATCCCTAGGGCTCACGCCTCATGCCCAGACTTGCACCTGCTTTGGAACCGCTGGAGACGAGTGAACAGCAAAAGCTGAAGTCATGCCTCTCATCCAGATCTAAAATGACCGTGTGTCAAACATTTTTACTGAAATGATGAATTGAATGGGAACTGGTAAGAAGGTGCAGCCAGTTCAAAAGAGAAATCCAAGAACCCTAAATGTGTAAGGAGTGCAGGAATGTTGAAATGGACTTCAAACGGGTGCAGCTGTATTCTCCAGTGGAGACAGCCAGTGTCAACTTCCGTGCTTATTCCAAATTTCCTCATAGCCTCCCCCCCCTTGTCTAACATAATCTCAAAGAGAGATTATTCTGGATGGCAGAATAAGGCTGATCCCCCTAGGTGTGGCATCCTTGCTTGCACAGAGGTGGCAAGAGTGCCACCATGCCATACAGGCCTTTTTCGGTTTGTTTTGCTGGAAGACCTCATAGTTGTACTTTAAAAGCCTCTGTTATTTGCTATCCTGAGGTTAGGAAACCAAACACAAAAAGCTTTCCTCCAGATTTCACCTGCAGTACTTATAAATTTGATAAACCCCTCTCTTCTCAAGGGCCCCATGATAATCCAAAACCCTGGCCTGCCAGAGTGCAGCCTTTTTTCCCAGCTTGGAGGCTGCGACCCTGCGAGCCCCTGCCCTCCCCCAGGGGACTTTGTGAGCGTGGATGCTGCACAGTCACTCTCGGCCCCTTAAGAGTGGTCGCAGCCCAGCAAATAAGTGTCGTTCTCACACACGTCTTTCAGGCCCAGGCGCGGTTGCATAAACCTTCCCCAATTATATCCTGGCAAGAAGGAGGACAGATCCTTCCGGAACCTTTGCAGATATTGCCACAAAAAGTAAAGCCTTCCTAAAAGTTTGAATTTGGGGAGGAAGGAGAGCAGATGGTGAAAATCAGATATCACTTAAAAATTACTCATTTCAGTTTACAAAAAATCTAGGTCGTTAAAGGTTACTGATAGCTTGAGAAGACAAGGAAAGGGCTTCCTTGCAGAGCCGGAAAGTCCAACAGTATAACGACATGCATGATGCCGAAAAGTAAAGCGTTCCTCACTCATGCCACTCAGGGGTCCGTAACGGATTCTCCACTGGCTCCTGGGTTGTAGGCTCATGCAGCCGGATGTTCCTCTACTGAAAAGAGCCCCGGAAGCCCTGGGCAGCCCACTGGCAGGGTCCGAATATCATCCGAGGAAAGCCATCAGAAGCTGTCCCCAGGAGTCTGCGCTTGCGGGTCAGTCATTGGAGGTGCTTACTGCAGTCCTTTTCCATGGGGCTGGAAGCTTCTGCACTGAATCACAAGCTCTGGCCTCCAGCTGGGTGCAGAACGTTCTGGGGAGGCATCGGAGTTAAAGCGTCTGTAGATGACAGCCACCCCTTTTTTGGCCCATTTTACAGCAGAGGAAATTTAGGTTCAAAGAAGTTGAATTGAGGTTTCCAGGAGTGAGAAGCAGTCAAGGATCCCCCTGGGCCGCCTGGCCTCACGCCCTGGCCCCACGCTCCTGAGATGAGGAAGCCCCAGGCCCATGAGCCCAGTGCCCTTGGCAAGGCCACTTCCCTTCTGAGTAAAGTCAGACGAGCCTCCCCGGTCCCAAGAGACTGATTCCATAATCATCCTCCCCTCACCTTTTGAGATCTTGCTGGTGGGTGCACCCCCTTCAAGCCAGCCCCAAGAAGCCATGATATGAGTTGGTCTTGAGAGATGTGTCTTGAGAGAATTTAACTCAAAGATCATCCCCCGTGCACTCCGAGGGGCTGGGACAGGATGTGGTGCCTTCGTGCACACAAGGAGAAGCGCCCAGTGGGGAGGGGTGGGGCGAGGACTTTATCAAGGGGTCATTTGCTGCGGCCACCCAGGTTGGAGCGCAGGGACCACAGGGCCCCCCGCCTCCTGTAGGACTACCCCTCTCATCTGAGGGAGATACCCTACAAACACATCCTTGAGCAGTGGCTTCTAATCCAAGAACCCCAGTAGAAGTTAACGCAGATTCCCGGGGCCCAACTCAGACCCACTGCGTGGGAATCCCTGAGCTGGGGCCAGAGGCACACTTTGAAGAACATCGAGCTCCTTAGCCGGCCCCTTGCAAACCGCATCCTGCTTCTCCAGAAGCTCCAGATCCAGAATGTTTACAGAAAGAGTCCTTCTTGCCTTCCTCTTCTTCCACCCCTGCCCTCTGCAGACCGGGGTCTGTAGACCCCCAAAGTAAGCCCGCCACACCAGGAGAAAGGGAGTCACACAGGGGCCCACGTGGGAACCACTTTTTGTCCTGTCTTGGTGGGAAAATGGCCATGACCCCAGCCCGGGCTCTGCTACGCAACAACTCCACGGCATAGCCTGGGAGACCACGGCGTGGACTGTGACTCGGGCTGAGGATGGTGTCGTGGTGGAAGTGAGGGTCTGGCACCCGGCCAAGCGCAGGACTCCTCGGCAGTGGGGTTGGGAGAAGCAGCCTCTGCACGTGAGGCCGGGAACCAGGACGTGGGAGAAGAAGCACATCCCGGAGGAGGGAGCTCTGGGAGGAGCCAGCAGAGTTCTGCAAAGGAGGATGTGGGGAAAACGGGAAGACCAAAGTGGGGGCTGCTGAAGGGGCTACTGCACCCATACAAGCATGGCCAGGACCGAGCTGCGTAGGCAGCCGGGGATACAGCCGATGCCACAGACGTCAGGAACCACGCAATGACACAGGCTACCTTTGACCGACCATTACCCCTGGGGCAGATACCAGTGGGGATAACGGGCAAGGCGAGGTGCTGTTTACTGTCTTATTGTCGCCAGTTCAGCAGCCCACAGGAAATGGTGTTAGTCACAGAAAAAAAAAAAAAAATCTGTTTTCTATATTTCACTGTTTCTAAGTAAAGAAAAAAGAAAACTAATCTTAGCTTTAAAAAAAAATGGTGCACTGGGCACCGAAAAATAACCATCTTCCCAGGCCTGCGTTTCCCCCACGCCAGGGACTTGTGCTGGAAAGAAAAGCTGCATTGGCAGCCAGGAGCCGGGGAAACTGTCCAGGGAGGCATCCACCGCGATGAAGGCGGGGCCTGGGCGTGGCCTGTTCCATGCTCTGCCAGCCCTGGAGAAGCCCCACCCTCACCGAGCTCGAAATGCCGCCTCCCTGAGAGCCGAGACTTCTCCCTGAGAGCCGGGACCACTTGGACAAAAGATGTGGATGCCAACCCGGCGTTTCCACCGCACCCTGGATGGTATTGGGGGTGAGCGCGGCCATCCCGTGCAGAGGTCCTGTTTCTCTGCAGGAGCCAGTTTCACTGCGGGCGTCCAGGATCCTCAGCGGTTCTGTCGTGATGTGATTCCCCTCTTTGACTTCATCATTCAGCCTCTGTCCCTCAGTCCCCAAATACCGAAAGGCATTCTTTTTTTTTCTTTTTTTTTTAGATGGAGTTTCACTCTTGTTGCCCAGGCTGGAGTGCAGTGGCGCGATCTCGGCTCACTGCAACCTTGGTCTCCCAGGTTCAAGCGATTCTCCTGCCTAAGCCTCCCAGGTAGCTGGGACTACAGGCGCCTGCCACGACGCCCGGCTAATTTTTTGTATGTTTAGTAGAGATGGAGTTTCACCATGTTGGCCAGGCTGGTCTGGAACTCCTGATTTCAGGTGATCCGCCCGCCTCAGCCTCCCAAAGTGCTGGGATTACAGGCATGAGCCACTGAGCCCGGCATTTTGTTTTTTTTTTTTTTTAAGTTAATGAACTTAAATTTTATTTTATTTACAGAATGGCCCCCATGAGATACTTGAAGACCTGGTGCCCAGTGAGTGTTGACCCCAGGTGGTCAGTCCTGCCTGGCCCCTTCCAAGGGATGCGCCATCTCCATAACTATGTCACCGACAGGCGTGTGGGCAAGGGGGGTCGCTGTATTTTTCGCATCTCTTTCCACTGAACGCAACAATGACATTTTTCACCACCCGTATGTATCAACCGAATGAAAAGATGAGCCTGTGACTTTCCAGTGCCTAGGGTCACAGTTTTTCTTTTCAGAATGAACCTTCAGTTTGGAGCCGGAGCAGAAGCACATGGCCTCTGACGTCTCCAGGGGGACCCCCCGCCCTCGCTGCCGCCTCACCGCGCTTCTGTTTTGCAGGTGATCTTCAGCAAGTACTGCAACTCCAGCGACATCATGGACCTGTTCTGCATCGCCACCGGCCTGCCTCGGTGAGTGCGGCTGCGGGCTCTGCCTTTTCAGAATGCCTGGGAGGGGCAGGAAGAGGCGCAGAAGGGCCCGAGGGACCCGCCTGCTATGAGGGGCTCTTTGAAATCAATCAATGCGCAGAATCCCGAAGGAGGCTCGGCGCCCTCCGGGCCTCTCTGCCTGCACACGTGATGGCTGTGTCCACACGGAGGAGACCGTCCGGCTGAATTAAACAGAACCGCCCTCCAAGGGGTGTGGGTTTTTCTGCTGGTCGTGGTGGCTCACGCCTGTAATCCCAGCACTTTGGGAGGCCAAGGTGGGCGGATCACCTGAGGTCAGGAGTTCGAGACCAGCCTGGCCATCGTGGTGAAACCTCCTCTCTACTAAAAATACAAAAATTAGCCAGGCGTGGTGGCGCGCACCTGTAATCCAGCTACTTGGGAGGCTGAGGCAGGAGAATTGCTTGCACCCTGGAGGCAGATGTTGCAGAGAGCTGAGATCATGCTATTGCATTCCAGCCTGGGCAGCAGAGCGAGACTCTGCCTCAAAATAAATAAATACCTAAAAAAGAGTGTGGGTTTTTTCCTCTCACTTCTTCATTCACTTTTGGAGAAAGCGGGGTCACTCTGTGTGAGTTTGTCCCTAGCCCCACATCACCCATAGGTGCCTTTTCTGCCCAGGGGGCTTGACCCAGATCAACACTGGGCGAAAGGCTGACTTCAGAAATGGGTTGAAAAGACCAGTGATCTGCCTTATCGAGCCCTCAGAGTCCCCCAGGAGTTAATGTCCTAAATCAACAGTGTGTTCCAACCAGTGGATTTTCTAATTATCAGCAAACTTTCTGATTATAAAGGGTGAGCAGCAGTAGCTTTGGCTCGAGGATTAACTTTAAAGTTAGGACGGAGGTAGAGAAGGGCAATTGAAGTTTTTCACAGACAGGTGAGAAAATGGAGATGACATTACATGTCTGAAAGTGCAGCAAATGGCAGTTTTAGCAGCAAAAGTAGCCCATGGTCTGGGGCATCGCTGGGCACCGTATGTGAAGCACTGTGCCGATAAATAAATAAATATATAGACACATTATTCCACAGAGCATCCCTGGGATTCGCGTCTCGCCTCTATTGCACAGATTTTAAGAACTTACCGCTGAAGATCAGAGAGTAACGTGGTCGAGGTGACACAGCGTGCAAGAGGCCCCGGAAGACGTGAGGTTGGGGGAAGACTCATTCTAACCGTTTAAAACGATTTTGTAGGAGACAGTTGTGCAGTTCAGATGGACTCCCAAAGGTACTGGAAGTGGAAAGACAAAACTATGAATTCGTCATCTGCTGATATAAATGTTAGTTCCTATTTTACCACAGGTTTTAAAAAATAATCTCCCAACTCAAAAACGTAGACTAGCTCCAATTCCCATTTTAAAGTATTTCAGCATCTACACACACTTAGGGTTATACACAGCTGCTTAATTTCATTTACAAACAGAATCTCAAAGGCCTGGGGACAGCCTCCCACCCTTCCCATCCTACCGCACTTTGGCCAGGCTGGTCCTGGGACTGTCCTGGTTGTCTCAGGGCTCTGGCCCCATGTGTACATTCAAGTGTACGTCCCAGAGCACGCTGTGGGTGAAAACACGGGCTTGGGTGTGTTTTCCAGGAACACGACCATCTCCCTGCTGACCACTGACGATGCCATGGTCTCCATCGACCCCACCATGCCCGCGAATTCAGAACGGTAAGAGGCTCCGGCCACGTTCCTCAGGGTGTGTCTGGCACTTCTCTCCTTGACATGGGAGGCTTTCTGTGATTTTGTAAATGTGCTTCTGCAGGAAGGTGTGAATTGACAGCAGAGATGGAGGGCGAGGGTAGGAGCGAGTGTGAAGGAGTCTTGACTCCTCATGTTCCCCGCAGAGGAGCTGGGCACGTTCCAAGATAACAATTGCAGCCATGGCTCTGCACCCGCTTCTCAACAGGAGGAAGCATTGTACAGAGGGGAAACTGAGGCCCAGGAGGGTGAGCCGAGAGCTGCAGAGCCAGGCCCCGGAATCTCCACATTAACCCCAGGAAGGACCGCTGGAGATTCCCTACAGAGCCCCTGGGGACATTTCGTGTTTACCCACTTGGGGCTGGTCTCTGTTTTCGTAAAGTGATGCCTGTGGGAGGGTCTATGCACAGAAGGGGCGGGGATGAGGGAGGCCCAGGAAGTCAAGAGGAGAGGCCAGTGAAAGCCTCCATGAATGTCTGTGACCTAGGTCAAGCCAGCGGTGTGTGGCCCAAGAAGGACACGGAGCAGGGGCTCTCAGGTCAGTGACCTGCCCCTGTGCCTGGTGACCCGGGGAGACCCCACTAGCCTCCACTGCTCTTTGTGGCTGGGCAAAGTGGAACTTAGATTTTGTCATGAGGCGAGGGAGCAGGTGAGCTGGGGCGTGCGACCTCAGGACCCCTCTCTGGTGTCCTCTGTTCCTCCCAGATTGGGGCTCACTGAGCCTCCAAGGGACTCAGTAGATGCGATGGGACACTTGTCAATCTGGTCATCAGGGTGTCCTGCCCAGCTGACCAATGGCCAGCTCTGAGCCCACAGGAGAAAGTGCGTGTCAGGGAGACCCTTGTGTCAGCGAGGCCCCAGTGGATGTGGCCAGCGCCATCCTCCTCAGCGTGGTCCCGGTGGACGTGGCCAGCACTGTCCTCCTCAACAAGGTCCCAGTGGACATGGCCAGCACCGTCCCACTCAGTGAGACCCCGGTGGACTTGGCCAGCGCTGTCCTGGTCAGTGAGGCCCCAGTGGACATGGTCAGCACCGTCCCCCTCAGTGAGGTCCCAGTGGACGTGGCCAGCCTCATCCCCCTCAGCGAGATCCCAGTGGACGTGGCCAGCGCCGTCCCCCTCAGTGAGGTCCCGGTGGAC